>NC_073628.1:125353181-125656212 GCF_029407905.1 Bubalus kerabau | reverse complement strand
GGGGACGACAGAGGATGAGATAGTTGGATGGCATCACCGACTCGATGGACATGCGTTTGAGCAAACTCCTGGAGTTGGTGATGGACAGGAAAGCCTGGTGTGCTGCAGTCCACGGGGTCACAAAGAGTCGGACACGATTGAGCGACTGAACAACAATAATGTCAGAGGGTCTATGGCTATGTCACCTAGTGGGTTTTGGGTAATTTGTAATGTGGGGTTAAAAAAAAATGTGTGTGTATGTGTGTGTATATATATATATATGTATGTATTAGCATTGTTCCATGATGTGAACAGCCCTGCCTGAACCACCCATCACCGCCTGGTAGCGGCAGGTGAGTGTATCCAGTGTTCCTCAGGGAATGTGTCTTACCACAAGCCCTCGTCTACCTCGGGGTCACTTCTTGGGTGGCTTCACTCTCAGGGTCACTTCTTGGGTGGCTTTACTTTTCCTCTGCTTCCCACAGTTGCAACCCCCGCAGTACCACGACCCTTGGGGAAACTCGGTCCTAAGTCCCAGGGACCCACGCTCCCGCCCCCGCGGGGGTCCCAGGACACGACAGCGATCGCATTTCGCGCGGCCGCCCCCGCCCCCTCCTCCTCTTCGCTCCCGCCCAGGAGCCTCCGGAGCCAATCAGAGCGCGGCGGAGCCCCGGGTTGTGAGAGTCCCGCGCTCGGGCCCCGCCCCTCTTTGTTGCGGCGGCCAATGGACGCAGTCAGAACATCGGCGGCTGCCCGGGTGACTCGGTTATCTGTCACAGAATAACATTCGAGAATGGGACATGGAATGAGACGACGGCCGCAGCACCCCCAAGCCCAGGCCCAGGCCCAGAAGCAGCCCCCGTCTTCCCCGCCGCCCGGAGAGGCTCCGCAGCCATGAGGCCGACTGTCCGAAGGTAAGGTTCCGGAGCTGCTCTGCGCACTTTCCCGCGCCCCGCTTGCAGCCAGTCCCCCGCCCCGCCCGGGGTGCCCGGCGCTGGAACTCGGGGAAGCAGGCGGGTGGAGCCACTGCCCCTGCAGCCGGGGGCCGGGGGCCGCTCCTAGCGCGCCCGGCTTCGGGAGGGCTTCCTGGAAGAAACGCGGCGGTCTTTGCAAGCCGAGGCTAACGCTTGCACCCTCGCGGCAGCCCCGGGCGCTCACGTGCCGGCACGTTCTGGCTCAGCTCTCGGGCACATTTGGCGACCCAGGAACGTGCGGAGCCTTGCGGGGACCTCCGGTCCCTTCCTGCGGCGTGTTTTTCTTCTTCTTCCATCCCCGTCCACTCCGCAGCCTCCACGCTCCTTGTATTTCCCTCTCATGGTTTAGGTGGGTGTGAAGCTTTGTGGCAATATCCAAGTCGCCTTGCTAGGTAATTGCAGGGTTGGAAGCTGGTGTGCAATTCCCTGGTTGGGGGTGGGCTCTGTCCGCGCGCAGGGCGGAGCGGACAGTGAAGTGGGGATCCAGCAAAGCCCCACTGCCTTGACCACGGCCCCCTCCGTGGTCCCTCTGGGTGTCCACTTACCGTGGTGTGTGCTGTCTCTCACTGATTTCAGGCACGGCCCGTAAGCAGAGCTCCGGCCGCCGCTCCCCCTTGGTGCGTCCTGCCGCAGCGAGAGGCATGGAGAAGGCCGCCCCCGCCGGGCGCTGATCCCCGCGCTGCGCCCGCGAGCACACGCCCCCTGCGCAGCCCTCCGCGTCCCCCGCCCCGGCCCCACCATGACCGGCTCCGCGGCAGACACTCACCGCCGCCCCCACCCCAAAGGCGCCAAAGGCACCCGGTCCCGGAGCAGCCACGCGCGGCCCGTGAGCCTCGCTACCAGCGGGGGCTCGGAGGAGGAGGACAAAGACGGCGGGGTGCTGTTTCACGTTAACAAGAGCGGCTTCCCCATCGACAGCCACACCTGGGAGCGCATGTGGCTGCACGTGGCCAAACTGCACCCCAAGGGGGGAGAGATGGTGGGCGCCATCAGGAACGCCACCTTCTTGGCAAAGGTTAGTAGCTCCGAAGGAGGGGGTGGGCTGGGCAGGGATGGGACCATTTTACCTGGACGTAGCGTAGCGAATAGAGGCAATTTCCACTTTCCTGGTCCTGCTGCAAACTCCCTTCCCCGCCAAATTCTTCCGCCAGCTCCTACCCCCTTTGCTTAATGGAGATGTTTGTCTTGGATGTCTTAGCAATGCGAGAGAAAAGGAAGAGGGGTTACTGTCCTGGGACTGTGTGGTCGACTTGTGCCAAGGTTTCTTTGAATCTGGAGCCAAATTCTGTTATTTACTTACCCTGTGTACATCCTCCTTCAGCGAAAACTGAAGCCACCAGGTAGCACCAGTGTGCCAAGAATGCATAGACTCCCTAGGCATAGTGCCCCTCTCACCCTCTCTGGAGTCTCTTGGTCCTCCTCTGTGTTCCCCTCGAAAATGATGTATTAGACTGTGAATGAATTTACAACCAACCAGTCAGACTTCTCATCGTGAATCATTCCTAGACTTTTTGCCAATTTTTTTTTTTTAAATGACAATGACTTTCACCTCTGAAACTTGCAAAGAGTCAACCCTCTCTTTTCCCAGCTTATCTGGGCTCTGAGAAAAAAGAAAAAAGAGTTTTAACCATGACTTAAAAGGGACTTTCCAGTACCCATGATGAATGAATCTCACAGGATAGAGAAAGAGACTCAGAAATGAAACTGTTTCTACCTTGGAGAGAAGCCAGTGAGCCAGTTGAATTTGGTGGCCAAGGATAATGTTAATAAAATGGAGGGACATGTGCAGGGGTCTCTATGTGAAACATCAGAATGCAAACTCGAGGAGGAATGACGCAGAGCCTGGGGGCTGCAGCATGGCAGATGGTTTTCTGTGTACCCTGGGGACTCTGGTATGGCTGAGAAGATTCCTAGGCAGGTCTAGGAATGCCAGGCCCGAGACCTGGAAACCATCTGGTCGAGTCCCCAACCTGGAGCATCTGGTTACTTGAGCCGCTAAGCCTGCAGGCCAGAAAGCTGTGTGTGCCCTTGGGGAAAGTGGCAGAGCCTCTCAGCTTCCTGTGGCAGTTGGTTACAGTGTTTTATTACCCTGCTGGTCAAGGAGATCTTTCATTTTGCTCAAAGAGAATCTTGCCTGCTTTCGTGTCAGCTGTAATTACCCTTGCTGAGTCCTTCTGGAGGACTCAGAACCTGAAAACAACTCTGGTACTGATGTACAGTTCTGACTTCAGAGTTGGTCCTTACTTAAGTGAGGCTTTCTCATTTAGCACCCTCAGCACCCACCCTGCTTCTAACTGTGACTTCATCCTTCTCCTGACATTGTGGGTGGGGACCCCTTTCTCTATAGGAATCAGAGAATGTCAGCGTTGGTAGAGATTAATCCCTGCCTCTCAGCAAAAACCCTCCCTTTTTTTGAAGACCTCCTGGGAATGGAGGGCTCGCTACCTCACAGGGCAGCTTCCAGGCCTGGCCAGATTTTGCTTACTGGGGAACTCTTAAACTGGGAACAGAAGTCCGTCCCCACCCTTCACCCCCATTTACGTGTCATCAACAGTTCTTCTGGTCAAGAAGCAAAGGGGAGCACGCATGGCCTTCCTATGTTACTCACAGCTCCCTTGAATGTTATGAGATGGTTCTCTTGGAGTGAGGGAAGGACTTGGAGTCAAAAATCAAGCTATTGAATCCTAGTCCTGGTTGTGCTACCTCTAGCTTCGTGACCTAGATCACTCATTTAAAAATCTCCCGCCTTCGTTTTCTCATCTGTAAAATGGGAGTAGATCAGGTAGGATGTAAAGTTCTTTCCAAGTCTCAAATCCTATGGCGTTATGACCCGTTAATCTTCAGGTTTCCGGTGATCTGTGCGATACCAGAGGGGCACTGGACTATTCTGCGTCTTCCTTTAATCGTCTTTGTCCACAGGTAGTTCCTTTCATCTTTTGTTTTTTATGTATCATAGTTCCCAGATCAACTCACTTTCCTTGTCCTCTTTCTAGGACAATTGCTACTTTGTCATCAGTCAGTCCCGGAAAGCAAGCACAATATGAAACACAATATGCTGAATGTTGTCTGAGCAGCTTAGAACATACGCCACTACTTCCGGAGACCTGTACTTTGATACTTCTATTATTGTGGCTGAATTCTGGGTTCTTAAAAAAGAGTGTTCTTTCTTTTCTTTCTTTCTTTTTTTTTTTAATATAGTGGCCATATCATATTGTACTTTCACAGTAACACTAAGGTCACATGAGGGCTTCTGCCAAGCCAGGACAACCCCAGCCTGAACGTGGGCATCGGCTTTTTGAACCTAAATAAAGAACTTCACTTTTCTCTCCTACGTTGTATCATGATGCTTGCTTCTCCATCTTCAGCCCCACTGTAGCATCCCCTCTCCCCTGGTTCTGACATCCCC
Organism: Bubalus kerabau; assembly: GCF_029407905.1. Taxonomy (NCBI): domain Eukaryota; kingdom Metazoa; phylum Chordata; class Mammalia; order Artiodactyla; family Bovidae; genus Bubalus; species Bubalus kerabau. Next base: position 125,651,853 of record NC_073628.1, on the reverse strand, counting down.
CAAACTCTGACTCTGCACAGGCCCTGGGATGGAAACAGCTTTTTCTTTTTTAAAAGTTTGTATTGGCATATAGTTGCTTGACAATATTGTGTTGTAAATCAGCTACATGTATACATATATCCCCTTTTCAGATTTCTTTCCCATTTAGGTCACCACAGAGCACTGAGCTGAGGGAATAGCTTCGAAAACTCCCGCTTCCAGGTACCTCTGATTCGAAGGCTATACCTGCACTCAGCTCAGCAGAGTTTTTCCTCTGGGGCCAAGTCCTTTTCTCTTTTAATCAAGTCAATATCTTGCTGAGGAATTTGTACAGAAGCAGGGGGTAGGGGAGAGTGGTGGTAGAAAAGTTGGAGAGTTTCAGGGAGATTAACCTTTTGATGGGCTTCCCAGTTGGCTGAACAGTAAATAACCCTCCTGCCAATGCAGCAGCTGTGGGTTCGATCCCTGAGTTGGGAAGATCCCCTGGGGAAGGAAATGGCAACATTCTCCAGTATTCTTGCCTGGGAAATCCCTTGACAGAGGAGCCCGGCAGGCTACAGTCCATGGGGTTGCAAAAGAGTCAGATACGACTTAGTGAGTAAACAACAACAACAAACCTTTTTTTTTTTTTTTTTTGACAATTGAATATGGATTAAGAAAAGAAGTGAGCAGGGTAAAGTGTCAAAGACCTAAAAGGAGGACTGAATGACACTTCCTTTGACCACAGGCATTCTGTTAGTAAGTTCTGTCCAGAGATCCGGGTGCCCCCACTGGGAAAGGGGGGACAGGTGTCACCTGCTCTGCGATCCTCCTTCTAAATGTGTGACCGCAGGCCTCTGCCCTACTGGTTACTGGCTCTGAAGTTCCAGCTGACTAGGTGAAAGCCAGGGTTTTTTAGGGATAGTGCAAGAAAGCAGCACGAGTTAGTTGGCTGATAATCAAGGTTGGGAAGGAGAGGCAGAGAAGATGGCTGGCTCAGAAAAAATCAGCTGAGCCAACTAGGAGTCAGCGCCTCCTGCTTCTTGACTGCCTGGAGCCCGACTCTCCTGGGGCAGACAAGCAGATGGATTCAGCGGGAAACATCAAGCCGTTTCTTGCAGACGCCACGTTTTTGTAACTCATCCTCACGTTGATCCCAAATTGGGACATAATTCACATTTAGTGGACTCCGCTTGGCCTGAGTGAAGAAGTGTGAGGGCTGTGGAGCCAGGCTTTGCGGCAGTCAGGGCTGCTCCTGTCGCCTGCTGGCACACATGGGCAGCTCACTTTCTCCCCTGTCCCGCGTTCCAAGCCATCAGTCCCCACTTCCTGCTCAGCCTGAGGATGTGACCCCTGACTTCATACCAGGTTACCATCAGCAGATTTCTGGGGCCCAGCCCGGGCTCAAGAGTGATGTTCCGTGCTCCCCTCCAGCTTGCCAGAGAAGATTCTTCTGCCTGGAACCTGCACAGTGTATGGTACATTGCCAGGGCAGGGATGGCAAAAGGCTGTGCTTTCTCTCTGTACTTTCTTGTCAAAGACTCGTGGTGCCCGGGGCTCTCGCTGCCTCCTGGCTCCTTTCCTGGCTCCTCCTTCTCGCCACATGGTGATGTATGGGGATGACACACACTGGTGTCTGTCCACATCCTTGCTCCTTGAATGCTTCTGACAGGTCATTGCGTTTGGCAGGGATGGAGTGAAAGAGAGCCTGTCCGCAAAAGCTGGCCTGTGGTTTGTTTCCTTTTTCTTCTTGAACAACGGTCTTCCTGTCCATCCCCCTTCCCCCACCCCCTGACCATAGGCACAGTGCCTACGGTGGTAGGAGCTCTTAGAGGGGGTGGTTTAGATTTGTGCCTTCTAGATTCAGCCTTCTTCAGCTGGGATGTGGCTTGAGAAAGTTGGATGCAGTTGGCAGGAGGGACTTGACAGGGACAGGAGAAATCTAGGTTGAAGTCTTGGGTGAATCAGGGCAGGAAAATAACAGGAGAGACTTTCAGGACCCCAGTCAAGGATGAGAAGAAAAAGGAGTGTTCCCCGGGCTTTTCATGAAAAGGCTGTACCAGTTAATTTTCCCATCATGCCACAGGAGAGCATCCTACCAGGACTGGGTATCCACACTTCAAGATATCTCTCTTTATTGGAGAGGCAAAAAATGATATTCTGCAGTGGCTTTAATTTTTCATTCTTAAATTGTGCACTGGAACATTTAAAAAATATTTATTCACTATTTGCATTTCTTTGTGAACTGTCTTTTCATGGTCATTTAAAAAATTGTGGGAACATATAATTTACCATTTTAAGTGTACAGTTCACATTGTACTTACAATTAAGTACATGAATTACTTACATTACTTACGTGTAAGTTCGCATATACTTACAATTAACTTCACGAATGAAGGATATTAACTCATGTAATTCACACTGTAAGTAGGTTCACATTGTTGCACAACCGCTACCACCTTCCGTCTACAGAAGTTTTTCTTCTTCCTCGGCTAAAACTTTGTACCCATTAAACACTGAGTTCTTATTTTTCCCTCCCTCAGCCCCCGGCAACTGCACTTCTATTACTACTTGGCTCTATGAATTCGACAGCCATAGTAACCTTATATAAGAGAGATCATTCGGTATTTGTCGTTTCGTGACTGGATTATTTCACTTAGCATCATGTCTTTGAAGTTCTGGCTTATATAGCAAGTGTCAGAATGTCCCTTCCTTTTAAGGCTGCATCGGAATGCGTGGGCTGTGTAGTGCATTGTGTTCACCCATTATCTATTGATGGACACTTGGGTGTCCATCTGGGCCATTTTCTTTTTTTGCAAATACAAATGTGCCTGTTTTTATTGTAAGCTTACCTATATTACCTTCCTGACCATATACTTTAAAGAGACTATTTTTTTAAATTTATTTTTTTATTGAAGGATAATTGTTTTACAGAATCTCTTTCTTTTTAAAAATATTCACGTATTTATTCAGGCTGCACCAGGCCTTAACTTAACACGTGGGATCTTCAGTCTTTTGTTGGGGCGTGCTGGCTCTTTAACTGTGGCATGTGATATCTAGTTCCCTGACCAGGGATGGAACCCAGGCCCCCTGCCTTGGGGGCACAGAGTCTTAGCCACTGGACCCCCAGGGAAGTCCCTGGGGCCATTTTCTCTTCATGAAAGCCCAGAGAGTTTTATTAACTTCTTCGAAGTGTGAACTCTTCATGAATTACGGACAGTAACGCATGGCCCCCACGTATCCACGGGGGGACATGGACGTTTTCATTCTCTTCCTTCAGGCTGAGACGGCATCTCTGTGATGCTCCTGAGTTGAGCCTCCAGGGGCTCAAACTCTGCTGATTCTGTTTTCCATTTCCTGAAAAGTGGACACCATTCAGACTCCTCACCCCCCGTCCAGACCCCTGAAAACACACCGTTGATGAATAATGATTAGCACAGCTAACACTTAAAGAGCCCCGCGCGCCGAGCCCCAAGTTGCCTGCTTTTTACATTAGGTCATATAATCCTCACCGCCAGCCTGGAAGGTCTGAAGTAGATGGTATTCTTTCTTATTTTATCAAGAGGGACCTGGAGGCTTAGAGGTGGGGGCAACTTGCCCAGGGTCCACAGCAGTTAGGTGAGAAAGCAGGGACTCATAATTACCCTGCAAGGAGCCTGCCTGGTTTGCCGTCCGTTGGCTGTGGGGGTATGGGCGGCCGGAGGCTGACCCAGCCTGAGCCCCCCGCCAGCTGTCCCAGACGGCAGGGTGGGCTGCAGCCAGATGACCTCATCCCCTCGGCAGTCCCCAGCTGGGGTTTGGGGAATGTGGCCGAGGCTCCTGCACTTGCTCTCAGCCGGGGCTGAGGTAAGCGGGCAGCTGTTTTGAAAAGCCCTTGGGCGCCACTGGGCTTGCTATTCTGAGGACCAGCTGCCCCCTGACTCCCACCCCCAGCATCCGGCTCTTTCAGGCTCCATCGGGCTTGGGGGCATTGAAATCACTTGGTGGTCGGCCCCGAAAGCTGACTCAGAACCAAGTGGCTCTGGCTTCCTCAGGGCTTTGGGCAAGGGACGTCCCTCTGGGGATCCCTCAGGTGGCCGGTGACTCTGTGGGGCGTTTTCCCGTGCTTGCCAGCTTTTCTACTAACTAGGTACCAACCCCGCTTTCTGCCTGTGACTTCATGAACTGTGCCATTGCCCTTTTGGTGCCTGTCCCACCTCCCGCTTTGTACCTGGCCCAGAGCTCGGAACACGGGAGGCGCAGAAGAAATGGTTGTCCGCATCTCCCCTGCTTCCTCACTTTTGTATGAAAGCTCTGGCACTTTCTTACACAGAATTCCGGGTGTGGGTAGATCTGTGAATGTTACTGCAAAAAAAAAAAAAAACAGGGACAAGCTTCCCCGTGTTTGCTAGGGCAGAAACACAAGGACATGCTTCGTATTTTGACCCCCACGGGGTTGTGGGGAGGACCATGTAAACAAATGTTCAGATGGGAACATTTTGCTCCCAAAAATGACTCTCCATGACAGGAATGTGATTTGAGTTGATATGTCGTAAGCAAAATGTTTGCAGAACAGCTGTGTGAGCGTGTGCACTCCCAGTCTCACATTTTCTTTTTCTCTCTCTCTCTCACACACACATGCACACACACACACATTGCACCTTGGCTGTGAAATAGGATGTGTGGCTAGTTCTTTTTTAAATAAAAGCAATGGAAGGTGTAGAAGTTCAAAGAACCTCCTGCTTCAGGCCCAGAGGCCCTGCGCCCTCCAGCTTGGATGTAGGGCCTGAGACTGCAGAGCTGGGGGCAGAACCAGGGACCTTCGTGGGCCGTGTCTAGCTTTGGTGCCCACAGGCTGTCCAGCTCTGCCCCCAAGTCTCTTCACCAGTGGCTTCCCCTCTATTTCACCAGTGGCTTCCCCTCTATCAGCTAAGCACTCCGTCCCCAGGGTCTCCCTTTCCCTGTTTTCTTCGAGAGTGGAACTAATCTGACCTGTGGCCCCTTCTGCTCCTCCCTAAGCGACGCAGGCCTCCTCGCCCTCCTGCCGGAGCTGCCAGCCCGCATGGGCTGGCAGGCCCTGTCCCTGCGTCTCCCCACCAGAGGCCAAGGTTAGAAGGAAAGTAAAGGAGAAACTGCCCCTTTTCTTCCCAGGAGTGACTGGATTAGAAGCACTTGCTTATTTTCACTCTTGGCCTGGTCGGCGGGGTGGCTCAGAGCTGAGCGCCATCTCAGCTCTAAGTTCCTAAGAAGAGGCACTTACCTCCCACTTGCCAGTCCTGGGTGCTTTTGCTCCCTTCTCTTCCCAGCGGAGGGTAAGACCTTCAGACACTCAGTGTTGACCTAGAGACAGATTAGGAAGTGCAGGGGAGACTGGCCGCCAGGAGGGGTCAAAAGGTAAGACAGCTCCTGAGTTGGAAGGGATGCCCTTCCCTGGGAAGAGTCGAGACAAGAGGGGCATCTTTACGAATCCGCTCGGGGCTGGATTCAGGGAAGGGGTGCCACGGGCAGTGCAGGGGGTGGTGTGGAGAAGAAACGCTAGGTGCAGAGCCATGTGCCTCCCTTTGGGGCACCATCATCTTGCATTCAGAGGTGCCCTGGAGAAGAACACAGGTTACCCCAGCCACGCAGAAAAGTGTTGTCGTGCAATCGAAGTGTGAGGATTAATGGAGCACCTTGAAACATCCCAGCCTGGGAGGGGAGGGTGGGACACTACAGGGCACTCCACTCAAGAAGAGCGGAGGCTCCCACAGGGAGACAGGCCGTGTTCACGCAACACACAGAGAGCCGTAGGGAGCCCTTGCGACGACCCAGGGCAGGCTGTGTGCCAAGGGAACACAGAGGACGTCGGCAGGGGACTGACTGGTCTGGGGAGACCTTATCCTGGAGGCACCAGTTGAATGGGTGCCCGGGGCAGGGTGGCCAACTGAGCTTGGGAGCAGCTCTGCAGTGGTCCTGACCCTTGGCCCACCCTGAGGCACTGGGCCCCACAGCATCTCCTTGACCATCTCTCTCTATTTCTCTGCAGCCTTCAATACCCCAGGTTCCAAACTACAGGCTGTCAATGACGATCCCAGACTGGCTCCAGGCGATCCAGAACTACATGAAGACACTACAGTATCCTTCCGACCGGGGTCAGAGGAGAAGACCCAGCCAAGAGGATGGGCATGGTGATCGCAAGTCTGATGACCTGTCTGTCCGCAGATGGTCAGCAAATGCGGTGTGAGGTTGATGAGGCCAGGGACGGAGGGACGCTGTGATGTGAGAGTCTAGGAGTGACACTGGAGGGCCATTGCTGTGATGCTCAGACCCTCTCCCTTTAAGCAGGGTGTGGGGCAGCAGGCAAGGGGCGGCCAGGCAGTGGCGGGCAGTGCCCGCCCCTGCTCCTCCTTCTCTCTCCCTCCTCCCTCTCAGTCATCCTTGGCTCCTTCCATCTTTCTTCCTGTGCCAGCTTCCTTTTCTCTCTTCCCTCTAGTCTTCTGCTTCCTTTTCTTTCCTCTCTCTTTTTGGCCTGATGCTGACCACGCATCATCAGCAAGAAGCTCATCCGGTGCCTTTCGCACCTGGTACTCTTGCTCTGCCCAAGTGAGTGTGGCTCTGGGCTGGGGTCCCCTCCACTTCGCGTGAGTTTGAAGAAGAGCCAAGTTGCCTTGTGGTTCCTGGCTGGGTGCGGACCAGCCAGCTGTGGCTCTCTTTTCTCCTCTGATCTAAGGAGTGTCTGCAGTCAGGATTAGATCAGTTCTGAGCACCTGCGTGAGCTACGGTGTAAGAACCAAGGGGGCGGGGTCAGATGGTCCCCTTGCCTCAGCTGGTGCTTTATCCAGGATAGGGGTCAGACGGGAGTCGGGCTGAGAGCGATGTCAGTGAGCGGGAGGGGTTGTCTGCCTGAGTGAGTCAGGGAGCATCTTGGCTCAGCCAGCGTCGGGCTCCCTGCCGCCATCCTGGCCCCCAGCACATGGTCCATGAGGTCAGGCCTCTGCTCACCTCTGTCCTTCCTCCCTAAAGACAGAGAGCTTAGCAGAGAGGATTTCACGGGGCACTGCACACATGTCCCGCCTGCCCCGGAAGAGGCCTCCCCTCTCTGCTACGGGCAAGAAGCCGTCCTGTGGACTTATATGTTTGCCCTGAAGGGAAGGGTGCTAGCAGATGAGAACAGCCCCTTGGTTGGGTGACCCCTCTCAGTTCCTTCACAGACTGTGAACTCCCTGCATGGTATTTTCCCAGTAGAATCCTAAAGTAATATTAGGGATTAGAAGATAGCACCAGCCGCCAAGGCTCAGGCTGACAGCCCAAGCCCAGGGAAGGCTGTCTGATTCAGTGCTGATCACCAAATTGGGAACTCGCGTGGGGAGCTCCCTGTGGCCCAAAAGCATAAACTCTTGTCAGAGTCAACCTGGAGCCCCAAGAGCTGAGCCTTCCTGGATGTGACTGACTACTCACAGAACATTCCAGAAGGTGATGGAAATTAGAACTTAGAATTGCCCACCCCACTTCTACTTGGGGCTTCCCTGACAGGTAAAGAATCTGCCTGCAATGCAGGAGACACAGGACACTTGGATTTGATCCCTGAGTTGGGAAGGTCCCCCGGAGGAGGAAATGGCAACCCACTCCAGTATTCTTGCCTGGGAAATCCCATGAACAGAGGAGCATGGTGGGCCACAGTCCTTGGGGTCACAAAGAGTCAGACACGACTGAGCCACTAAGCAGGTCCCTTCTCCTTAGGAGAGGGTCTTCACAAGGATCGTCTGGCTGGAGATTAAAGAGGATAAGCCTGGGGAGAAATGCATTTTGGGGGTCCGTTTGCATGTGCTTTACATATAACTGCTCTTTCTCCCATAAACCCTGCAGCACACTCTCAGTCCTGAAGGATCTGCTTTTTCATTTTTCTCTTCGCTGACCCGTTGTGATGGTCGCTGACCTGGATCGGTGACTGCAGAGAGGGCCAGAGAAGCGAAAACATGCCCCGTGCTGCCGGGATCAGGTTCCGGGTCACCTTGCCGTTGGAGTGTCCTCCCTGTTCTACCCTCTGACCAGCCTTGTATTTTGCAGTTCCACGGGCCTTCCTAGTGCTTTGTCCTGGACGCAAGGACTGGTGCTAGGGTCTGGGGACCGCTTGGGGCCAGCCCTGACTGTGCAGGTTTTCAGCTGGGGATGCAAAAGGGTGAATCCTGCCTTCCCTTCTGTCAGCCTCACAGCCTTGGCCAACAGGGGCGCTGGCCTCGCACAGGATTCTGGGACGTGAAGTCTGTAGTCCTGAGCTCTGTTGTGTGGGGTGCAGCCTTCTGAGGGTGAGGTCTCTCTGTCTCTGAAGGCAGCCGTTTACTGGAGGTTCTCCTCCCCAGCCCACTTTCAGGGCTGATAACTGTAAGGGACTGAGAAAGGATGGTCAGGTAAATTTTTCTTAATTATTTTTTTATTATAGATTTGTCTCACTCTATGCACTAGATGTATAAACTAGATATAAGCACGGAGGGAAATCTGGGCATATAAATAGAACTTTTGCCTATTGCATTCTACTTTTACATTCTTCCCTGGTGGCTAAAGAAAGGTAAAGAAAGTGAAAAGTGAAAGTCGCTCAGTCATGTCCAGCTCTTTGCGACCCCATGAACTTTATACTCCATGGATTCTCCAGGCCAGAATACTGGAGTGGGTTGCTGTTCCCTTCTCCAGGGGATCTTCCCAACCCAGGGATCGAACCCGGGTCTCCTCCCAGGTCTCCTGCAGAAGAATGAACCACCGTCTGAACCACCAGGGAAGCCCAGAAGGTAAAGAATCTACCTGCAATGCAGGAAACCCGGGTTGATCCCTGGGTCAGGAAGATCCCCTGGAGAAAGGAACAGCAACCCGCTCCAGTATTCTGGCCTGGAGAATTCCATGGACAGAGGAGCCTGGCGGGTTCCAGTCCATGGGGTCGCAAAGAGTTGGACACGGCTAAGCGACTAACACTTTAAATATACCAGGAATCTCACTGTTTGAATGAAATCTTTGGTAAAGTGAAAAACCATTTTACAACGAGACTGTGGAGCCCTTTATTTTCCTGTTACCTTCAGGGTTTTGTATATTGTATTTTTAAAAGCTGAGCGGGCCTTTATTGTTACGGGTTATTCTTATGGCTCATGCTGGTAATTTCCCAACAGTTGAGCCTCTTAAAATCATCCCCTGCCTCCCCCCACCCCTCATCAGTCCCAGATGGGGTGACTGAATAACATCCAGGGCCAAGACCATGGCCTGAAATCAGAATCGCCAGAGGTGGAGCCCAGAACCTGCTTATCACAGACTCTCCAGGAGGTTGTTAAACACGCTTGTGTCCTAGGGGCCAAGCGTGTCTTTGCCAAGACAGGAATCCCAGCCCTTCTCAGGAGGGTGTGCAATGCCTTGAGGTGATCATTGCTTCCCTCTGCAGCTGCCTGTACCATTGTAGGGGCACGCATCTAACCTCATACTCCACTCCTGGGCTACAGGTTCAGGCTTCATTGGCACCTTCCCAATACGCACTTTTCCTGTAGGATTTTGTTGGAGGCAAAAAAGAGAAACAGAAAGTAACTTTTCTTTAGGTTCAGAAAAAATCAAGATCCAGTGTCAAGAGAGCCTGCTATCAGAGAAACTCCGGTCCCCTTCCGAATGAGCTGATGAGGGCTTGCGGGTCTCTGAAACCTTATGGGCAACCAGCTAAACCCCTGTGGGGTAATGGTGTCAGTCTCCTCAGATTTAATAATCCATGCCAAGTGTCAGTCAGATGGGACATGGAAGAAATGTCTCCCCAGTAAACTCTGCTGCAGTCAGTATGCTCTTGAGAAACTCTACTGCCATCTATCTGGCCTCCATGCATCACCCTTCCATCCTTCCAGCCATCCAGCCATCCAGCCATCAACCTACCCTTCTGTCTGCAGCCAGCCAGCCAACCTTTCATTCATCCATCCACCTATCCTGTCTTCTGGTTTTTAGTATTTATTTTATGATTTATTTGTCTGTGCCTGGTATTGGTTTTGGCCACAGGATCTTTGGTTGTGGCATGTTGGATCTAAGAATATCCAGGGAAGTCCCACCTAACCACTCTTCTGTCAACCCCATTCTTCTTGCCTTCCTTTCATCCACCCACTTATCCATCCATCCATCTACCCAGCCATTCACTTATCCCTCATATTTAATAATTTTTGCTAACTGGAATATGTTGGACTTGTGCCATGCTTTAGGGTGATACAAAGATGGTAGAGAAACAGTCCCAGCTCTCAAAGAGATTGAGGTGAATTAAGACATGTAGTCAACAAAACAAAATACAGAGCATATTGAAAAGAGCTAGTCTGAAGTTCTAGGGTGCTTTGGGGCCTTCAGGGCAGGTCAGTGAGGAGGAAGATGCTGTTGGTGATATTCTGGCTACTGGACACCTAGAAAGCCCCGACTCCCTCATCCCTTCGAGAAATCAAACATAGCTTCCTCTGTTGGATTACTGGGACCTTTGGAGTTTTCTGTCACTTTCCCTTTACATACTTCACACAGATACAATCATACAGGGACCCAGTTCTTTGAAATTAGGAAGATGAGACCGCTGAGTGGGTAAGTGGTGCATGGTCTATGGACCAGGAGACTGTGCTTCTGTCTAAGAACTGTCATCTTTCTCTCCCACTCTTGGTACTTGATCCCAGTGCTCAAACATTCTGGTCCATAAGGGGTGAGGGTGGGGCTGCCCAGGACCAGGGTGGAGGTGAGACTGAGGTCTGAGCCACTCTGGACAGCCAAGCTCAGTGGTGGAGACTTTACTCAGGGATGGGGGAGGCGTATGAAATTTGTTTTATGTGGCCTTTTTTACTTGCTCCCTTGTAACATCCCTTGTCCTGGGTTAGTGGGAGGGTACTGTGGATTAGGGGCACTAACCTCACAAAGGGTTTCCCAGGTGGCGCTGGTGGTAAAGAACCTGCCTACCAATGCAGGAGACCCGGGTTCGACCCCTGGTTTGGGAAGATCCCCTGAAAGAGGGTATGGCAACCCACTCCAGTATTCTTGCCTGGAGAATCCCCATGGACAGAGAGAGGAGCCTGGTGGGTTACAGTCCTTGGGATCGCAAAAGTCGGACATGACTGAAGTGACTTAGCATGCATGCACACAACCTCCCAAAACTACCTCTTGGAGAGAGGAGTGGAGAATTTAGGAATTTTAGTTCTGCCAAGTACGTTTCCAGCCTCCTGCAAGGCCATTTCTCCCCTTTCCCTCCGTATTCCTGCATGCTGGGCCTAGCGTGGAGACTTGTGGGCTGACACATAGACCAACCGCATAATTAAAGGAACCTGAGATCCTTCCTTGTGCTCTACCCTACAGGTTAATGGAAACAGCGAAAGAAATGACTCGGGAGTCCCTGCCTATCAAATGCCTTGAAGCTGTCATCCTGGGCATGTATCCTTTAAGGGATGTGAGCTTAAATGTGCTCTGTAGATGGTAGCATCGCTCTGGGCTGGTTGTGCCTTTCACATCCTAGGTCCTCAGAGATGATGCTGGTCATCTGCGTGGAGGGAACTGTCAAGCTCTGCTGGTGCTTCTCTTGAACTATCACCATCTGGACTTGAACCAAATCAGAGCTCAGCTGCTCCGCCATCTTCAGTGTAACCTGTGAGCTGAAGCCTGCTTCGAGGCTGGCTCCCGGGCCAGACCGCTTTAGTTGCGAGGAGAAGTCTAGCATCGGGGGGACTAGCGAGAGCGTGTGTGTCATTATTTTTTTGCATTTACCTGGCATTGCAACAGGAAGGACACGCCCATGGGATTACTCAAACCCATCTGCAGGAAGATTCTCAGCGTGGACTGTGGAGGGGCAGTCCACCATGCGGTGTAGTGTCCTGACCCTACAGGACATAAGGCTGAAACCAGGGTCTGGATGCTTCACACTTTCCATTCCGTTTTCCACTAGGCACCTGGCTCCTTAGCCGGAGGGGAAATACGGTCCAGAATAACCGTGATGACCCTTGACTTCTTAGTGGTGGCTGCAGTAGAACGTGATCTGGTAGAAAAGCAGAGAAATTCCCCATCCTGGGACGGACGGCTTGGGTGAACTGGCCAAGGGAACGCAGCCAGACATGAGCTCGAGGGGTGGCCCCAGGTTAGGACAGGTAGGTCCTTGAGTGCTGTGCTGAGAAGGGTAACTTTTTCCAAAGACAGTGAGCAGCCCTGCCGAAATCTCTGGAGCAGAGACCAGACATGATGAGCATGCACTCCAGAGAGACAGTTCTTGGGGCAGACGGAAGGGCAGCCGGGGAAGGTGAGATTGCATCTGTGAAGCCAGTGAGGAGCCGTTCCCTCAGGGGGTTGGCGGTACTTGAACCGTGATCTTGGCCTTGGGGATGGCTTTGAGGGGACAGTTTCAAAAGATCTCAGGGACTGAGAATTAGCTGGCGTTGATGCAGAAGGAAGTCCACGAGTACAGGTTTCTGGATCAGTCGACCATCTGTGGAAGATGGGCTGGAGGAAGGTGAGAGACTCGGGTGCAGACCTGAACTCAGACGTAGCCGTGAAGGTCGAGGAGGGGAGTTGAACGTGTCTTCCATGAGTGGAGCTAGAGGAGAGAGGCCATGACTCTGCATTTCTGGTTTGGCAAATTGAGTGATCGGATAGTAATGCCACCATCCACGAGGAGGACTGACAGAGGAGGGTCAGAGTTACGGGGAGGTGAGTTCCGATTTGGATGTGTTGAATTTGAGGTCCCTGTGGGGCATCGGGTCGTGTATTAGACTGTGGCGCTCAGGAGGAGGGTCCTTGCTGGAAATAGAAACTTGCAGGTGGTGGGCGTTAGGGGTGGCCGTGGTTTCAAGGATGACATCCCAGGGTTTTCTGCTCTAGTTGGACACAAGGAGCCGTGACAGAGACTGAGGAGGGCAGTTAAGAGAAGTGGAAAGGAAACCAGGAGAGAGAGGAGACTCAGACGTCAGCGGGAGGCTTCGGACTGGGGACGGGTCTGGTCCGTTTTCCTGGCCCCCCTGGACATCTTCATGGGGAAAGGAGCTTTGCCCCTCTCGTCTTCAGACCGCTGTCTGGCCGGATCTGAAACACGACTGTCCACAGGTGCCCAGGCTCGCGCCTGAAGAATGGGAACTTGAGTCTCGTGGAGGCCCTTGCCCACGCCTGCAAGTCATACCTCCCCGCTGCTCCCCACCCGGGAGATGGACATGTCTGGGAGCCCAGCAGGCAGACAGGGGTGGGAGGTGGGGAACAGCAGATGGCTCCAGGCCCCACCCTTTGGAGGCAGGAGTCCACACAGCTGTTGGGCAGAGCCTCCTCTAAGTTTAATGGGCGAACAGTTGTTGGGGATTTGCTGGTGGTGGGTGAAGGAGCCCCTCGCCGTGGGCGCCAGCTGCCTCCAGACCCTCTGCTGGTGGAGGTCTCCGGGCCCCTGGACGGAGGTCATCTGGCGTCACACGACAGTCCTGTACGCGGCAGTCTTGTCGCCATGCAATTGCATCAGTCCAAGTGGAAATTAGCTTAGGTTCCTGGAGTTGCTTAAACCCTCGGGGTTGGGGGGCGGTACCTGTGGCCAGCCCCAGGCCTGTCCGGATCCGAGGCAGCCTGTTCTGGCCCTCTTTTGTTCTTACCGTTGTGTCATTTTGGAGAAGTGGAGGGAGGGTGGAGAAATACTGCCGAACTCAGGGAAATTTGACTCTTGCATAGACAAGAGAGACAGAGCTGGATTCTAAAAGTGACGGCCTCTTTGTCTTTGCTCCGTCAGCATCCCTGTGGCCTGCTTTCCTCCCGGGCACAGCCTAGGGCGAACTCGGGTCATCCGTCTCCCTCCCACAGGTCCTTCCGCAGGTCCTGGGGGACGAGGGGTGCGTTGATGACTCTGAAACAGGTCGACTCGGCTGCTTCTTGGAACCCTGTGTCCATCAGCCTGTCCTTGTTTGACGTGAGCCGTGAGCGTTGGAACCCTGTGTCCGTCAGCTTGTCCTTATTTTCTCTTGTTTGACGTGAGCGTGGAGTTCGGGATTCCTTCGTGAAGGGCCACTTCTTTTGATCTTGGTTTTGTGATCGTGCTGGAGAGAGAGAGCCTTGGGGGTCATGGCACTTCTTTGGGGGGGCCCCATTGGCCCTGGTGGGGCTTAATCCTGCAGCTCAAGTGCTAGGGTTTCTCCAGTAATAGCTGTATTACCAGAGGCAGAGTAGGCATCGCCCCAGCAGGCTGGGTGCTGGGCCGAACCTCCCTGGGCTGGGGGCACTGCTGCGCTCTTCCCAATTAAAGCTCAGGCTACTTCCCAGTCCTCATCCACACCTTCTAGTCCCCTCCCTCTCGGTTCACAGAGACTCCAGGTCCCATTGATTGCCGGAGTGATGGAGCAATTCTGAGTGAGTGATGACTCATCACAGGATGGGCTAGTGGTCCCTCCGGTCACTCCCCACTCTCTCTCCTCCCCTTGACTGACTCTGCTTGTCCCGTAGAAATTCTGGTGTGGTCACACCGAGGCCCCTTCTCTGCTGTCCCTGAGGTGGCTGGGATTCCTCTCTCTCAGCACGGATCGCATTGGGGTGGGTTTTTTCAGTTTTACTGAGATAAAATTGACTTAAAGCACTGTGCAAGTTTAAGATGTACACCGTAATGACTTGACATATATATTGCAAATGCAGGGTTTCTAAGCATTGTAGTGACATATTCATAACTTCAGTTCAGTCGCTCCGTCGTGTCCGACTCTTTGCGACCTCATGGACTGCAGCAGGCCAGGCTTCCCTGTCCATCACCAACTCCTGGAGCTTGCTCAAACTCATATTCATCAAGTCGGTGATGCCATCCAACCACCTCATCCTCTGTCGTCCCCTTTTCCTCCTGCCCTCAGTCTTTCCCAGCATCAGGGTCTTTTCTAATGTGTCAGCCCTTCCCATCAGGTGGCCAAAGTATTGGAGCTTCAGCTTCAGCATCAGCCCTTCCGGTGAATATTCAGGACTGATTTCCTTTAGGATGGACTGGTTTACATTTACCATTTTTAACTTTACAGTTCAGTAGCATGGAGGACATTCACGCTGTTATACGGCCATCACCACTGTCCATCCCCACCACCTCCTCTTCCCAACTGAAATGCTAAGCCCATTAAACAGGGTCCCCAGCCCCTAACAACCACCATCCTACTTTATGTCTTTATCACGAGTTCGACTCCTCCAGATACCTCATAGAGTTGAATCATACAGTATTTGTCCTTTTCTGACTGGTTTATTTCACATACACTAATTTCCTCAAGTTTCTTTCCTGTTGTAGCATATGCTAGAATGTCCTTCCTTTTTAAGGCTGAGCTATTGCATCGTATGTATATACCGCGCATTGTTTATCCATTCACCGCTTGAATAGGCCCTTTGGTTATTTCCACTTTTGGGCTCTTGTGAAGAATGGTGCTGTGACATTGGTGTGCAAGTATCTGTTGGAGTCCTCGCTTTTGGTTCTCTTGGGTGTGTACCCCAAGTACGGTTGCGGGGTCATATGGTAATTCTGTGTTTAATTTGCTTGAGGAACGGCCATGCTGATGGTGTTGTGTCCTCCCCCCCGCCCCCGCCCCGCCCCGGCCACACCACGTAGCATGGGGATCTTCCCCAGCTGGGGATCAAACCCTTGCCCCTGGAAGGAGAAGCATGGAGTCTTAGCCACTGCTCCACCAGGGAAGCCTCAGTGTTGTGTCCATGTTCAGTCTGTCTCTCTGTCAGACTTTCGGGGAAGAGCTGTGGACTTCATCTTTGACTCCACAGCCCTACCTAGCAGTCTGGCTGGGATAGGAAGTGGTGTTTGTTACACTGACTTAACTGAGGAGTGCCCTTGTTCCAGCCCCAGAGAACTCGCCCCAGAAAGCAGGGAAGAATTTATGTAAGAGGACCCAGAAGGATGTGATTTCACTCCCTTACTGCCAGTTAACCTCACGTGATAAAGTGAAGAGAAAGCAGGTAACCATTTTTATAGAGAGGAGCCATCTGTGATTAAATTGAGGTCAGACAACAAGACTTCTTCCTTTTAAGGGTACCTGGATTAGCCCTATACTCTGTGCAGGCCTTTTTTTTTTTTTAATTACTTTTATTTGAAAATTTTTAATGTAATTTTAAAGGCTACTTTCCATTTACAGTTATTACAGAATATTGGCTCCATTCCCAGTGCTGTACAATACATTCTTGAGCCAGTCTTACACCCAACAGCTTGTTCCTCCCCACTTCCCATCCCTATGTTGCCCCTTCCCCCTACTGGTATCTACTAGTTTCTTCTCTGTATCTGTGAGTCTTGCTTCTTTTTTGTTATGTATACTGGTATGTTGTGGTTTTTGGATTCCACATGTAAGTGATATCCAGTGTTTGTCTTTCTCTGTCGAGTGCAGTCCTTTTAAGCATAAGGAGATGTATCCTCACAACGTAAGGTTCATCCTTTCAGCAAGCATTAACCAGACACTTCTGTGTGCTTGGCTCATGGGAGGCCCAGGATGCAAAGTATAGCTCCTGCCCTTGTAAGATACAAACACACACGCACAGTGCTGGGTGAATAAGCGCCAAGTGCTCTGGGAGCTCTTGCAGGGGATGCGGGGACTTCACTCACACTGAGGAAGGTCAGGGAAGGTATCACAACCAGGAAGTGAGGCTCTTCCAGTCAGGGTGTGGCCTGTGTGAAAGCGAGAAGGTCCGTAGCATCCTTACCACTCATGATTCTTGGGAGACCCCAAAGATCTCTGCCAGGTTTAAATCCCTTGTGTTATAAGGCTGACCTGCAGGAAGCCAAAAAAGAAGTTATACTGAAATAGGGACATGAGGTCGTGTACAGTGGGTATAGTGGTTTATATTTGAAAGTTTCATAGGTCACTTTGGTCTCAGCTTTGTAATGTGTTTGTTGTTGTTCAGTCACTAAGTCATGTCTGACGCTGTGACGCCATGGACTGTAGCCCACCAGGCTCCTCTATCCTCCACTGTCTCCTGGAGTTTGCTCAAATTCATGTCCATTGAGTCGGTGATACTATAATCATCTCATCCTCCGCTCCCCGCTTCTCCTTTTGCCTTTAATCTTTCCCAGCATCTGAGTCTTTTCCAATGAGTCAGATGCAGTCTAAAGGTCATTTAAGATTTTCAGTTATATTTGACCTCATGTTCTGGGGGAATACGTGTGCTGAGGGCAGTGGGCATAGATCTGTGGATTCTTTATGGTCTCAGGGTGTATCCTGCAAAAATGTCACGGGTCGGGAATTCCCTGGTGGTCCAGGGGTTAGGACTGTGCGCTTTCGCTGCCAAGGGTGCTGGTTCAATTCCTGGTTGGGGAACTAAGATCCTGCAAGCTGTGCAGCCACAAAAAAGCAAGTTATCACGGATCAGCTGTGGGTCAGCGTGTGGGGGAGATGAGACAGTACAGAGGATGGTGAGCAGGGGCTGAATCATGGCAGACTTTGCGGAGGGATTTGGACTAAGTCCTGGAGAAGTGAGAGACACTGAAAACGTAAGTAAAAGAATGACATGTGCTGCATTTTGGCTTCAATAGATCATTCTGGCCACCGTGTAGAAAGTGAATTGGAGCAGAGATAAGAAACGGTGAAGACAAGTTCCCAGAGAGAGGAGAACTGTACCCACTTAGCAAGTATTAATACTTACCATGCACAAGCCAGCTTCCTAGGTGGCATCACTGGTAAAGAACCCGCCTGCCAGTGCAGGTAGATGTAACAGACACGGGTTTGATCCCTGGGTTGGGAAGATCCCCTGGAAGAGGGCACGGCAACCCACTTCAGTATTCTTGCCTGGAGAATCCCATGGACAGAGGAGCCATGCAGGCTACGGTCCGTGGGGTGGCAAAGAGTCGGACATGACTGAAGCGACTTAGCGTGCACGCATGCACCAAGCCACCGTGTTAAGAGCCTGGCTTGTTACTTACGTTAGCAAAGCCTGGTGACACCAGCCGTTTTCAGCAGAGTGTATCTGGATTTTTAGTGTCTCTCTTCAGAAGAGCCGGATCTGTGAGTCAGCATAGCCACACCAGGACCATCCAGAGACTTGGATATAGACCTGAGGAGGTGGTGCCTCTTGTCCAGCGTTGCAGCGTTTGGAGTCTGTGGGACACTTACTTGAAGCTGTGCGCTGTGGAGTTGCTGAGCCCAAACTGAGTTAACAGAGACTGGATGGCTCGACCCCAGTGAGCCAGTCCATGGAGAGGGCTGAGCTGTGTCACCAAGCGGTCTGGGGACTGAGGGGAGCCCGGGGGTCGGGTTTTGCAGGCAGCTGTCCGGTGGTACCCAAGGCTGCTGGCATGGGTGTGCCAGGGCCAGTGAGAGGAGCAGGCGAGGTGCAGGTGTGACGCATCCTGACACCATCCTGTCCCTTCCCTTTCCATCAGTTGGTCTGTGTCTTTTCCGTCTCCACTGCCTTGCCTTGATTCTGGTTATCATTTCTTCCCACACCATTGCAAAGGCCTTTGAAACCTGGTCTGCCCCACATACCCAAGTCAGAATTAATGACTGAGAACATCATTCCAGTGGCATAAACTGACTTTTAATAGCTTGTCATCCCCTGTAGAGCACCAGGTAAAGAAAAAGTACCTTGTGCTTGTATTTATTTAATTACTAAAGAAGAAAGGAAGTCTTCACTCTTGGTCCCATAAAATTTGGTTTGGTGTGCAGCAGATAGCAGATATCTCAAAGATAGTGAGTGAATCCTTTATAAGAGGATTGATCTGGAAAGATGAGGTCTGGGTCTGCTCAGAGGCAGGGGAGTGGATCCCCTGGCCATGTGGTCCACTTCCCCTTCCTGGGAGTGCAAGTTCTGGTATCTTCAAGGCCTCTTCCTTGACTCAGATTGTCTTAAGATACTTAACGAATGGACAGCCTTCCATCGAGCGATTCCCCATCAGCTTTAAAACCTACTTCTCAGGAAATTACTTTCACCACGTTGTGCTGGGGATTTACTGCAATGGCCGCTATGGCTCGCTGGGCATGAGCCGAAGGGCTGAGCTGATGGACAAGCCATTGACCTTTCGGACTCTGAGTGACCTCATCTTTGACTTTGAAGACTCCTACAAGAAGTATCTTCACACAGTCAAGAAGGTCAAGATCGGACTGTATGTCCCCCACGAGCCTCATAGCTTCCAGCCCATCGAGTGGAAGCAGCTGGTCCTCAATGTCTCAAAAATGTTGAGGGCTGACATAAGGAAGGAGCTGGAGAAATATGCCAGGGACATGAGGATGAAGGTCAGTGCAAGGAAGGCAGATAAGGGATGCAAGACCCTTCTTTCATTTTCCCTCTCTCTGTCTCTCTCTCTCTCTTGCCATGTGCCCTGTGTTTCTGAGATGGCCAACAGTTTCTTGAGGTTATCTTGTTTATTAGCCACCTTTTAAATAATTTTGGGGACTTCCATGACAGTCCAGTGGTTAAGACTTCAGGCTTCCACTACAGAGAGCACAAGTTCAATTCCTGGTCAGGGAACTAAAATTCCACATGCCAAGTGGTGTGGCCAAAAAATAATAATAATAAAAAATTTGTAAAGGATTTTGTAAGGCGATTTCAGAGAAAAAGAGAGCGAGCCCAGCAGTCAGGCAAGAAAAGGAAATTTATTAGAGGGAAAAGAGAAGGTGACTGGCTCTTAAGGAGAACCAGCATTCTCCCTTTCTGATGGAGTCCTTCTTATACCCCACCAGTGAAAAATTCTCTGAAGGGGTGGTCGCATAGCCGGAGGTCTAGAACCTGGTGGTCTCGTAGCTTTGAGAAGATAGGCGCCCGTGAGATAACAGGATGCCATTTGGGCAATTTGGTTAGTCTCACAGATCACTGTGATTTATTCTTTGTTTGCCAGGTCGACATAACGAGCCGTCTAATCAATGAGACCCCAAGTGGGCCCTATCAGATCTGATTTTTGACATGGACAATTTAAGTTTCTTTGCATTTACTACTTTAAAAACCAGAGCTAAAGTCCATGTGGGTGTTGCAGCTGAAGCAAAGTCATGTTATATACCGAGTCATGTTTTATCTCTGGTTTGCTTTGTGAGTTGTAAAGCCCTTGGCATAAAATTCTGACCTGGTGTCATAGGAGCAAACAAAGGAGCACACATCCTGCCACAGTTTCATAAACGACCATGTCACTGCCGAGGGGACAGGATGCCTGCTTGTCCTTGCCCCTCCAGGCCTTGTGGAGTCACTGAGGGCTGTGTCTACACCGAGGCCCACAGGAGAAAGTGATTATGCCGAATTTAGGCTTGGTTGTGGTTAGCACCTGGAGACTTGTCATCTTCACTTGGTAGCACTTGGAACGGGGATTTTTTTTTTTTTTCTAGTCACACCATGAACTTGTGGGATCTTAGTTCCCCGACCAGGGATCGAACCTGGGCACACTGCAGTGGAAGTGTGGGGTCCTGACCACTGGACCACCCGGGAATTCCCTGGAATGGAGATTCTTGATCCTTTGAACCCACTCTGCATGCGTGTGGGCTTCCTGGTGGTACTAGCGACTAAGAACCTGCCTGCCAATGCAGGAGATGTCAGAGATGCAAGAGAAGAGGGTTCGATTCCTGGAGGAGGGCACGGCAACCCACTTCAGTATTCTTGCCTGGAGAATCCCATGGACAGAGGAGCCTGGTGGGCTACCGTCCATAGGGTCACAAAGAGTCAGACATGACTGAAGTGACCTAGCACGCATGCATATGTGCATGTGTGAGGGGGGAAAGGATCCAGGGAAGAATAAACTGGCTTCTGGGGCAACATGGATGGGACTTTGTTTTCACAAGAGGGGAATTTACTGAACAACCAAACAGCCCCAGGAGGCTGAGGCACTGGGCTGTCTGTGATGGGGGAAGGGGCACAGGGTCATCATGCCATCCTCTGAGCAGTGGCCCCTCTGCTTCTTGTGGTGACCTTGTGACATCAGGTCAGAATTTTATGCCCAAGGGCTTTGCAACTTACAAAGCAAACCAGAGATAAAACATGACTCCGTATAATCTGATAAATTATACAGCAGGGTGACCCACTCATCCTGGTTTTTCTTTTTTTAACTTTTTATAATTTCATTATTTCTTTATTTTTGGTCGTGCTGGGTCTTGGTTGCTGCACTCCATCTTTCTCTAGTTGCAGCAAGGTGCCTCATGAGAGAGGCACCTGGGTGGCTCAGCCCTCCTCCCGGAAGTCTTCCAGCCCAGGGCCTTGGGCAGCATGGGATGACGAGGGGCGGGGCTGGGATGCTGGGCTTCAGGAAGGCAAGGGGAGGGTCCGTGGGGAGCTAGCGCGGTGACTCCTGCTATCTCTTCCAGATCCTGAAACCTGCAAGTGCCCACTCTCCAACCCAAGTGAGAAGCCGGGGGAAATCCCTGTCCCCCCGCAGGAGGCAGGCGAGCCCCCCAAGACGGCTTGGCAGGCGAGACAAGTCGTGAGTAGTATCCTCCCCTCCCCCCGCCATTCCCCAGCTCAAGGCCCAGCACGTACACTCGTGGGGTTGTCCTGAGCTTGGCATTCGAACCAAATGGTGATCTCCAAGAGATGGGCCTCTTGCGTGGGGACATCTCTGACGGCAAAGGTCCCCCATGCATGTCACCCCCCCAGTGCTCTTACCCTCCTAACGGTCAGATGTAGACACCACTGGAGGGATAAGCCCCAGACACTACGAGGTGGAGAAGAGCCTGGAAGGAGCCCTGGCCTTAGAGTTAGGGAGCCTGGGTCTGGAGTCAGCTCAGCTGCTTAGGGAGCTGTGGGGCCTTAGACGTGTTGTGCAACCTTTCTGGGCTCACGTTCTCTCACCCCAAAAATGAGACCGTTAGAAGGGATGAACTTGCCTGTTACTAGAACCTTAGCCCTCTGTGCCCAGTAGAAAGTGCAGTTGCCCTCTGTGGATGGTGGCATCAGAAACAGCACTTGGCCTCTCCTCTCTCCTTGGCTGGCTGTACCCTCCTCTGTTTTAGCCTCGAAGCTGGTGACTCCTCGCCTCCTTCTTAGATCAAAGTGATCCACTTAAGATATGACAGTTGGAGATGCTGAGGCTGCCCAAAGTAGCCAGTGGTAATCCCCTGGCAAATACGTGAGCCATAAATACACTGGGGAAAAAAAAATACTGCCTTGATGAATACCAGCGGCCTGCTGTGTCTGTCACACGGGCTCTCACCGTGCAGGGGGCCCAGGGGTGCAGGGCACAGGGGCCCCGGCGCGTCCGCGCATTCGCCTTGCAGCCTGGGCAAGTGCTTGGGGGCGTCTTAGTTTCCTTGTGTGTCAAAGAGGATCAGAATGCCTTTCTTGCCTATCTCACAAGGTGCTGTAAGCTCGGTTAGATGATGTGATAAGAGCGGTTTGTGGATGGTGAACTGTGTTACACAGCATGTTGTTACCGTCACAACATTCCTGTAGTGGGAGGAGAGAGTGTTTCACAGTTTTCCTTTTCAGAGGAAGGAACCAGGGCACAGAAGATCTTGTGCTGTGTCGTGTAGTTGGCCAGCGACAGAACTGGGGCTAGAACCCAGGCCTCCTGACTCTGGGAAGGTGGTGGGGGAGGAGAGGACAGGATGAAGTATTGTCATTTCCAGGGAAGATTTCCCGTTCATCTCTGTTCCGCCTCCCACTGCCAGTCCCAGGCTTCTGCACCAACAGCCAGGAAGGTCTTGGGACTGGAGCCCAGGGTTTGAAAGGGGAGGAATGACCATCTGGGAGGGTTGGGTGCTCCTATAACTGAAGGTCAGAGTGGTTTCTTTTTTCTTTTTCTAAAAAGTTTTAATTGGAGGATAATTGCTTTACAATATTGTGTTGGCTACTGCCATGCAACAACATGAATCAGCCGTAAGTATATGTGTCCCCTTCTCCTTGAACCTTCCCCCTCGCCCCCCTCCCACCCCATCCCACCCCTCTGGGTTGTGCGACACGTTGAACTCCCTGTGTTATGCAGTAACTCCCTGTGGTTTCAACATAGTTTTGTCCTTTTAGGGAGCAGGGTGGCTTTAGACCTGTCGTACATGGCCTCTGACCCTATTCCTGCCCCTAATGCTGGGCAGCACCCTTGATCCTGCTGCTCACCTGTCTGTCCTCTCTGATTCAGACAGCCATTCATTACTGTCACTGAACAAAGCAGCTATGGTCTCAGAGGACTATGGACCTGGAAGCCCTTCCCAGAGGGTCATTGGGCAGAGTGTAAGCGGCCCCGCCCGAAATGGGAATCTATTTGGTGAGCCCTGGAGTCGGGGAGTGTAGCCTTTAATCTGCTTGGTTATGCTTACTGCCCGTGGAGGCCTGAGTCCTCTCCTGAGGAGCTCTCAACTCTTCAGCAAACGTTGCATGGTCCATAAAGTCTTGCTTTCCCCTCGAGACTCTGGTATCCAGGGCCCAGGAAACCCTAGGTGTTGTGTCTGATTGGATTTTTGCACAGGATGACCATCGTTGGTTTTTAAGGCAATTCCTGTTGGGGTCATTTTACTTGGATCCACAGGAGGTTTGCAGTCCAAGGCAGATTACGTTTTTAACTGCAAAAAGTTACCATGATTGCCCAGGGATGGTAAAGCCCGTACGATCTTAGAAGCTGGTTATAGAAACAAAAGTTGGAATGACAAGCGGCTGGTGAAGGTGCTGGTTTGAATGGAGGAAGAAAGGAGTTTGAATTTGGACTGTGGGCTTTGAGGTGCTTCTTAGACATAGGAGGTAGGGGTTAGGGGGAATGTCATAGAAGTTGCTGAAAATGCAGATGTGGAGTTCAAGGGTGTTGGGGAATAGAGATCCTGCTTTTAGAGCCATCTACTTGGAAGGGACAGTTGAAACAACAGCTGGATCAGTTTGCCAGGAAAGAAAGGAGAAAGAGAGCGGAAAAGAAGAAGTCATGTCAGGGTCCTGAGTGTGCGAGAAGAAGTGCCAGCATAGGAGATGGGGAAGAAATAGAGAGTGGGAGAAAGGGCCAGCATGAAGGCATCCGCCTGTGCACACCGAGGATAGCGCAGAAGGGCTTAGGGGCGCTGAGGAGGCGGAAGGTGACACCGTGTATCACGTGGCTCTGATGCTGCTGTGAGGGAGCCCGAGTCATCTGGTGCGAGTGGGGAAGAGGCTTATCAGTACAGGGTGGAAAATGGGCACATGGGGCCTGGCTGAGGAGAGATGGAAGCGTCGTATAACCTTGTTCACAAGGGCCTCCCTGTGGCTCAGACGGTAAAGAATCTGCTTGCAATGCAGGAGACCCCGTTTCTATCCTTGGATCGGGAAGATCCCATGGAGAAGGGAATGGCTACCTCACTCCCAGTATCCTTGCCTGGAGAATTCCATGGACAGGCTCCTCTGTCCATGGGGTCGCAAAGACTCGGACATGAGTGAGCGACTTTCACTTTAACGGTTGAGCACCAGGAGGAGGGCTTGTTAACACAGATTGCCTGGCCCCTCCCCCAGTGGTTCTGATGCAGCAGATCTGGGCCGGGGCCTGAGAAGGTGCCCTTCTAACAAGTCCCCAGTGATCCTGGTGCTGCTGGTCTAGGGATGCCACCTGGAGAGGCAGAGTCTGGTCAGTCATTGTGGGAGAACCGATTTGGGGCTTGACCTTCAAAAAATAACAGAATGTCAAGTCTCGAAGGTCCTGGGTCTGCTGAGAGGGGCAGATGAGGCCATCGAGCGTGGATCAGGGACTCAGCCCTGCCTAGTCCTGCCTGGGCCCCTGGGTAATGAGGTTGCTGTTGTGAAGTCAGAGGGTGTGGCCCTGGCGTGGCCCTGTGGTTGGGCCCCACTGAAGTCACCCTGGGAGGAACCCGATGGGTCCTTCTCCTGGGGGCCAGAGAGAGAAGTCCTGACCTCAGTCATCGCCCAGGCCGTGCCCCTGCCCTCATCTCCGGCTACTCTGTCACGCAGCCAAGGCAAGTGAGCATGCCGGCGCCTGCAGCGGACAGCTGTTAGATTGCCACGGATGCGAGTGCACAGCCACCCTCCAGTGTGAGGGCCCCCTGCCCTCCCCCACCTGCCCTCCTGAGGCGTGGGAGTGGGCCTGGGAATGGGCAGGAAGACTGGGGAGAGGGCAGTAGTCACCAAGAGGTCAGGAAGGAAGACCTGCGGAGAAGTGCGGTTCAAGTCCATCACCCCCCTTCATTCCCTGAACTGGTCCCGGCTCCAGCCAGGCAGGCCCCAGGAGCACAGAGGTGATAGCTCTTGGTTCAGTGGAAATGTAGACTTTTCCAAAATGATGAAGAGGGGCTGCAACCAGGCCCCAGATCCCCTGAGACTCACGACCCCTCATGGCAGCCGCTTCTCCCTGACTCCCAGGCATCTTCATAAACTCTTCCCTAGGGTCAGAATTTGGGGGATGGTGGTTCTGGCCCACAACCAGGATCAGGTGGCCTTGGTTGCTTGACCAGCCAGGGAGCCCAGGCGGCTTGTGGATTCCTGTGGACACTCTGATGTGAGAAAGTCCAGTAAGACCATGGTGATTCTTGGTGGTGGAAGCTCCCACTGCTGCTTTTCTCTCCTCCCAGAGTTTGGAGGCCAGGAGGGTAATCTGGGGGGCAAGTTCTTGGCTAGAGTTTCACAGTGGAGGGAGGCATTACAAGGGCTTCCCAGGTAGTGCTAGTGGTAAAGAACCTGCCTGCCAACGCAGGAGACTTGAGAGAGAGACACGGGTTCGATCCTTAGGTCGGGAAGATCTCCTGGAGGAGGGCACGGAAACCCACTCCAGTATTCTTGCCAGGAGAATCCTATGGACAGAGGAACCTGGCGGGCTACCATCCATGGAGTCTCAAAGAGTCGGACACGACTGAAGCGACTTAGCACACACCGCACGAAGACGTTACAAGGATGGCAGCGTCTCTTCCATGGTTCCTCCTTAACCCTGACTTCTGGATTGCAGGGCGGGATGAGGGATGACAGGGGCCCCCGTGCAAAAAGAGAGGAAAGAGAGATGCAGGAGACGAGAGTAACATGCAGGCTGCGGGAGGTGGGGACTACGAGACGCACCGAGCACCAAGCTCCTCCCTCCCTGTCCAGATCCCAGCTTCCGCCACTGCAACAGACTGGGACCCAGGACAGCCTGGTTCCTAGAGGTGTGTCTGGAGTAAAGCAGCTTCCCAGCCTCTACCCATGGCCTTCCCCAAGCAGGCTTTTCTCCAGATAATCTGGCTTTTGGGCGAGGAGACGAGAAAGTGACAAATGTAGTTATGATCCAGTAACTCCATGAAACTCCAGACCTCTTAGTGTGTAGCGTGATCGGGACCAGGAAGGGTTTGGTGACTGTTCAGTTCAGTTCAGTTCAGTCGCTTACTCATGTCCGGCTCCTTGCGACCCCATGAATCACAAAACGCCAGGCCTCCCTGTCCATCACCAACTCCCGGAGTTCACTCAAACTCATGTCCATCAAGTTGGTGATGCCATCCAGCCATCTCATCCTCTGTCTTCCCCTTCTCCTCCTGCCCCTAATCCCTCCCAGCATCAGGCTCTTTTCCAATGAGTCAACTCTTCGCACGAGGTGGCCAAATATTGGAGTTTCAGCTTTAGTATCAGTCCTTCCAATGAACACCCAGGACTGAGCTCCTTTAGGATGGATTGGTTGGACCTCCTTGCAGTCCAAGGGACTCTCAAGTCTTCTCCAACACCACAGTTCAAAAGCATCAAATCTTCAGCACTCAGCTTTCTTCACAGTCCAACTCTCACATCCATATATGACCATTGGAAAAACCATAGCCTTGACTAGACGGACCTTTGTTGGCAAAGTAATGTCTCAGCTGGTGATTCTTGCTGCTGCTACTGCTGCTAAGTCGCTTCAGTCGTGTCCGACTCTGTGTGACCCCATAGACGGCAGCCCACCAGGCTCCCCCGCCCTTGGGATTCTCCAGGCAAGAACACTGGAGTGGGTTGCCATTTCCTTCTCCAATGCATGAAAATGAAAAGTGAAAGTGAAGTCGCTCAGTCATGTCTGACTCTTAGCGACCCCATGGACTGCAGCCCACCAGGCTCCTCCGTCCATGGGACTTTCCAGGCAAGAGTACTGGAGTGGGGTGCCATTGCCTTATCTTACTATGTTATTTCAGCATTACTTAAGGCTGCCAAGTCATCTCTAAATGTGGCGGGTGCCTCCAAGAAGCTGGGGAGTGGCCTCAAGAGGGGAGAGCTACCATAACAGCCAAGAGGCTCCTCAGCTGTGGGGTCCCAGCCCCTGTCTGTGAGTGTGGATAATTTTAGTGGTTTCATGTCCCCCGCCCCCCTCCCTTGCAGCTGGGGCTCCTTCCAGCTCTGCATTCCTCACCATTTTTGCACTTGTCTGAATAATCCTTCTCGAAAGGAGCATCAGTGTCACTGGGTTGACAAGACAGTCAGCTGAGTGGGAGGGCAGACGGCAGTGACTCCGTTGGTGTCCTCTGAGACAGAGTTCCTTCAAGAGAGAAACAGGGACTCCCACCCCCACCCCTCTGCCCAACAGTCCTTCCGCCTCCTCTCTGCTCCTCTGGGACTGTTTAAAGAACCTTCCACACTGAACAGTCAGGTTGTTTCCTGTGGTTCGTAAACAGATAGAGCTTGCTATGTAGGTGGAAAAGGCCTTCTGTGAACTTAAAACCAGCTCCTTGAGGACAGTGGGCCTCAGGCTCACTGAGATTCTCAACAGGGGCCAGGGCGCCCCCTGGGGGAGAAGGGTTAGAAGTGCAGCGGAAGGGGACGGTTCATAATGATGCTGCTGCCCATGAGTGCCTGGGGGCCCAGAGGGTGAATGTCCTGCAAAGCTCAGGACCATTTCCACCCCCCAATAAAAAACCAGTCCACCATTGACAACCCCAAATGCTCCATGGAGTCCTCTCCATCTGACAGTCCCCAGGTCTCGGCTTCCTGATCCATGGCCTGAACCTGAGAGAGAGGTGGTGAGTGGACAGTGGTTTTCTGGCTGGGCTGCGTGTGTTCCCATGAAGGCAGCTCCTGCCAATTCGAGTGACCCCGAGAACATTCTGAACTGGGGCAAGAGTCCCTCAGGGTCCATGGGAACACCTTCTTTCCCCGTCTTGCTTCTTTGCTCCCTCGGTTTCTTCCCCTCTCTTCTTTGCTGCTCATGACTTTTTCTTCCCTTTGTCTTCCTCTTTGATTTCCCTTCTTTGTCATCCATCTCGAGGGCAGTCCGTGGCTCCGCTGGGCTCTGCTCGCCCCGTGGAGACCCTCAGGGTCACAGAGGTTCCTCAGCCCAGTGAGGTCTCCTCCCACTGTTGGGCCACAGTCAGACGAGGGAACTCCTGCCCCGTTCAGTTGCCAGGCTCATGAAGGCGCCTCCAGGCGATGTGGCTGGAGGGCCCTAAGTTGTTTCTAAGTGAAGTCATAATGAAGTCAGAGAGCAGCGGTTTGGGTCCTTGGTCTAACCACATGGAAGGTATTTTGAATGGGCCCCAAGAAGTCATTCTCTTTAGATCCCAAGTGAGGAAATCTCCCCGGGCAGGGGTGGGTGGGTGGGGGCGTTGGAAAGGGGAAAATTTACTTCACACGGAATGTAGAGGGGACACAGAGAGGGAGAGAGAACTAGGAAGGTTATGGAGGGAGAAGTCAAACCTCCCGGATGAGGTGGGGTTTCTTCCCCGGCGCCCAGAGAAGGCAGTTTCCAACTCAGAGGCCCGCTCTGCTTCATCCCCTGGGGGATTTCATGGTGGTCCAGGGTGCCCGGAGATGCTTGAACAAACCAAAATGAAGTGACGGGCCTTATCAAGAAAAACCACCTCTGGCAGAGTGAGCCAGGAGCCTCCAGAGCTGATGATTGAAGATAGTCACGCAGGGCTGGGGATCCTCGGGGGCTCTCTGCCGCAGGGTGAGGTCAGAGCCGGGAAGCCGTGCCTGGGACTCTCAGCGGCCTTGGCTCCAGATCTCCGGCCAGAGCCTCCTGCCTGGGGAGGGCTTGGAAGGACAGGGGGCTGGAGCTCTCTCCAGAGCCGCATCCCTCTTGGCTCAGGCCTGTCTGGTCACAAGCAGCCTCAGCTGTCTCCCCGTCCGCTGCCAGCAGGGGTGCGTGTGGTCCTGGGAAGTGAGGAATGTCAGAAGCAGGGCGGGCTTTGAATGAAGGTGACAGGTGGGAGGGAGCCCCCCTCATTGTTCCTCCCCAAGGCATACAGGCCATGAGTCCTAGATCGAGTCTGGCCTGGCCTGACTCCTGCCCAGCTAGACAGGAGCGGAGGGCCTTGGGTCTCCCTGAACTCGTGAAAGCTGGGCTGATGCCACCCCTGATTTAATCTGTTCCACCCCCTTAACATGGAGGAGAAAATGGCAACCCACTCCAGTCCTCGTGCCTGGAAAATCACACGAACAGAGAAAGCTGGCAGGCTGTAGTCCCTGGGGTCGCAAAACAGCTGGACACGACTGAGTGCGCGCATGCACGCGCACACGTGCGCTCACACACACACACACACACACACCCTTAACACCAAGGACTGAAAGATTTAATGTTGTACTGTTGCGATACATCCATTTATAGAGTCCAGAGACTGTGGAGAGTACAGCTAAACTGGTCCTTGTGAGTGTGCAGTGTGTGAGGGTGTCACCTGTGAACATGGGCCTGTGCACGTGTGTGAGGGGTTGTGACCTCAAGGGAGGTAGGAGCAAGAAGCCTGAGCAGCCTGCCTGGGGACCTGTGTGTCTCCGTCAGGGAGCCCGGAACTGGGCTTAGCTGGGCCGCGTCCCTGTGGTGTCTCACACCCGCAGGGGAGAAGGAAGGGGTGAATTTCCATTAGAAGAGGGGGAATGGATTTTTGGCTCCACTGACCAGCGATCTGTTTTGGTAACCCCAAGACCTGCAAGGCGCGTGGCACAGTCTAAGTGTGTTGGTTTCTCAGTTGTGTCTGACTCTGCCACCCCATGGACTGTGGCCGCCAGGCTCCTCTGTCCATGGGATTCTCCAGGCAAGAATACAGTGTGGGTTGCCATTCCCTTCTCCAGAGATCTTCCCAAGCCAGGGAGCGAACCTGGGTCTTCTGCTTTGCAGGCAGATTCTTTACCATCTGAACCACCAGGGAAGCCCAAGTGTCGCTTAGTAAATTCTTGTGAATGAGTAAGTGGTGCCCAAGTTCCAGGAGCCCTGCTGGCCGACTGCCCTTCAGGCCGTCTGACCCATCCTGCCCAGTGACGGCTTGGGGGCTGGGGGTGCGAGGAGAGGAGACACCCCAGACAAAGCCCTTGTCCCAGGGACAGGGAGGGACCTGGGTGGTTTAGGGGGAACCCTCTAGGCTTTTTCTCCACTTACTGCCTCTTTCCTGAAGTCCAGTCTCACATAGACACACCAACTCGTTCAGCCCCAGGTTGGGCTGTCGCCCCCCCTTGTATCCTCAATGTGCTCCATCGCTTTCTGATTCCAAGGCTTCTTGTGGCTTCCCTGATGCCAATGTCCAGTCTAGCCGAGCTCTTCCTTGGCCCTGAGGCTGCCCCAGGTGGAGCACATAGGAGATGGTTCACTGTCTAGATGCAGTTAGCCCATACTAGGGTATGTGGTGAATACCAGTGGCACCTCCCACAAAACACTTTCTCTTTCTCTATGGAACCGTGAGCCTGTCCTCCCCAGGCCCCCTCCCGCTCTGCAGAGCTCCGCTGCGCTGGCTCCGGGACCAGGCCATCAGGCAGTTAGCCTGGTTCACACTTGGATACATTGACATGACAACAGTGAGTCTGGGATAGTCCATTTTTGTGCGGAGAGAAGTGCCCCCTCCTTCCTTCCACAAAGTGCATCAAAGGAAACCTGAAGTCCCTACCCCACGTCCCCTAAAATAGAAGGCACCCGAGAGCTTTTCAGAGGGAAAGCCTTCCTTGTTTGGACTAGGGAAGGATTTGGAGAAATACATTGTTCTAAAATAATAACCCTGGATCCGATGTGCAAGGTTCTGGGCAAGTGCAGACCCAGCTGAATCATCGTCCTGAGGCTTGTGTTTCTTAAAAATAACCCCCCTTGCAATATTCTAATTATAGCTGGGGGAGCACTTGGAAGGGCCTCTCCACAATAGCTCCCCCAGCTTTGGCCCTGAGACGAGCTGGCGAGGACTGAGCCGTTATTTCTGGCTGGGCTCCCAGGCAGGTGGCATGCTGCGATAACCCACTTCTGCCCTTCGCCAGGCCAGGAAATTCAGCCAGTGTTGCCATGAAAGAAGAGGGTTTCACCTTGCAGACAGTTCGCCAGGAATCTCAGTTGAACTCATTTTCTGCCAGTGTTGTTGTTCAGTCACTCAGTTGTGTCCAACTCTCTGCGACCCCATGGACGGTACACGCCAGGCCTCCCTGTCCTTCACCAACTCCCAGAGTTTACTCAAACTCACGTCCATTGAGTCGGTGATGCCATCCAACAATCTCATCCTCTGTCGTCCCCTTCTCCTCCCACCTTCAATCTTTCCCAGCATCAGGGTCTTTTCCAATGAGTCAGTTCTTCGCATCAGGTGGCCAGAGTATTGGAGCTTCAGCTTCAGCATCCATCCTTCCAATGAATATCCAGGGTTGATTTCGTTTAGGACTGACTGGTTTGATCCCCTTGGAATCCAAGGGGCTCTCAAGAGTCTTCTCCAGCACCACAGTTCTGCCAGTGTTAGCCTTTTTCCCTCTGCCCCTGTGTTATGGGCTGTTGTGGGAGGCATGAGGGTGGGGATACAGAGGAAGGAGACAACTTAGTCCCTTTCCTTTGGAAGGCCCCATGCTGTCTGTTGTCACAGAACCAAATTCAGCTGTACAAGTAGGCAGGTTCCCCAAGTGACCTTCAAAGATAAGGTAAAGCCTCTCCTATATACAGAAAAGAAAAAAAAAGTCTTCCAGTCAATTCTTAGAATGTTTGTTCATGGTAGCTTGAATTCTGGCTTAGGACTTTGTTAAAATAAAAATATCCCATCACAAACATACCACAATGAAATCCTATCAGCCATTTACACGTTAGTAGGAACTAGACTGGCTTCCCTGGTGGCTCAACACTAAAAAATCTTCCTGCAGTTTCATCCCTGAGTCGGGAAGATTCCCTGGAGATGGAAATGGCAACCCACTCCAGTGTTCTTGCCTGGGAAATCCCTGGGACAGAGGAGCCTGGCAGGCTACAGTCCATGGGGTCATAAAGAGTAGGACCCAACTTAGATTAAAAACAACAAAGGAACTAGACCAGAGTTTATTGAGAGGTACAGGATATTCAACAGTGGGGATTCGCAGATGAATTTACTTGATCCCTTCTCTACAGTTGTTTGCAGACTCTGAGGCAGACTCAAGAATTATGAACCTTTGGGATTCTTTAACCTAGTGGACCCCAACCTTTTTGGCACCAGGGAAGTTTCATGGAAGACAGTTTTTCCGTGGACTGGGGTGAGGTAGGGATGGTTCAGGCGGTAATGTGAGTGGTGGGGAGCAGCAGATGGTTCCCTGCTGTGTGGCCTGGTTCCTAACAGGAGCTGGGGACCTGCTCCAACGATGTACAGAAGGAAATGGTAGAGCATGTGGAGCAAGGGGCGGTGCGTTGTGGGGCCATCTAGTCAGAAAATACTTTACAGGGGAAGTGGCATCTGGGTTGGTTAGGGTTCTTGAAGGGATGAGAAGAGACATGCGGGAGGCATTCCAGAAGCCAAGATGCAGAGACAGGAGTGGCCTGACGTCTTCCTCAGATGCTTGGGAGGATGCTCTGTGTGGGGACCAGGAGACTGAGGGTCAGGGTCATTGCATCTTGGTCAAGGTCATCTGCTTTTGATTCTGGAGGAGAATTCTGGTTTCCACCTCTTGCTAACCACGTGACTTTGAGCACGTTTCCTAACTTTCAGGGCCTCTCTTTCTTCCTCTGTTAGATGGATGGTAACAGTATCAGCGCCGTAAGGCCATGGTGGGAATGAATTCACCCGTGTAAGCCCCTTAGAACAATGCTTGGTATAGAGTAGGTGCCTAATAAATAAAAGCTATTTATAAAGTGGTGGTTCCTCAGCACCTGGGGGCGTGGGGAACTGGCGGAAGTGCTAAGGAAAGGTTTAGAAAAAGGAGGCCAAAGGGCCCCAAGGCAAAGTGCATCTATTTTTAAGGATGCTGAGAGCAGAACGTGGGAAAGATAAGGGGAGGTTTCAGGAACAGAGGAACTTGAAGAAAAAGTGAAAATTCTCTTCCTTGCGGCTGAGAGGCTTCAAGAGGAAGCCAGGAGAGTGGCCAAGAAGTGGCTTCAGAGCAGCTGGCGTCCGAGTGGCTCGTGCTTGTGGCCTGTCGCTGCAGTGACCCCAGGGAAGCCCTCGTTTCAGGGTCAGTGGGGGGGGTGCGTTCATTCCTTGACCTCGTCGCCTGTCCTGCCGCGGACTTTGCAGCAAGCAGGTGCTGCTGGTCGCAGAAATGAGGGAGAGAAAATAGGCGAGTGTGGGTTTATCCGAGCCCCTGAGAAACGTTAGGAAGCTAGGGTCTTACTAGCTTTCATCTCACATATGAAGGGCAGCACCTTTAGAGTTTCAGGAGGAGACGTGTGACTTGGATTTGAGGAATATGCCAGGACAGGGAGAAAG
Source organism: Bubalus kerabau (assembly GCF_029407905.1). Classification (NCBI taxonomy): domain Eukaryota; kingdom Metazoa; phylum Chordata; class Mammalia; order Artiodactyla; family Bovidae; genus Bubalus; species Bubalus kerabau. The sequence continues at coordinate 125,618,587 of NC_073628.1, read as the reverse complement.
CTTGTGCAGGAAACGCTCGGAAAAGTGGGGCAAGCTATTGGTAAGTGCTGCGAGGACCATGGAGCAAGGGGTTCTCTCGTTAAAGCACGAGGAACTGCTTAACCTTGGGAGGCGGTGGGAGATCTCAGAGCCGCCACGGCTCAGGGCCCAGGTAGTGTGCGAGGTCCCAGGGGAGAAGACGGACTCTTAGAGATGGGTTTCTGGACTTCATTTTGGGTGCGGCTGCTTCTCTGAAAGGATTCTGGAGCGCTTGCTTGAACTTGTTCTTATTCCGCATACTAATAACTCAACACCATTACTAGCATCATGTCTGAATTAGCTGCTAACTGGTGAGTTAATGGCTTCCCCGATGACTCAGATGGTAAAGAATCTGCCTGCAATGCAGGAGACCCAGGTTCGATCCCTGAGTTGGGAAGATCCCCTGGAGGAGGGAATAGCTACCCACTCATTTTAAAAATGGAGAAAAAGTTGTGAGATAAATCCTGAGAATGCTTAGGCATGATCTTATGTCGGGAATTCTCCTATGAAGTAGCTTTAATGAAGACAGATGATGTGCTTCTGAAGGACTTCTTTCCCCAGCTTGAAGTACTTTCTCATATGCCTCCCGTAAATGTTTGAGTGTAGTATCATACTGTAAAGTACATGAGAAAATGTATTACATTTAGGGAAGCGAGGCGATTTGCCTTGGAATGATTTTCCACATGGACATGCTTTTTCAGAAGAATTCTGAAAGATTCATCCTAAATTTATACCCTCAAGCCTGGACTAGAGATGGAGAATGTCTAAGAGAACCTGAGTCACCCCAGACATCTGGGAGGCGCTGGGCTTCCCTAGGGCACCGAGGAAGCCAAGGTTTCTAGGAGAATTTGGTTCAGGTGCTTGGTTCTGTTGTAGTTGAACTTCAGATTCTTGCAAGGGTTACAGATACGTGTCAGAAGTTACAGTGTGACCAAATTCAGGCTTGAAGTTAAACTCATTCAGCAACCTATACATTTTGTTTTGAACTCTACCTTGAAAACCTGTTAAAAGGCTCTTTAAAACCTATAAAGGCAGACTTCAGAACAAGAAGTAGAGTTGGGGGCTAGACTGGCATGTGGTGGGGGGCGGGGTGGGGTAGAGGGCCCTGACAACAACGCTAAATGATCTTTCTGTACCCCCTCCCCTCCACCCCATCTTTCTTTTACCCGCAGGCCTGCACTGCCTGAGAAGAAGGTGGCTGACGTCAGCACTCTGAACGAAGTGGGCTATCAGATCCGGATTTAGGCCAGCCGTACCGCAGCAACAGGGCTTCTATGGTGCTTCTCTCTGCACTTTACCCAGCATCTTCAGGAGAACTGCAACTATTTATTGAGAACTGGTGAATTTTATTTTTAAGGATTCACTTGGAAGTAGACTCTGAGTGGCTGGTAACAAAAAAAAAATTCATGAAGGGACAACCATGAAAAGGCTGTGATAGACCCCACTGGGGTTGGACTGTCCCCCTCACTCCAGATAGAAAGGCTAAGACCATAACTGTAGTTTTTTATATTTTCCCATTTACCTACTTTCTTTTACTTGCTTTGAACATTATGCCTCTCTAGTAGTCCATGTTCATGAAGCCCTCCCCCCTCCCACTTTTGATACAGTAAGGTAACTCAATCAGTATTAATGTCTTTTTCAGCAATAACAGAGGCAAAGATTGGTGGGGTTTTTTTTAAGCAGTCAATATTACCTCAGCATCTTGACATCAGATATGCAAACGTAATGGTGGGTTGTTTTTTTAAGTCTATTTGTATTGTTTCCCCAGTATTTCCCATGGGGATCTCCACAAGGTTTGGAATTTTTTTCCTGGTGCACACGTTATGAGATTTTAGGTATTATATGCAAGTGTTTTACTTAAAGAGCACTGAAATTCTTCTGGCAATATGGGAAATCATTTTCAGGATCTTGGGAGTTACTACTTTCTTAATCTTTCTTACAGCATTCACTGACAGCAGCTTTTGTTCTTTCAAAACAAAACAAAAAAGCACGTTCAGAAGCTAGTCTGTTCTGTCACTAACATTTAAACTTTGCAGACTCCAGTGAAAAGCACATGAGGTCATGTACGGTTACACAAATTTAGCAGTATTGCGATTACCTCTGACAATAACACCCTCAGACAGAGGCCGAGAGAATCAGGAGGTTTTGAGAACTAGATAACCTTGCTGTTCACATTTCACCTCAGTTTTAAACTCTGAGTCAGGCCTTGGTTCTGAAGGACTCACTGTTGGTAGGTAGGTAATGTCTTATATTAAGACCAAATACAGCATGATGCGATTCTTTTCCAGTACCGTTTTTAGGTACCACTTCATGATGTTTAGGAACTGGTATTGGAAAATGCAGTGAATTGGAGAAGCAGAACCTTTGTTTTTTAAATGGAAAAGACTTCGGGTACAGTGTTACAGCTTATAGCCTGACGTTCTCCATGGAGCAGGGGATGAGTATCTGGCCTGCATATGGCAGTTACAGTGGAACTTCTGCTGCAGACCACACAGAATAACTCGCATACCAAGTCTGTGTGTTATCAAGAGTACAGCTTCTACTTCACTTGTTTGATCTTAGCAACCATGCCAACTCATGAGACCAAAAAGCACAGTTTAAGTGACGTCTGTTAGTCAACAAAAGTGTTATTTCAGTCTTGGGGCCTCCCCCTCTGGCTTTCTTTACCTGAAGGTGATTTTGGGAAAGATGTAAAAAAAAAAAGAATCTGCTCATTCAGATTCTTTACCTCTGAGGCGACACGGGAAGGAAAAAGACTCTATCCTTCAGCCGTGTGCAGCTGAGCTCACTGTATCCTAAAAATCGGTATTAATGGAAAGTACTATCCTTGAAAAAAGAAGTTGAATGTCCTTTACATGAAAAAGGACCAAGTAAGTCCAGTCTACATCTCAATTAGATTAAAACAGTTAAACACATTCAGGACTTAACCACTTTTAAGAATAGTACTATCAGTAGAATTGAAAATGAGTTATTTTAATCTTCTCAAGACAAACCCATTTGCAGCCTCCTGGCCACATGTACTTAGATATTTGGAGTAGTCCGTGAATCATTTCATTTTCATTCTAAAATACACACTTAGCTCTCTAGATGAAATATAATCATGTTTATCAATCTGAAAGTTTATTATATCCAATAAGTAGACTACTTATAGTATTGATATACTGCAGTCATTCTAAGGGCTTGGAATAGGATTTTCCAAGTATTAAGTACTGTCCAGTCTAAAATATGGAGTGTCAATATTTGCATATCCTTGTCTCCCAGAGCGGGGGAAGGAATTAGGAATACAACCTGTTTCTAATATGCTGACGTCTAAGCCTTAAAACTGCCAACTGGCTTGAAGATTCAATCAGTAACCTGATTTCTTCCACACTCACTTCTTGATTTTAAGATTCATTTCCCCAAAGCAAGAGTTAGTCAACAGAAACATGAAAATAAGTTAAAATGTTCTTAGTTGTTACTCTATTTTTATTGCCTATGGAATATGTTAATTTCTAAAAGACACAAGAAAAGTACCAAACTCTTACATTCTAGTGAATTGATAATAAGGTAAGAAAAAAAAAAAAAAGACATGATTTACCCCACAGAATTGATTTTAAATCTGGTTATAATTCAAAAGATAAAAATCATGAAATGATTTGAAATCTAGTTTTTAAAAAAAGTTAATGCAAGAGAAATTTTATGCTTAAGCCATTGTGATAATACATGCAAAGTTTAAATGAATGACAGAAATCTTTATTCTAGACTACATGTTGTGCTGTTTTGAGTACACTTTTATTTCAGAAAGTGATATTTAGTATTTTCTATACACTCTGAAATCATGAGCATTTCACTTTTTCTAAGTCAATTATTTCATAAGGATTTTATTAATAGATATTGGTAAATAGAACTTTGGAGATCTTAATTCCGTATTCTTACTATACCTGAGGCTTTTGTAAGCTCTAGTTTTATGTACAACCTTGTACAGTTTTTTTGACATACAATTCAGAATCTTGTTTATTCTCTTGGACTTTGTTCTGGCCAATACATTTTTTTTAGATCTCTTAAGAAAAACTGTGATTGTTTTAGTGGGTATTTTTCTAAGTAAATGAAAACTTGTATAATGGTATTTTAGAGAATGCCAGATAAGTGCATGTTTCAATTTAATGTTTTTCTCATCACTTGTATGTTTATACACAGCATGAGACTTTCAATAAAATCATCCTGGAAACTCAAGGATTGTTTTCCTTCTAAAAATATAAATGGTGTGACTTTTTCTTATTCCTCTTATTATATACTTGTTCTAGTAAACTAATTTATCACTCTCACCCTTGTCTTCTTCCACAATTTTCAGATTCTGTATTAAATTTATCACTCTATTTTGGTGTATCTTAATTCACTTATTGGCTTCCTTATATTTTGGCATTACCCAAGGCAACAAGTGAGTTTCACAGCTTACTTCATCTACCACAAAACCTTCAGGCACAAATGTACTAGTACAATAATTTATTAGGTAACTTACATGGACAAAGTGCACATGGCTTGACAAAGTAAATGTTTTTCCAACCCTCTGACCTCTGGATCTCTAACTGAAAGACAATTTCAAACACACCTACTGATATCAAAAGCTAGAGTAAAACCAAAATTTCATTACTGCAATTCTGCAATATATCCCTTTCCATTTAAAACCTGGATAGCACAGCAGGTGAGACAGGGAGATTTGGTTTCAGCAGTTAACCAAATTTAATTGCTTTTGGCAGGTAAATACAAGGCTCCAATAGTTACTAACTCTTCTGATCAAACAAAGTAAAGACAAGTGGACAGTTAGTTTTAGTGGAGCTTTAAAAGCCTGTGACAAAGTTACAAAGGACTCCTTGGCCTCCAGTACACATAATAATACTTCATTCTATAAGCTAAAGCAGAAAGCAATTTTATGGGATTAACTCAAAGTGAAACATGAAAAGGGCCTAAAATCACAATATATTCATCAGGGTACAAAAAATTAAGTTTTCAGAGGTTTTCAGGGATGTTTGTTTATCAAGAATACCTATATATAAAGTTAGTTAATAAATTCATACAACACAACATAGTTATCCATGAATCTTCATTTTTCTTTCCCTAATACTAAAAGGGATAAATACACTGTCTGCTGTTATCATTTGCTGATGACAATATCTGCTAATCAGAACATGTAATACTTTGAAAACTGTTACTACAAAATGTGGAAAATCCTATGGTTAATACTGTTAAGTTTAAAAGAAAAAGTGATACAATAAACAGAAGTATTTCTGTAACACTATAACTTTTACTAGGGAAATCCTTATAACCCACATGCTTTTGGGGGGTATTTATCTGGTTTATTTATTTTTTAATAATTGTAGTAAATAACTTCAGTAGAAAAAGTCCAAGCTTATTAAGTAACTACTGCTGCTAATTTAAAATGAAGCATTCTATTCAGAAAACCCATTGTAAAAAACTTTTATAGTTCAGTATAATATAAAATTACTTAGTAAAAATGGACATAGTTCTTTGATCCCAATTCTAGAAAACAGTAAATTTTCACTTAGGTTTTAAAATGTTTGATTCAAACACTCATTAAGAGCCAACTGCAGGATTTTTCAGACCCACTCTTAACCGCTTTATAAAAAAGACCAGCACCATCTCACACTACTGAATCATGATAAAAAAAAAGATAAAACCCCAAAACATTATAGAAATGACAACAGTTAAACCACAACAAAACAGTTATCAACTATTAAAGAGTCTTAGGTCTCCAAGTTAATATCTCCCCTCTAGAGTTCTGCTGGCTTCCTCTTATTTCTGAGGCAAATAAAAAGAATCTTACAGCTGCCACTTTGTTCCAAATACAAGTTTCCTAATAAAGTAAATTTCTACAGGATTGGTTCAGTAAAGTAAAATCTTTCCTTCAATCCAGAATCTTTTCTTGAAACTAAATTAAAAAAAAAATTACTAGGGAAACCCAAGGCATGACCCCCGCCTCTGACTCTCTCAGGCATCCTGTGCAGTCCACTACAGGATGGAGAGCGGGCTTGTCCAAAACACCTCATCCTGCTAATTACGGTGACCTACATTTTCCCAAAAAATGCAGGCACGTTACATGGCTCAGGATGGTAATAAAATGGATTAAGCAATTTGTACAGTTCTAAAAAGCACTATCAAGCCCCATCAAAGACAAACTAAAATGGTTAGATACTTGTGAACAACCCAATGATTTCTGAGATGAATGAGTTAAGACTCAACAGACATGATACTTGTGATGAAATCAGGCCTTCTGGAAGGGAATGAGTTGTGGTTTGCAAGAACTCAAAGATATTTTGGATCCACTGTAAAGCTTGCTAAAAACACGGAATTCTTTCCTAAAAGGACTTAAGAAGTTGCGCCGTATTTAAAAATCACTGTCAACTTTACTGGGATTTAGAATAAATATTTACAACTTTTTTTGCAATAAACAGCATTTAGATCTCACTTGTCAGGAAAATATTTTTTCATTATTAAAAAAGAAAAGTGTAAACTTATTTCTTCTGTTACCTGTTTCAAACATTTAACGTAAACCTCTTCAGAAATTTCATAGCGTAAAAATAAATAAACATGCAAACTCTTAAGAACAACTTTACATTCTTTGGGGAAAAAAAAACCAAACGGGAAAGCAAAGTATATATGTAATAAGAGTCAGAGTTCAAGTCTGAATTTAGCCAATAAAGGCAAATGATCTGAAGAGTTATTTTCATTTGGAAGTCCATTAACAGTCCATAAGTCTTGTTCTGTAAGAAGCGACAGTCTGGCTAGAAGTTTCAAGCCACCAACCAAAGCAACTTCAGCTCCTACATTAAAAAAGCACATACATATTTAGTGAAACAACAGGTTGTAAATTGACCACAGAAGTCTTTAAAAAAAAAAAAAAAGATATGTAACTTGACACTGCCTTGGAAGTCTAATATGAAACAGTTTAAAATATGGTTAGTTTTTATTGAGTTATAACCTAATTATAATACTCAAACAGCAGTCTTAGATGTTTGTTTTCCTATTTCATATTTTTTTTTTCAATTTCAAGTTCTACAAATAATCTTTAGAAGAAAATATCAATGTAACACATAAGAAGGTTAAGAGTAATTTGAAATTGACAGCTACCTAAGAAATTCACCTATCAACTTTTCTGTAATTGTATAAAACCGAAAGACTAAGCCACACCTAAGTAGGACATTTATTAAGTGACTGCAGAATAAATTAGTATAATTTGGTCCCAGAGAGTTAGTACCCACAGAAGTAGAGTAAAAGACATGCTGGTCCACGGCACACTCCCGCCATCTAGTGGATATATATATTACGACAACTACCAGAACTAAATTAAAAATTCAAAGCAGCAAGGTTATTTTGTAGAGTTGATCTGAAAAGTGGAGAGGAATTGGCCATCTCCTGAGTGTTATTAGTAATGTTATTTTTGGATAGAAAGAAAAAAACAGAAGGGAAAATTGGGAAAAGAAAAGTAGCATTGAAAAAAATAAAAAGGAAGAGAAAAAAGGAAAATCAGAAAGGACAAAATAGCTGCCCACATTTAGGATTTTCTGTTTTCTGAATACTTTTTTGACTCCTGGTTCCCTGGTGTAAAGAATCTGCCTGCAATGCAGGAGACCCAAGTCCAATCCCTGGGTTGGGAAGATCCCCTGGAAAAGGGAACAACAATCCACTCCAGTATTCTTGCCTGGAGAATCCCATGGACAGAAGAGCCTGATGGACTAGTCCATGGGGTTGTTGAAGAGTCAGACACGACTGAGCAACTCCACTTTCACTACTATTAAACCTCACTTTCTCCTCCACATTAAATCCTTTGACCAATATTTGATACCTTGTTTTCAATGAATCATACAAGGAAAAGTGTTTTATCACCTTTGCTTTTTGAAAACACACTGTTCAGACTTCTCTTTCCAGAAAGACACAATATCCCAGGGTCAACATGACAAAACCATCAGCTGTTGGCAGGACAAGCGAGGCCCTCCGATGAAGGCAGCACACCTTAGTAAAAGTACAAAGCTGTGTGATGCTGCTGCCGCAAGAGAACAATAGACTCGTGGTGGATAAAACCAAAAGGCAATATAAAAGATCTATAAAGTAACTCAGAAGCTGGCTGGGATTGGAGGCTGGAGCTGAGGATGTAATTCACGGGGAATAAATTGCTCTGAGGTATTTCACTGCCTCCATCTTCTGCAAGTGATAAACTGATTTACTTGGGTATAGTACCAATCTGCCAAATATATTACCAATTTTAAAATACTTTAAATTTCTAAATTGAAAACTTCATACAGATGTTTGGCTTTCTTAGCTCAGCCCTGAAGTTTTTAGTTACCGTGTTCTCAAGCAGAATTTAAGATTACACACATTCTTTACCTGGCTGCTCAGCAACACCTTCCTTTTCAGCAGAATAGAAAATATAATCCACAGTTATGGCACTTCGGGAATGACAGGTGGTCACTTCTGGGATTCCAGTGTCAGGAAAATAATGTGAATAAACAGATGACAAGCTGAAATGGTGCTGTAAATTTGAAGATAACCTAAATTGAAGGAGAAAAAAGAGTAGCGTCCATCAAGTTTTTAATGATTTTTATAATTCCTCCTACTTAAAGCACCTTTTCACTTAAATTTCCAGACAAAACCAGACATTAGGACAATATTTATTTAAACAGACCATATCACAATTTCACATTTCTTTATTCATGCAGTGATATCCAAAATCCATTAACGGGTATAATATATGGGGTGGGTGGGGGAGCTCAATAATTAACATTCTAATGTGATTTTTTAAATTAATCGTAACACATTTGAGAGCCTCCACTTACTAATGAGCACATATTCTAAAACAATTTCTAAGTTTTTTTGCTGCTTCTAAGAAAATTAAAGTGGCCTTTAGGAATACTATTTAGAACTGACAGACTTTTGATGTCAGAGGGGCCATATTTTTCCATGGTTATCCTTGCTATGGTATGTGAGATAATTTTGTACTGCATCTTAAAACAGCTTCTATATAATGGCTTACATTTACCCCATTCTTTAAATACACATGATGTTTCAGGCAAAAGGTTTAAAAATCATTTCCCATTAACACATCATGAATTTTAAGGATATTTTATGTCATGAAACAAAACAAAATTTAAAAGAAATTTTTTGTTCATCTAACACACATTTATCAAACATCTCCTAAGTCCCAGGCACTATCTCTTCTTAAGTGCTAAGGATACACTGATAAAGATGTTGCCCTGATTTTAAAGAGCTCATAGGTCAATAAGTACAGGTAATTCTTCATATTGCTCTACTGCCAAGTTTTAGAAACCTTTTATGTCTGAGGACTTATATTTACAATATTATTAAATGTAAAATAGGTCTACTGCAACTGTTCTTACTACTAACGTTTTAGTTTACAGATACAAGTATGCATATAAAGACACTATTTTAAAGATATAAGTAGCTTTTCTTACACCCTATTTTTATAAAAAGATTTTAGAATTACTCAAAACTATTTGCTAGTAAGAGTAGCCTTTTTAATTATCTCTGGGAAGTTTCTACTGTGAAAGGTTTAAAATTTTTTAATAAATTTTAATTTTAAAAAATTGCTCTTTTCTTACTTGTTCTTATAGATAAGATATTTTCCCAAAACAAGATACACAAGATATAATAAGACTGAGAAGAAGTCAGATAAAAATGAGAGGTGATTCTGAAATTTAAATGTTAAGAATCAAAGCTTATAGAAGAGTCACGCTACGAAATAATCAAGACATTTTGAGAATCTCCTAAGACACAAATATAAGTCTCCATCCTGTTGTATTAAATATATATGTTCTTCAATCACAGCCCTAAGCATCCATGATTCTTTAATAAAAAGAAACCCAGGCATCTTTACCTGGCTACCTATGACGACCTTTCTCTGTAGTTTAAGAGGTAAGTTTAGGTAATTATCTTTTCTACAGCCATAATCTTTTTTTGGATCAATTCTCCTATAGATTTATTTTTGAGATTCAGTAAGCAGTTAAAGGAGGCTAAAGATCCTCTTGAAATCTGAAAGATATTTTTCTGTGATCTTCACCTTTGTTTAAATACATAATAGCAATAAATGTTAGTGGGTTCAGGTCCATAGACAAATTGTTTCTATAAACAACAATGCTTAAGCACTTACTGTATGTCAAACATTGAGTTTTACATGGTTTGTCTCATCTAGTCCTCACAACAACCCCAATTATAAATAAACTGAACCTTTTAAAAATGTTAAATTTCTTGCTTAAAATCACACAACTAACGAGCAGCAAAGTTAGGGTTAGAACTCAGGACTATTTGACTTAAGAGCCAGCGTTCTTCACCAGCACAGAGTATCATCAGCTTTTTTTTTTAACCAAGTGATTTTTGAGAAATGATTTCTTTACTCAACTAGAGTCAGCAAATGTCTACTGTTGCTTTCCAGAACTCACTTTTCAGCTGTTACTAGGACTTCCGTTTTGTCCAGCTCGGTCTGTGTCAGATCACCATCTGTAAGAGCAAAGAGAGGCTTATTAATACTATCAGTGTATTATTTTGTTCTAGTTTGCCTTTTACTCTAGGACAGTATTTAAGGCATATCTAGTTTAGAGAGATGCCTAGTTAAATGGTTCATCCCAGAATATGCATTATGACGGTCTCCAGAATTAACAAAAATAAAACACAAACATGTCCAAAGCAACATGCAAGTAATTCATGCGAAAGTAATTTTGAAAGTTGATTTTCAAAAAGGTAATCAGAGTTCTTTAAAAAAAAAAAAAAGTGAACAACTCTATGCTTTTATATATGAATATTCATCTCTGAGATGTTATCCCTTTAAAGATTTAGTTTTATGCCTTCAAAGGGAACACTATTATCAAGAAGACTGCTGAAATGGATTGCAAACACTTACCTGGCTTTTCTACTTTTGGTACCTGCTGTACCTCATACACACAGTTCTGTGAGATACCTAGGTTTGGGGGCCAAATTGGAATAGATAAAATTCTTTGTCCCCGTGAAGACTGTTCCTGGCCAGATACCTAAACAAAATTTCAACAGGTATCTTAGGTGAATAGATTTTAAATTATGTACTGAAAAGTTTATTTCTTAAATAAAAGGAAATCCAAGAATGGTAAATATTATCCTTTATTCATTATATCATTTGTGCTTGTAAAATTTTGCTCAAATACAGTTCAGAAAACAGTATTACTTACATAAAAATGGTAATCTTTTCCTATGCATGTTTTTCTCAAATTTGGAAATCTAAATGATCTATAGCTTTGGACTAATACTGCTCCTCCTTTTTTTACTACCTGCATTATAGTTCCTATTATATAAAATACAAAGAAAGATCAACTCTCGTAAAATTTTAAACTATCATGCAAAACTCAGTGGTGAGGGCTTACTTTGGTTAAATGTACTGAAGAGGAAATGATCTGAATTAAGCAGAAGAAAAGAACAATAAAAATAAAAACATGGGATAAATTATACTCAGCTAAAGAACTGAAATATGTATCCTTATGTAAAGGAAAATTTATATAATAAGCAAATATTAAATTACTGTTTTCCAACTCTTCTGCCCACATCCGGCATTCAAAACACTATTCTGCACCTGTGAGTAGTTCCTTATTTATGAAGTACTCATGTCTGTCAATGGTTTTTTATTTTCCTTCTTCACCCCCATTCTGAATTTTTTGTTGGCTCCTACTTCCTCCAAGCAGAATATTGTCACAAATAGATGGAAAAGTGAATTAAATCCAGTGAATAAAAAAAAAAAAAAAAGTATAAAAAAAAAAAAAAAATCCAGTGAATATAATTACTAATGAGTAGCTATGGATCATCATTGCAGCTTGGTAAAGTGAGGGTACTGGTTCATCTGAGGTTTTCAAACAGCTCTGGGATGACTTTACAAGGTAAAGCTCTGTCCTCAACTTTACAACGTAGACAGAGACTTACACCCACCTCCTAATAAGAAGGAATGCACTTACCTTTCCTATGGCGAGTCCTTCATAATTCAATTTTCCTTCCTTAATAAAACTATAGAGTGGAGAACCAGGAACAGAATTGAAGTCCCCACACATAACAATGGGGCAGAAGCTGCCGTCTTTCTGATGGGAAACGCTGGAAATCTCTGCCAGAAGCATTGCCAATTGGGTCAGTTTAATGTCACCTCGCCTTGGGTTATACAACAGATGTGTGTTAGCTACACAGATGGCAGGGGAGGCAGCGCTTGGAATCTTGGGTTGCAAGAGCAACACTAATCCAACATTGTCTCTGTCTAATAGAGGAACATCACGGCGGTAGAATTCCACCGGGTTCACTGATAGGAGTGAAAATTTGGAATGTTTGAAGCAAATGGCACAGCCATCAGGTTTCCTTCCTGTCCGCATCTTGTATTCACAGTGATAACCTGTAAGAAAGAAAAAAAATTTTAACAAAGATGACTGTTTTTTTAATATATATATGAAAGTAATAGAACTGTTTTGCCACACTTGCAAAAAATAATAAATATGGCAAAACAAAATTCTAATTTTTGGACAATGTTTGTCGCTCAGTGAAGTTGCTCAGTTGTGTCCGACTCTTTGCAACCCCATGGACTAGCCCACCAGGCTCCTCTGTCCATGGGATTTTCCAGGCAAGAATACCGAAGTGGGTTGCCACTTCCGTCTCCAGGAGATCTTCCCGACTCAGGGATCAAACCTGGGTCTCCTGCATTGCAGGCAGACGCTTTACCCTCTGAGCACCACAGAAGCCCGGACAATGTTTACCAAAGTGTATTTTTAAAAATATTAGTAAGGTATGTATGTGAAGTCGCTCAGTCATGTCTGACTCTTTGCGACCCCATGGACTGTAGCCTATCAGGCTTCTCCATCCATGGGATTTTCCAGGCAAGAGTGCTGGAGTGGATTGCCATTTCCTTCTCCAGGGGATCTTCCCGACCCAGGAATCGAACCCGGGTCTCCCGCATTGCAGGCAGACGCTTTACTGTCTGAGGCACCAGGGTTAGTGTATTAGTAAGGTAGGATGTTAAAAAGTGTTGGAATCAAAAAAGTCTACTTCTGGGTCAAATAGATTTTTTTTTACCGGCAGACTGCAGTGTTACATACGTGTGTTATCACACTCTCATTTCCATCCTAACAAAAGTCAGAGTCAAGGCAAAAACAGCGACCTTATAGTAACCTGTCCCCTCTCTCCCGACCCCAGATCTCTTACCTTTTTGCCTCTAACTCTTCCCTGTTTGTTCCACTCCACACACAGCAGTTTCTCTTGCCTCAAGGCACTCCAACCTTCTCTTAGCCATCTCCACTACCTGGAATGCTCCAGCCACCACTTGTTCCTTCACCTCCTTTAGGTCTTTACTCAAAAGTTGCTCTCTCTGGTCATTTTGTTTAAAGCTGAAAGCTGACCCATTTCCCCCTTCCTGTGTTTTTCTCCAGAAAACTCTCATTACCTGAGGTACTATTTACTTGTTTGTTCAGTCTATTCTTGGCCTTTCTCCACTAGAATGTATGCTCCGCAAGCATAGAGACCTGTTACCTGTTTTGCTCACTGCTGTATCCCCATTGCCTTCAACAGTGCATGGTGTACAGCAGACACTCAAAAACATATGTGCTGAATGAATGAATGCAACGTAGGCAGCATTTCTCAAAGAGATGACCTGTTTCTAAAGGTATTCATTCAATTAGGCACCGTGGACACAGGTGTTATCAAATGATGAACTAGATACAATGGTCCCCAATCTCATAGAACTCAGAATCTTAGGAGTCTGGTAGTAGGCAAAGAGACTCCTAGAAAGGCAGCTATGAAGAGATTTTTGCACACCTTTCCATTTGAATTAAAATATGTATCAACACAAAAGTACCCATTTGAAATACTTCAATCTTTTCTTGACCTCTTAAAATGAGTATTAAGCTGTTTTTCAAAATTAAGATTTTTAGTCCAAATATACCACACACCTTTGTTAGCAAGCTATGCTTTAACAACTCACTAAGTAAATCTGGCTAAAATAAAAGTTACATTTGTACCCAATGATTCCAAACTTGGCCTGATCTCGGTTCCGTAATGATCTTCTTGAACTTCTTGCAAACAAAGTACCTTAGAAGAAAAAATGGCTTGAATTAAAACAAAAAAATACAAATATGAATTTTCTGGTGCTTTTGTTTTAAAAATAGGTTTCTAAAATTCTAAAAACCTAATGAAACCTGAAATAATTTTTTCTTGTATCAATCTATCAAATTAATGTCTCCAAATTTGATCAGTCCCCAAAACCATGACCTTTACTCACATGAATCCCTCTTATTATCCAAAACTGGTATTTCCCAAAGGAAATATTTATAATTTATATGCTGGAATATTTTTCCTGAATTTACAAGTTCATTCATACTAAATCCTTCTAGTCTTTTGAATGTTATCATCTAAATTAATTTTTGCATGAATTATTAAAATTTTCAAAGGGAAGTATTTACTGAATACTTAATATGGTACCAGTCCCTGTCTCAAAACTGATTGATACTTAAAACTTTTTGCATCTTTTCTGAAAAGTTATATAATCATTTATATCAACAACCATTAGCAAGTTATGCCTCCAAAGTTATAATACCCTATTCAAAGCTGTTTCATCATCTTATCCATTAAAAAAATTTTTTTTTGGCCACACTGTGGCTTGTGGGATCTTAGTTCCCCGACCAGGAATGGAACTCAAGCCTTGGGCAGTGTTAAGCACAGAGTCCTAGCCACTGGACTGCTAGGGAATTCACCTGTAACTATATAGGCCTTCCCTTCTTACTTTACAAACAAAAGGGATAAAAAACCATTTAGTTCAGAAATGAATCCAACTTTTTCTTAGGTGAAGAATTCTGATGATATTTTACACTTACATCTGCATCAAAGTGTTTAATTTCTTTCAGAATATTTGGAAACCTAAAACTCCAATGTAATACTGGCCGCCGGCAGTGTTTATAAAGGTGTGAATTGTCTTCCAGTAAATCTTGTGAAAGTATATTATAGGACATCACTGAAAAGTCAAACTTGTTCTCACTGTCTTCACATATGGGGTCAACATTTTCGTCTCCTAGGATCTTCGTGTTTTCTTTATTATGGTTACATATATATTCCCAATGCCGTTGTATTGTGCCTGTTAAAATATATTAGACAAAATACAACGAATTAATAAAAAACAGATCATATATTTTCCTGCATGTAAATATTTTTTGCCTTTTAAAAATTCTTATAAGCAATGAACAGAATGTTTTCCCCTAGAAAATGGTACTGTAGCACCTCATGACTAGAAGCGGTCATCGAATTGTTTACAAAGACCGTGGAATGATACACTGCCTGATCCAAGAGGCACAAAACATGTTTAAGAGGGTTCAGGAAGTCATTCTGGAGGCTCTGAGCATGTGTCAACAAAGCTAAGACTACATAGGTCATGGCTTCTCACTTCCCCATGATTATGGCATGGATTTGCCAGACATGCTCAGCAACTTCATAGCCAGGACAATATACTTGTATGGCACAGCTGGTCTTTCAACAAGATAATTTCATATTGTATTTTATCACCTACTAGTATGACAAGATCATCAAATGCTTAACTATGTTCCTGAGACAATTCATCTGAGAAATCTGGTTTAGATGTGAATGAAGGGTATATAATGACAGTAAATGAAATAAATGAAATAAACAAAAGAAATATTTTTAATGCACGCAAAGCAAAAGTTAAATGTAACATAGCTATACAATGCTAGTAAATGCTAATTCCTGATTGACAAACCTAGCATGCAACAATCAGGAATGCATGACAGTTTATATTCTGCAAAGACACTGTGTACACTGAAAAAGTATTGCGAACAGGATGAAATAGCACGAGATTCTGAAATTATAAGCAGTCTTTGATTTAGACATGATTACTTAAAAAAATACATATACACACACATATATATGTATCTCTAGATACATAAACACAGTACCATATATATATATAAACACTCATACACAACACACACACTCCTTCGATCTTCCTCTCCCCATCAATAAAGAGGATACTCTTACTGTCATGAAAGCCATAAAGACAAATGTGGAACTTTTTAGAGAATCTATACGCTTAAAAGAAGGGAAAAACAAGAAATAGGATGAACTTGGGAAACATAAAGATTTGAAGATGGACTTTCAAGCACAATTAGATATGAGAAAATCTCAGCCCTTTTCCTGTAAGGCTTTCATTTCACTGATTTAGAATCCCTAAATTTCTCCAATTAAAAATTAAATAAAAAATAGAGGAAGAGTATTCTAAACATGGGGGGGAAAGACTATAAGGAAATATACCACTCTTTTTAAGAGTAATTATCTCTGATATGAAGGACTGTGAAAGATTTTTCCAAATCTTCTGCAATTATGATATATTTACAGAGTATCAACACATTCTAGAGGGGTGGGGGAACTAGCTGCAGGCAGTCAAAAGGTACGAACTTTCAGTTATAAAATAAATAATAGGGATGTGATGTACAACCTGGTAAATTTAATTAACACTGTAGCATGTTCTATATGAAGGTTGTTAAGAGAGTAAATTCTAAAAGCTCACATTACATACAAAATATTTATTTCCCCTTTCTTTTGTGTCTCTTTGGGATGATGAAGTTCACAAAACTTATTGTGGTAATCCTTCCATGGTGTAGTAAGGTAAATCATTATGCTGTTCACCTTAAACTTAGACTGTGCCGGTAATGTCGGTTGTATCTCAAAAAAGGTGAAAGAAAAAAAGTATCCGTACGCTCTAGAAATGTCAATGAAGTAAAAATTTTAAGTGACTTTAATCATCCCTCAAAATCTAAAAGCTGATATCTGCTGCACTGAAGGAACAGGAATTCTGACCAGAGGACAGAAGAGGAAGGCAATTTTTATGAATAGCAAGGTCTGAGTGGAACAGGGGAGTTGGAATTATGATACCAAAGGTACTAGGAGCCTGAGGAGAAAGGTAAAAACTGATGAAGGAAAGAAAACCAAATTAACAAAAGCATTCAACTATCACATAATTTAGCCCAGTGCTTGTCCTATGCCCAGGAAAGAGAAGGAAACTATCCCTTATCCTTCACTGAATATGGAGAATCCCACTCCTAAAGGCCTTTATTTTGGGGGGCTCCAAAATCACTGCAGATGGTGACTGCAGCCATGAAATTAAAAGATGCTTACTCCTTAGAAGGAAAGTTATGACCAACCTAGACAGCATATTCAAAAGCAGAGACATTACTTTGTCAACAAAGGTCCGTCTAGTCAAGGCTTTGGTTTTTCTAGTAGTCATGTATACATGACTAGCTATGACTAGTCATAGCTAACACAAAATGTTAGCTATGGATGTGAGAGTTGGACCAGAAAGAAAGTTGAGCACAGAAGAATTGATGCTTTTGAACTGTGGTGGTGGAGAAGACTCTTGAGAGTCCCTTGGACTGCAAGGAGATTCAACCAATCCATCCTAAAGGAGATCAGTCCTGGGTGTTCATTGGAAAGACTGATGTTGAAGCTGAAACTCCAATACTTTGGCCTCCTGATGCAAAGAGATGACTCAAAGGAAAAGACCCTGATGCTGGGAAAGATTGAGGGCAGAAGGAGAAGGGGATGACAGAGGATGGATGAGATGGTTGGATGGCATCACTGATTCAATGGACATGAGTTTGGGTGAACTCTGGGAGTTGGTGATGGACAGGGAGGCCTGGCGTGCTGCAGTCCATGGTGTCGCAAACAGTCGGACACAACTGAGCAACTGAACTGAACCCCTAAAGGCCAGAACTAAAGCTACTGATACTGACTCTGCATAGCTACTCTGAGATTTATAACATAGTTTCTATGAGGAAAACAGAACTGATTCTTAAGAACTGATTATCGAGAACATAATTCCCTCATAAATTAGGGACTGTCTATGGTTTTAGCCACAAATCATTAAATCTTTTTATGTAAATGAGATGGAGAGGGTTCTAGTCATACAACAAAATGCTAGCTATCATCACAAACTTACAGCACTACCCTGGTGGGACCGCTGCATTAAATTCATTCATGCTTTCTTATAAAATATGTATATGTAACAGCATATAAAAGCATAAGATTTGTATAGTCCTGGCAATTAAGAGTTTAAACCAACTCTTTTGGCAATTCCATTTTTAAAAATAACCAAGACCACAAGATGATCGAATCAATACAGTAGCTTTCAGACTTCTACAGTCTGTATAACTCTTTGGCATTATTTTTCATGTCCTGACCATCAACCCCTGGTAGGCTGGGACTGGGGCTGGGATGATGGGGTTAAACACATTTCATTCTGACCACATTTGCTTTGAATAAACATACAGAAATTTGTTTGAATGCTAGGGTTCCATGGAAGACAATTTGAAAACTACTGAGAGAGTGGACAGTCTCTGGCTTTCACAGACTTCACAACATAAATTCACACTACAAAAGTTTATATACCTTCCATGTCAGGAGGAACAAGGTGGTCACAGCAGAGAAGACAGATGAGTCAAAAAAAGCAAGCAATTAGGCCTGATTGGGTTTCTAGGGTGCCTAATTAAAAGGTCATAATTGGGTCACACAAATCCTTCAAATACCACTTTAAAGTGACAGGCAAGTTAGCAATGCTGTTCTCTTGATTGAAAAGTAGTATTAGTGAAATATCAGAAGTCACAAATATGGCTTAACGAAGAGCATTTTCCTTATTCACAAAACCTAGGAAGAACGGACATATAGAGAGTCAGGTTGCAATCAAAGTTTATCGGTCTGTAAATGTAATTCCCCATCCATTAAAGGGAAAACAACACCACCAGGATTTTCTGAGTACCTACTATGAAGCCAACAATGTGTTAGGCACGTTGAATATGTCTCACTTAATCCTCCACAGGCTTTCAAAGCAGGCATTATTTCACACTAGGAAACCAAGGAGCAGAGAGGTTTGTAACCTGTCCAGACTCACAGTTAGTGGTGGAGCAGAATGAGAGCAGGAGCATTTCCTAAGCCCATGCCTGGGGTCACTAGGCCACCTCTCCACCTGAGAGCCCACCAGATTTACAAAAGGCCAAACAGAAGAGGAGTGTGTCAACCTGATGAACAATGAATACGTGAACGAGCAGCCATCTCATGTCCTCATACAGCCTCAGATGATGGGTCGTTCTTAGGAACCTAATTTTAATGATTCTAAATGTACCTTTCATCATTCAAATACTTGTTTACAGATACATTGATGGTTAAGCATTATACAAATAGATTTCCACTTCTGAGTAATTAGAATTTCTACTTAAATGTGTAGTAGAAGTCCTACTTAGAAGAGTTCTAACTAATGTAGCTCTTACTCCGAGGTGAGACTCGCTCTGAACGCCTTTCTTTGACAAACATGTCCGCTCCCTGCAAATTAACACAGCCTATTTCCAAGTATTTTCAGAGGAATGATCTTCATCGACAACTGTAGCTCAGAAAGAATGACAATTCCAAATTTACTTAGACTACTCGTGTATCCTTTTGGAGAGGGGCAGGGCTGGAAGCACAGAGAGTCTGGTGAATTGTTGAGAGTAAAAAGAACAGGAGAAAAATAGAAATAACCAAGATGGCTAGAAAAAACTGTCTCAAAGTTGAATAAGATGTGGTTAAAAGATAAACTTCCCAAAGACTCTTGATTATGTCTAAAGACCCATCATGAAAAATATAAATTTAATAAGCTAAAATCTGATTCTGTAAGAAAATATTTTTCACTTATGATTGTTTCTATTTAAGGAAATTTTTTTGTCTTATAATGCTAACATTAAAAATGAAAACATAATGTTTTTTAATATATCTGTGGAATCTCAAGAATACATGTTATCAATTTCTATGAAATCTAAGAATCGTTGTTTCAAAAACAGTGAATTTTAAAATTATTCTTAATGTTTCCATCTGGTTCTCCATTGTTTTCCAACTTTATATGAAGAGTGACTTTCATTTTTACTGCCAGAAATACACAATTAATTGAAGATTTTTTTTTTAAAGACTTAATTAAAAAAAATAATTTCCGTTTTCCTAACAGAAAAGTACTGGTTAAAAATAAACACCAAACACCTCTAAAACCTGCAGGAGGTTTTCTTAAGGATTAAATATGAAAAGTTTCAATTACGCTATGGCTTATGTCTATTTCTGCACCAAGATAAATGTCACCTTTACCTTGGTGTTTTCTTCGTTTTGATGAAGGCTCATCTCCCTCAGAGTTCATGATGTAACTAGAGAGATGAAACAAGGAAGTCTGGCTCAGGCTGTCAGGTCTCCAGTTCCAGTACTGAAACGGAGCTCTAGACTCAAACAAACCAGGTGGTCTCCAATTTAGTGAGAAATGCCTACTACTGAAGTACGGGTAAGGGGCGCGAGAGTAATGTCCAGGCCACCTCATACAACTAGAAATGTGTCTGTTCCAGCAACACTTTTGCAGATTCTCCCACGGTGTAGTCCAGTCTCTGCCCAGACTCTTCTGGTGGTGGGGTAACATGGGGTATCTAAAAGAAATAAATACACTCCTTGAGGCACCACTTTTTGTTCAGCTATATAGCACACAGAATCTAAATCTGTTTCCTCAAGGGAAGGTAATGTCTAATATTTAAAATCTGACTTCTCAATCTGAAGGATTTCACTGCTCGTGGCAATACCTCAAAACGCTCCCTAAACAACTATGAATGGTATTCTAAACACTTAACAGAGAATTCACCAGCCTCCCCAAGAACCAGCTAAACTTCTAAAAGTCCACACAATTCAGCTGAGAGATAAACCAATCACCAAACTGTATTGAGTAGCTTTCTAGCATCTAATAAAACCTAATGGACAAATAAAACCCACAGCACACATAATACTTAAATATAGAACACATAAGCTGACTATAATAAAAGTGAATCTCTCTAACCTGGGTTTGGAGTAAAAATATGTTTCTGAACAACTTTTTTATACCAAAGTTTTACTTTCCAAACATCTTTATAGCTAAGAAAACAAAAGCCTATCACTACTTCACGAAACTACCTACCTCTCCTGGTAATCAGTACATAATTTATTTTTCCATGCTACTTTTTTCTCTTTTAATCTTGCTCCTCCTTGAGGGAAATGAAAAAGACTAGAAATTCACCAACACTCCAAACCCAACAGCACCAATGATCTGATACCAATTATATGATAGGCTCTATCATGAAAAATGTTTCCGAAATAGTGTTACCATTATTTTGAATAGATATATTGCTCTCAGGCTCTCTTATGAAACAATGCAACTCAAACACTAAACACTATTCTGGCAAATAGCTACAATTCTGAGAGACTCCTCCTGTCCTCCATAATTCATTAAAGCTGTATTTCCAAGTCAGTGTCAATAATGTCCACTTTCATCACCAAGGGAATTTTGTTTAAATTGTATTTACTGTTTTTTGACTTTTATGTATTTGTTTCAACAGCATTTACATTTTTATATAAATTTATTGAGCAGTTTACCATTTCTCAAATTGCTCTCTAACCTCAACATAATTGTAAACTTTTGAAGACATGACATGGGTAAGTCTATCCTGTTTTGTGACAAGTCTGAAAGCCATAGAGATTTGGAGAAAAGCCATAGACCTTCTATCCCAATAAGCTACCGTATTCTAATATAATACTTGGACTACAAAACGTATTCGCTGTATTTGTAGTTACTTATACAGACTTTTTATTTTCTCTTAAATTGATGGGCTCCTTTGGGGCCAGAGCACCCTAATTCCTTTTAATCTGGGTCTCTTCCCAAGTGCCTAGCACAGTGCGTGGCACACAGCTGGTACTCAGGAAACGCTGCCTACGGAACAGCAAAGTCCCCAAACTACAGGAGTCAAAACCTGATCCCCGTAACTGATGTAAAACTAAGAGGGTGCTGTATTTCCCACGTGTGATAATACACCAGTCAGTTTCATATGGTACACAATTAAATAATACCAAGCATTTATTTTAAAGTGTATTAGAAAAAAAAATCAGTATATAAAAGCCAGCAACTCGTGGATAGCACCTCTTGAAGTGCTTTTTATTCGATAAGTGGATTTCACAAGTAAATTATCTGGTAATATCGATGTGGAACGAGAATTTGGTAATCATCGTAAAAGGTTGGGATCCCAGAGTCGGGGAGGGGAAAAGTTTGCGAGGCATCCACACACCAACAGAGCAGCCCCTGGGCGTGTGCACAAGGCGCGCGCCTCCCTCGGGGTCAGGCCGCCCCGAACCCACGGCGAACGGCGGCCTCGTTAACTGACCCGCAGCTCCCCGCCCGGGGCTCTGCGGGGCTGGGGCAGGAGGCCGGGGACCCGGAGGCTCGGGCTGGGTTATGGGAAGTGGGCCGGGGCTCCGAGGCCAGCCCGGCCCGGGGAAGCACGAGCCCAGCCCTCGGCCGACGCGTTCGGCGCCTCGGGCCCGCGCTGTGCGGGCCGCGCGCCGGGTTTACCTATCCCTCAGGGTCTCCAGAGGTCTGTCCCGGCGGCATCCCGGCCCGGACCCTCTTCCTCTTCCAACCCCGACACCCCAGCCCGCCCCGCCCCGGTTCCCCTTGGGCCGCTCGCTCCCGCCCCCGGGCCGCCCGCCCCTCCCTCTTCCCTCCCGCCACCCAGCCCTACTGACCGGCCTCTCCCCACCACACAGCGGCCGTAGCCCCTCCTCATACAGCGCCACGCTTCCATCTTTACACTCCGCGGCCTTCCAGATCCCGGCTCCCGGTCACGACGTCCACCTCCACGGCCGATTTGGCGGCGTCAAGCACCGGGGGCTCCCCATCACTAGACGCGGGGCCGCGAGGCCCGACTGCAAAGCATGCCGGGAAGTTCGATCTTGCTCGCCGCCAAGTCCCCATCTTGCGCTGCAAAAGTCACCGAATTGTCTCGGCGCCAAATTGTGTTCAAGAGGCATGCGCTGAGACTGTGAAGCCGGCGCAGCCATTTGTGAGTAGGGCGAAACAGCCGGTTTAGGTCTTAAAGAGACAGGAAATTAACTAAGAGCCGAACAGCTTGATTAAAGGTGATGGGAGGGTTCACTGCAGTTGGGTTTCCCAGGTGGCGCTAATAGTAAAGAAACACACCCCACCCCTGCCAATGCCGGAGACTGAAGAGACGTCGGTTAGATCCCTGGGTGGGGAAGATCCCCTGGAGGAGGGCATGGCAACGGACTCCAATATTCTTGCCTGGAGAAACCCAGGGACAGAGGAGCCTGGCGGGCTGCAGTCAATAGGGTCTCACAGAGTCGGACACGACTGAAGCGACATAGCAAGCAAGCACTGCTGCTGCTGCTGCTAAGTCACTTCAGTCGTGTCCGACTCTGTGCGACCCCATAGACGGCAGCACAAGAGGCTCTCCCGTCCCTGGGATTCTCCAGGCAAGAACACTGGAGTGGGTTGCCATTTCCTTCTCCAATGCATGAAAGTGAAAAGTCAAAGCTCCGCAGTTACTGTTAAAAAGGAAAGAAAAAAAAAAAAAAGGGTTATTTGTATCCGCTCAAGATAGGGAAAAACTTCTCTGGGTTCCCACAGAATTGTGGTACCACAGATTTTTTTCAATTAATTTTTCGGGACCACGTCTGCAGAGCTCACTTTTAAATGCCCACCTCTGTTCAGTGCAGATTGCAGGGGCAGTGCCCTGCTTTTGCTCCTGGCTCTTCTGGAGTGGCAGTTGGGTTTTTTGTGGTCTCTTTTTTGTTTTTGATAATTAGCCCCAACCGTGCGTGCTTAGTCGCTTAGTGGTGTGGGACTCTGCGACCCCATGGACCGCCAGGTTCCTCCGTCCATGGGATTCTCCAGGCAAGAATACTGGCGTGGGTTGCTGTGCCCTCCGCCAAGGAATCTTCCCCACCCAGGGCTTGAACCCAGGTCTCCCACATTGCGGGTGGATTCTTTACCAGCTGAGCTACCAGGGAAGCCCATGAATACTGGCGTAGGTAGCCTATCCCTTCTCCAGGGTATCTTTCCAACCCAGGAATGGAGCCAGAGTCTCCTGCATTGCCGGGGGATTTTATCTGTTGAGCTACCAGGGACGCCCTTTCCCCAGCTGTGCATGCACACAATTGTTTTTAGTCCTTTATAGTTTCTTTGTATTTTGGTGCTCAAGGAGATGTTTACCAGGTGCAAGCATTGCAGCAAAGGATCTCAAGTCTCAGGTCCCAGACTGTCTCAAAGTTACTGCCAACACTGAATTAAGGACTACTAAACCATTGTTCCTAAGGGAAATACAGAGTTAGGTTCCCCTCAAACACTGATCACAACATGTTAGTCACTAAACCAATATATAACCTTGTTTTATTTATGTTTGTTTACTGCTACTGCTACTGCTAAGCCACTTCAGTCGTGTCCGACTCTGTGCGACCCCATAGACAGCAGCCCACCAGGCTCTACCGTCCCTGGGATTCTCCAGGCAAGAATAGTGGAGTGGGCTGCCATTTCCTTCTCCAATGCATGAAAGTGAAAAGTGAAAGTGAAGTCGCTCAGTCGTGTCCGACTCTTAGCGACCCCATGGACTGCAGCCCACCAGGCTCCTCCATCCATGGAATTTTCCAGGCAAGAGTACTGGAGTGGGGTGCCATTGCCTTAAAGACACTTTATTTATTATATATTTTTGATTCAGTAACATTGAATTCATGACCAACAGCGCTGTAATTCATACCAAAGTGAAGCATAAAAACACATGTTTCCTCCTTAATAAGGCACATCACAGACTCTAGGAACAACAGTGTTTCAGCACTACCTTTTCAGGCCATTTTAAACAGCAAAATAACTTTAAAAAAGCTCAAGAGGTTTTTTTTTTTAGCACTTGGCACTAAATAGGCTGTGAAGAGGACACTTCTTTATGGTGAGAGCTGAAAAAGAAGGCAGCACTTTGCTTTCTTAGACCTCACCTGGTAACATTCATGCTGGGAAACCAAAATTTTCACCCCTCTGTACATGTCCATGAATGAGGACAAAAGCACTGCAAATATTGATTTTGGAGGTACAGATCTATTTTAGCCAGTAGGCAAATTCACAAATGCATAATCCATGAATGCTGCTACTGCTGCTGCTAAGTCGCTTCAGTCGTGTCCGACTCTGTGCGACCCCATAGACGGCAGGCCACCAGGCTGCGCTGTCCCTGGGATTCTCCAAGCAAGAATACTGGAGTGGGTTGCCATTTCCTTCTCCAATCAATGCATGAAAGTGAAAAGTGAAAGTGAAGTCGCTCAGTCATGTCCGACTCTTAGCAACCCCATGGACTGCAGCCTACCAGGCTCCTCCGTCCATGGGATTTTCCAGGCAAGAGTACTGGAGTGGACTGTCATTGTCTTGAATAATGATGATCAAATACATTTCCATTTTATACTGTCCTACTTCTAACTGTAGTCTCAGTTTGGCAGTTTATTCAATTTATTGACTGATAGTTTCTTGTATGTCTTATCTCTATAATGAGGTTGTAAGTACCTTGTGAGCAAGGACTATGACTCATTATTTTCAAAATACACCCTACCTGGTGCTATGATAATTACACAATAGATTGTGGATAGTATTCTTTTGAATGAATGGTTAATACTGGACCAGAAATAAAGGCTTACGAATTAACAGAACCTTTTCTCTCGAATACAGTCTATAACCTCTGGTTTGTGATTTGTAAGGAGGAATGTAGCACTTTAAGCAACATCCCTGGGGACTCCTCTGGAGATATTCTTTGACGGGAAAATAAATCAGCCAGTGTTGTTGTTGTTTAGTCTCTCATTTGCATCCTACTCTTTGTGACCCCATGGACTGTAGCCCACCAGGTTCCCCCGTCCATGGGATTTCCCAGGCAAGACTACTGGAGTAGGTTGCCATTTCCTTCTCCAGGGGATCTTTCCAATCCAGGGATCAAACCCGAGTCTCCTGCATTGGCAAGTGAGCCAGTAGGTCTCACAAGAAAAGAAAAGAAGCAACAGAGATTAATGAATATCCTTTCAATGGAGCTGGAATTTGGAGGATTATCTGATCCTAAAAGATAGTCATGTTTACCTTGGATTAAACTATTTTGGAATTTTGAAGATATTAGCTTGTAGAGAACTGATGGTAATGCAAATAATTGTTGCCCGTGAACATGTCAACAAATTCTATCCAATGAAGGGAAAACTCTCCTCTGTAGATAAACCAGTTTTGCATCCATTTGTAAATTCAATATTCCTGTTCTGTAAAATGTTTACTTTTTGGATTCTCCTTGAACAAATTGTAACATATCTTTGGTTCCCTTATTAATAAGTTAAATAAAATCATTTTATATTGAGACTATCTGGGACCTGGGACCTTTTGCTGCAGTGCTTGTACCTGGGCAAACAAAATACAAAGAAACTCTAAGGGACTAAAAATAACTGGTGTGCATGGGTACTTGGGACAAATTATGAACAAAAGACACAAAAAGACCAAAACCCCCAGCAAAAGAAGGGTCCTGGGAGCAAAAGCAGGGTACTGTGCATACACTCTGTATAGAGCACTACCAAGCGGGTGGACAGACCAACTAAGCCACCCCTCTGGCCCAACCCCTGGACCCATCCCTGTGCTGTGTTTAGTTGCCCAGTCCTGTCCAACTCTTTGCAACCCCATGGACTGCAGGCAACCAGGCTCCTCTGTCCGTGGGGATTCTCCAAGCAGGAATACTGGAGAGGGTTGCCATGCCCTCCTCCAGGGGATCTTCCCAATCCAGGGATCGAACCCAGGTCTCTCACATTGCAGGCACATTCTTTACCATTTGAGCCACCAGGGAAGCCCATCCCTACTCTTACCCTATATAAAGAACCAACTCACTCTGCCTCAAGGAGTGAGGAAGGAAAACTGTTGCTTGTTCTTACTCCGTCATACAGCAGCAAGATTCCCAATAAACCCTTGCTTGAATTTCTTGTGTGACTTTTTATCAATTTCTATTGATTAAGGAGGCCAAGACAGAGAAGGCGATGGCACCCCACTCCAGTACTCTTGCCTGGAAAATCCCATGGATGGAGGAGCCTGGTAGGCTGCAGTCCATGGGGTCGCATAGAGTCGGACACGACTGAAGTGACTTAGCAGCAGCAGCAGGGAGGCCAAGAACCCTGGCAGGTAACAATATGATTTCATATTTTTTTTGTGTGTGTGAATTATCCTTTAAAAAGTCTGCTGTTCCCACTGAGATGCTCAATGAATTCATCTGATGAGCAAATGAACTTCACCATCAGAGAAGTACACTTCATGGATACTAAATCCAGGAATTTATTTTCTTGTTCCCAGAGATGAATCTGAAGCATAATAGAATTCTTTAGGTCCTCTGTTGTCCTCCCAGAAATATTCTCCTCCATCAATTTGTTAAGAGTTTTTATGTGATCAGCAAATTATTCCCCTCTTGTGGCAGCAAGATCAAGAATTTGGTTGTACGGTGGGCTCTGTAAAAGGATTAATGATTTATAGGGATCTCAACCAGTCCATTCTGAAGATCAGCCCTGGGATTTCTTTGGAAGGAATGATGCTAAAGTTGAAACTCCAGTACTTTGGCCACCTCATGCGAAGAGTTGACTCATTGGAAAAGACCCTGATGCTGGGAGGGATTGGGGGCAGGAGGAGAAGGGGATGACAGAGGATGTGATGGCTGGATGGCATCACTGACTCGATGGACGTGAGTCTGAGTGAACTCCGGGAGTTGGTGATGGACAGGGAGGCCTGGCGTGCTGCGATTCATGGGGTCGCAAAGAGTCGGACACGACTGAGCGACTGATCTGATCTGATCTGATTATCTGTTGAGTGAGAGACAGAGAATGTTTGGTTTCTTAGTTTGGTTTTTCTTTTTGTCTATTTTGAGCTCAAGAAATCTGCGCCTGGGCTTCCTTGACGGTCCAGTGGTTGAGAATCCACCTGGCAGTGCAAGGGACCCAGGAGGAAGATGCGATCCCTGATCTAGAAGGGCCCACATGCCGAGGGGCAACTAAATCCGTGTACCACAACTACTGGGCCCGTGCTCTGAAGCCTGTGAGCCACAGCTACTGAAGCCCGAGCTCCCAGAGCCTGCGCTCCTGATCAAGAGAAGCCATTGCGTCGAGAAGCTAGCACACCACAGCTACAGTGTAGCCCCGTTCTCGGCAACAAGAGAGAGGCCAAGCGCAGCAATGAAGACCCAGCACACCCAAAAGTAAGTAAATATATTTTTTTAAAAAAAGATTCTCTCTCTACTGGGTAGAATAGCTCTTTGATATCTAAACTAGTGAGGTTTTACGTTTCACACATCTGTGTTTACTCTTGACCCAGAGCTGAAATTGTAGAATTTAAGCCATAAACGCTCCATATGCCTGTGTGTCTATGTGTCTGTTATTTCTAAAGACCTTTATTTCGCATTATGTGAGAGTGAGATATTTTACATCTGGATGGTACTAATATATTAAATTATAAAGCTTATTAAAGGAGCTCTGTTCTGAACTGTTTGTAAAGATAAAGAGGTACATAAAATTTCACTTCCCCAAATTATCTGAAAACAAAGAAATAGACATATGTGGGATTTTTTTTTTTTGGCTGCATTGAGAGGCTTGCAGGATCTTCGTTCCCCCAACTGGGACCTGGGACCCTTTGCTGCAATGCTGCAAAACTTGCACTTGGACACATGCCTCCTAGAGTAACAGAATACAAAGAAACTGTGTGGGACTAAAAATAACTGTGTGCATCCCCAGTTGGGGCAAATTCTAGACCAAAAGATACAAAGACAAACAAACAAAAAAACCCAACTGCCATTTCTGAAGAGCCAAACAGTGTCAGACTTTATTTTTTGGGGCTCCAAAATCGCTGCAGATGGTGATTGCAGCCATTAAATTAAAAGACGCTTACTCCTTGAAAGGAAGTTATGACCAACCTAGATAGCATATTCAAAAGCAGAGACATTACTTTGCCAACAAAGGTCCATCTTAGTCAAGGCTGTGGTTTTTCCAGTAGTCATGTATGGATGTGAGAGTTGGACTACAAAGAAAGCTGAGCACAGAAGAATTAATGCTTTTGAACTGTGGTGTTGGAGAAGACTCTTGAGAGTCCCTTGGACTGCAAAGAGATCCAAC
Source organism: Bubalus kerabau (assembly GCF_029407905.1). Lineage (NCBI taxonomy): Eukaryota > Metazoa > Chordata > Mammalia > Artiodactyla > Bovidae > Bubalus > Bubalus kerabau. The sequence continues at coordinate 125,589,547 of NC_073628.1, read as the reverse complement.
TAGTCCATTCTAAAGGAGATCAGTCCTGGGTGTTCTTTCGAAGGACTGATGCTAAAGCTGAAACTCCATTACTTTAGCCACCTCATGCAAAGAATTGACTCATTGGAAGAGACTCTGATGCTGGGAGGGATTGGGTGCAGGAGGAGAAGAGGACGACAGAGGCTGAGATGGCTGGATGGCATCACTGACTCGATGGACATGAGTTTGAGTTAACTCCAGGAGTTGGTGATGGACAAGGAGGCCTGGCGTGCTGCGATTCATGGGGTCGCAAATAGTCGGACATGACTGAGCGACTGAACTGAACTGAACTGAAGAGCAAAAAACCAGGTGTTAGGAACAAAGGTAGAGTACTGTGCATGCCCCCTGCACACATCACCACAAAGGGATGGGCAAACTACTTAAGTCACCCTTCAGTCCAACCCCTGGACACACACACCCCAGCCCTCCCTCCCTGGGGAGCAAGCAAGGAAACCTGTAACTTGTTTTCCCTCCCTCCTGCAGCCGCAGTAAAGCCTTGCCTGGCATCTAGTCAATTTCTATTGTCCGGGGAAGGCCAAGATCCTTAGCTGTGACATGACCAGGGATCCAACCCTTGCCTCTTGCAGTGGAAGCTTGAAGTCCTAGCCACCAGACTGCTAGGAACTTCCCAAAATACTTTAAATATGGTATACTTAAAAGAAATATATATATTTTTCTTGCAAAAACTAACTCAGAAATGTTTTAAGAATCCAAGTTCAAATAATTAAGATCAGTCTCTAAGTGAACAAGTCATTGCATTTTTGGAGTAGTTTTTTTTGAAGTAATAAGAAATGGGTGGGGTGAGACACTGACTGAGATCTCAAAATACCATCTCATCATAATTGCATAGATAGCCAGGGGCTGAGGCAGTGAAGAATGGTCAGGGATACCTCAACATTCAAGTTAAGAAGCCACCTGCCAGTGAAGGAGATGTAAGTGACATGGGTTCGATCCCTGAGTTGGGAGGATCCCCTAAAAGAGGGCATGGCAGCCCACTCAGTATTCTTGTCTGGAGAATCCCATGGACAGAGGAGCCTGGCAGGCTACAGTCCACAGGATCGAAAAGAGTCAGACAGGACTGAAGCTACTTAGCAGGTGGTACATGGCACTAAAGGGAAACCAAATATTTCACACAAGCATATGGAGATTCATCTGGTACTAAGAGGACTGCTTAAAAGCTCAGGAACTTGAATCAATTAGGCAGAGGCGTGAGGAGATAATATGGCAATAAAGTGTGAGTTAAATGACTCTCAGAGGCTCTGATATTTTAAAGAAAAGAAAAGTGCTTCAGAGCCCACATTTCTATGGTGTGAGGACTCTCAAGAATTCTGTGCCCACTGGAAAGAACAATTCTTTAAAGACAGATGGGTGAGGTTTTGCTTGTTTGTTTATTTGTTTTTTTCTGTATGGAGTTCATTTATTTATTTTTGTCCACGCATAGCACCCCTTGTGGGATATTAGTTCCCTGACCAGGGATTGAACCTGCATCCCTCCACAGTGAAAGCTCAGAATCCATTTGGTCAGGGGATTCCCTGGATGGGTGAGTTTTTGAGTTTCTGTGTTTAATCTTGATTCATGGAAGTTGTTACTGCTGCCAGAAACTAAAGGAGGTAAGACTGTCTCTCTCTTCCATGGAACTGCCAGGGCTGATTATGGAGCAAGGAGGAGGGTGGAGAGGTGCAGTGGCATGAAGTCAGAGACTGACTCTCTTCCAGAAAAAGTCACTGGCAGAGGCACTTAGCAGTGTGACACAGGTACAGAGAAATTCACTGGGGAGTTAAGGGTTTTCCAACTAGAAATAGAGATGACTAGAGCCGTGGAAATGTGGTCAGAGATAAAATAACAGTCAAAAGTATGAATTTTGTAATGCCATTTGCAGCAACATGAATCAACCTAGAGACTGTCATACTCAATGAAGTAAGTCAGACGGAGGAAGAAATACCATGTGATATTGCTTATATGTGGAATCTTAAAAACCAGTACAAATGAACTTGTTTACAAAACAGAAGTAGAGTCACAGATGTAAAGCAAGTTTATAGTTACCAGGAGGGAAGAGGGAAGAGGGATAAATTGGAAGATTGAGATCGATACATGTACATTTCTATATATAAAACAGACAACTAATAAGGACCTACTGTACAGCATAGGAAACTCCACTCAGTACTCTGTAATGACCTGTATGGGAAAAAATATGAAAAAGAGCGGACATATATATGTATAACTGATTGTGCACAGCAGAAACTAACACATTGTACATTAACTATACTTCAATACAATTTTTTAAAAAAATATTAATTTTGAACAATAGCAAAAGACCTAGAATTATCTGAAGATTGTTTTTGAATCCCTGAGCAGAGGCTTGACAATTTCGGCTGTCTAGTCTGAAATGTCCAGACTGGATCAATATATAAGCAGGATTGTATGGATTATGATAGAAGAAAAGTCTAAAATAGATTGGAAGAGAAAGATTACATATCTGGAGAATGTTTTCACGAGTTTCCAGAGGACAGGAGGAATCTGAAATTAATACCATATTGGTCAAGGGGTGCAAACTTTCAGTTATAAAATGAAAAAGTTCTGAGACCTAAAGTACACAGCATAGTGACTATAGTTAATGAAAATGAGTACCTGAAATTTGCTAAGATAAGTATTTTCACCATATGCACACAAAATGGTAATTAAGTGAAGAGATGGATAGTGTATGTTAATTACCTTGTTATAGTCATTTCAAAATGTTTATATACACCAAAACATGTTTTATACCTTAATATATACAGTTTTTATTTGTCAATCATACCTCAGTAATAGAGGGCATTGAGGAAGAAGTTAATGACATACCAAGAGCAGAGCATTTGTAGTTTGTTAAGTTCCAATTTAAATGATTTTTCCAGATATTATTATTGCTATATCTCTACACCAGTTGGACTCCAATGACATTTGCAGTTAAGATTCATTCACTCTTTCATTTATTCATTTATCCCAATACCCAGCTTAAGAAATAATGTATTAAAAATGTAGTTGAAGCCTCTTGGCACTTCATCCACAACTCCCTCATCTCCCCAGATGTAACTCCTGTCCTGATTTTCATGCTTTTCATTCCCATATATGCCGTTATATTTTTCTATATATGTAAGTATTCCAAACATATAGTGTTTTATAAAACATATTAAAACTATATATAAATGGCATACTCTGTATCATTATGCAACTTGCTTTTTAATCTCAATATAATATTTTAAGATTTACCCATATTTATACCTTTTTCTGATGCATTTATTCTTCAATACTGTACAGTATTCCAAATACAAGTCACAGTTTATTTTTCTTTCATTCTACTGGTACACATTTATGTTGTTTACCATTTTTGCTATCATGACTAATACTACAATTACTAATAAATGTTCTTGTACGTCTCCCTGTTCGCATCTATGATGTTTCTTTATGTGTTCCTGGGGTAGAATTGTTCCGATGATAGGAAACATAAAATTGTTCCATCTTTACTACATATTGCCAAATTGCTCTCTAGAATGGTTGAACTTTCCTTTGGGACATATAAAAATTTCCATTGCTCCAAACACTAGTTTCACTTGAATTCCTCACAAAATTTCTAATAAGAACTTTGTTATCTCTGTCATTTTCATGATTAAGACAAGAACTTTAGCAGACTTTAATTTTTCATTAAACATTGCTGCCCATATTTCTTGGAGAAGGAAATGACAACCCACTCCAGTATTCTTGCCTGAAAAATCCCATGGATGGAAGAGCCTGGCAGGCTACATACCATGGGGTTGCAAAGAGTCCAACACGACTGAGCAACTTCACTCCACTTCATACTTCTTGAATTTTTGTGCCCTCAACATTAGTTTTTTAATAGTACATTCACTAACATATCGACAGCAACTTCTTTGCTCTTTGTTGTTGAAAACAAAATTCAGCTGAGGAAATTTGAAGATATGATTGGCTTTGTTCAATGATTCATGAATCAGGCAGCATCCTTATCAGAGAGAAGCCCCAAACAGCTGTACAAAATTGAAGGCTTTTAAAGAGGCAGAAAACGGTGAGATAAAGTAATTTCTAGAAAAGAATGGGTTGTTTCAGGGAAGGTCACCTTCCTTTGGTGGACAAAAGTGTCCTATTGAGTAGACTACCTTGCCAGTGCTGACCAGGTAATTTCAGATTGACTGGTTTAAAATTACATTCCTGGGAGAGGCTGAAACTGCAATTAGGTTAGGAATTAAGTCTTGATTTGGAGATACAGGGCTTAGCAAAGTAGCCCATCTGGGGTTTGTTGTTTCTTTTTTAAAACATTGTTTCTCCTTTTTGCAAATGTCTGTTGGTGATAAAATCTTTTCTTTTTAGTGTCACTGATAAACATCTTCATTCTGGTTTCTCTGTGAGTGAAACCCTACCATACTTTAGGGTTTGGTATAGTTATCAATACTAAGCTGTGTCTTATTTGCCTCCATTTCCCTCCATGGAATCCCAGACCAGAATTAGATCTTGTATTGCTAGCTTTAGGCTTGTCTAGTTATGCTGTTAAACACTGCACATCCATGGCTGATTCATGTCAATGTATGGCAAAAACCACTACAATGTTGTAAAGTAATTAGCCTCCAATTAAAATAAATAAATAATATATAAATGAAATAAACACTGCAGGTCCAGCCTGTGAGCTAGTGGACTAGGTCCTGGATATGAAACTGTCACCTTTCTCCACTTGGGGCATGGCTCCGGAAGCGGTCATTGCTGCACTTTTCAACCTTTTTTGTCATAGGTGAAGAAGCCCCCAGTTTCCACAGTGAGACTGAATTCATCTCTTTCCTTTCATGGGAGGACTTTAAGTCCATGTTAATGAGCAGGAGCAAAATTCTTAGATGGAGGATCTAGCAGGCCTCAACTTTAGTGTTTTCGAGCTTCTGCTGCTGCTGCTGCTAAGTCGCTTCAGTCGTGTCCGGTGTCCGACTCTGTGCAACCCCAGAGACGGCAGCCCACCAGGCTCCACTGTCCCTGGGATTCTCCAGGCAAGAATGCTGGAGTGGGTTGCCTCAGAGAGGTTTAAATTGGTTCTGAGCATGGTAGTTTACTTGTTTGTTTGTTTTTTGGTTTTGTTTTGTGTGTTAATTTCTCTTTTTATATTTTATCTCTGGTTGCTATGTGTTGGAGCAGAGGATATTTCAGTGTAAGAACTTACAAGGTATCTTAGCTGGAAGTCCAAATATGTTGTACTATGTAATATCCAGAAGCAATTTCTTTATAAGTTCAAAATGTATGCCTCAAGAATCATGAGGACATTGAGATTCAGTGTAGCACAGGAAATGGGAAGACTTGTGAGCGTCAAATAGACCTGCAACTTAACAGACATGACACTTCCAGATGTGGTTCGGGGCAAATGTATCACCTCTTTGGTTATAGTTAGCTCATCTCTAAAAGGCGATAATGATACTTGTGAAATATCGTGATGATTAAATCAAGTGATAGCTGTGAAGTATCTGTTATGAGACATAGGCAGAAATGTTTATTTTGCATCAACTTTGTGTGCAAAACGAACTTGAACATAAACTTGATTAAATGAACTACATATACTTAGTAGATAATACACATATAACAGAGCTTTATGCAGACATTTTGGGAAACGGTACAAAATAATTAAACACAGCAAGTTAAAATGTTATAAAATCAAATATACAGTAATATAGTATAGATTCAATACATGAGGTATCCACCTAATAATCTCAGGTTTCTTAGCCAAGGATAGATGTGCTAATATATGTAATGATCTATTTGAACTGTTGATTGATATAAATGTCTATTCTTCAAGAAACCTTGTATCTTTTGTTAACAAAACCCTCTAATTCCTGAAGTTGCATAGTCATATACATATGTACAAAACATTTGTATATGAGTATGGGGTATAAAAATTATTTTTGCCTTTTTGCACCTATAAAGCAGGATTTGGCAATATGTAGATTGCAAGAAAAAGCTAAAAAAATAAAGATGAAAATTCAAATTTGAAGTGTCTCTCAACTCCCACACATGTTCTTATACTTCAGTCTCAACTCCAATTTTTGGAAAATGTTTCTGTATAGCCTACCAACTCTCCCAATAAAAATATCTCAGGTTGTCATGGTGACATAATTCTCTCCCCTGCAGAATTTTGTTGTCTGGTGCAGTGGTTTCCTAACTCTTTATGGTTATGAAATCTTACCTTTACTTTTTTCATGCTCTTTCTTATTTTTCCAGTGTAAATTGCATTTGAGCCTGCTAGAGTGGTGGCAAATTAAAGGTTTGATTTGGGGCAGGACATATTTGATGAATGGTCTCACAATAGCAGGGCTTCCCTGATAGCTCACTTGGTAAAGAATCCGCCTGCAATGCAGGAGACCCCGGTTTGATTCCTGGGTCGGGAAGATCCACTGGAGAAGAGATAGGCTACCCACTCCAGTATTCTTGGACTTCCCTTGTGTCTCAGCTGGTAAAGAATCCACTTGCAATGCAGGAGACCTGGGTTCAATCCCTGGGTTGGCAAGATCCCCTGAAGAAGGGAAAGGCTACCCACTCCAGTATTCTGGCCTAAAGAATTCCATGTCCATGGGGTCACAAAGAATCGGACATGACTGAGTGACTTTCACTTCACTTCACTCACAATAGCCAATAGTCAATAAATTGGTCTGGAAAGTTGATGGAAGTCTTCATAAGTATATATGTTCTGCAGTGTTCCTTGATGAACTTTGTAGCATTCAGCCCTTGCTAGAATCTCTTGTTTCTTTCCTAACCTGTAAATGGACTGATTAAATTAAGAACTCTCTGAAACAAAGCAGTTACAGAAAACAGATGATTACCCCTCTGTTTCCCATAAGACCATGGGAGTAAAATCTCTGAGGGGCGAATGAAATAGGAGGGAAGGGAGCAGGGCCACAACCTTTAAAAGAATGACACGGTCATAGGACATGACACAAACTGATTAGAACCAGCTAAGTCCAAAATGGCAGGAGATTTGACTTCCAGTAGACCTGGAGCCTTATTAGTTGTAGTACATTAGCATGTTAAGTGACACGCCCATGAACTCCAGAACAGTTCTGAGACCAACCATAAAAGGTCATAAACTGAACAGTGGCCAAATTCCTGGAAATCTATGCCCTTTCCCCAAATAATTGGAATAATCCTCTCATTCATTAGCCTATGAAACTACCCAGCCCATAAAAACTAACCCTGCCAGATTTTGAGGCCTCTCACCTTCTGAAATGGCCCATACTCTGTGTGTAGAGTGTGTTTCTCCCTAAATAAAACCACTTTTTCCTATCACTTTGTCTCCAATTTTTTTGCCATGAAGCAAGAACCTTAATTCACTGGGAACATCTTAATGTTCAGGCTTTTACAGCAGAGGTACAATGATAGAGATTTGGCAGTCAGGATATAAAATTTAGATTAGCTCTTCTCTGCCCTCTACCCCCAAAGCCTTTCTTATTCCCATCTCTGTCCCAGAATGGGAGCTTTTCAGATTTGTGGGTCTCAACAGTGCAGACACTTGTGGATATCACAGAATAGAGCTCAACTCTGACAAATGGTCTTGCTGCCTGGGCTGGTCTGTCTTCAGGCCCCTGTGGTTATCTTTCTGGGAAGCTATGAAAAAGTAAACTGTGGAAAATTCTGAAAGAGATGGGAATACCAGACCACCTGACTTGCTTCTTGAGAAACCTATATGCAGGTCAGGAAGCAACAGTTAGAACTGGATATGAAACAACAGAGTGGTTCCAAATAGGAAAAGGAGTACGTCAAGGCTGTATATTGTCACCCTGCTTATTTAGCTTATATGCAGAGTACATCATGAGAAATGCTAGGCTGGAAGAAGCACAAGCTGGAATCAAGATTGCCAGGAGAAATATCAATAAGCTCAGATAAGCAGATGACACCACCCTTATGGCAGAAATTGAAGAGGAACTAAAAAGCCTCTTGATGAAGGTGAAAGAGGAGAATGAAAAAGTTGGCTTAAAGCTCAACATTCAGAAAATGAAGATCATGGCATCTGGTCCCACCACTTCATGGGAAATAGATGGGGAAACAGTGGAAACAGTGTCAGACTTTTTTTTTTTTTGAGCTCCAGGGTCACTGCAGATGGTGATTGCAGTCATGAAATTAAAAGATGCTTACTCCTTGGAAGGAAGGTTATGAACCTAGATAGCATATTCAAAAGCAGAGACATTACTTTGCCAACAAAGGTCCATCTAGTCAAGGCTATGGTTTTTCCTGTGGTCATGTATGGATGTGAGAGTTGGACTGTGAAGAAAGCTGAGGGCCAAAGAACTGATGCTTTTGAACTGTGGTGTTGGAGAAGACTCTTGAGAGTCCCTTGGACTGCAAGGAGATCCAACCAGTCCATTCTAAAGGAGCTCAGTCCTGGGTGTTCACTGGAAGGACTGATGCTAAAGCTGAAACTCCAATACTTTGGCCACCTCATGCGAAGAGTTGACTCATTGGAAAAGACCTTGATGCTGGGAGGGATTGTGGGGTAGGAGGAGAAGGGGAGGACAGAGGATGAGATGGCTGGATGGCATCACCGACTCGATGGACATGAGTTTGAGTGAACCCTGGGAGTTGGTGATGGACAGGGAGGCCTGGCGTGCTGCGGTTCATGGGGTCGCAAAGAGTCGGACATGACTGAGCGACTGAACTGAACTGAACTGAACTGATGAAAGAGGAAGGGCAGATATCAGCAGAGGTTCTTTAGATACAGAGGAGAATGATGGAAGAGCAGAGGAGAGCATGAGGAAGCTGTCTGTAAGAAAGAGCAAAAATACTCTTCATGGTTGTCTATTTCCCACTTGAGGACAGGAATTGTGTCTTTTGTTTGTCTAAATAATGTGATATTTTATAGTATTTTACCAAGAATTTTGACTTTGCCATGCCAAAACTAAGCATATAGTTGAAAGCAGTATGTGTCTTTCATGAAGGCTAACATAAAGGTGTAGGTAACATATCACTTTATTCTCTTTAATTAATCTTTAGTTCATAGTTAGCTAAACCTGGGAAGTTTAGGATCCTGGAGATCAAAAAATTTTAAAGAAATCTTTGAATTATTATAATATTTTAAAATATCATATAGAAATTGAAGAAAAGTCTATAACAAGGCAGCAAAGGTTTGCCAAAATCACAGTTTCTTGCTTTTGACTGATATTATATGAGCTTAATATGAGTATACTTTTTATTTTATTCTGGTCAGAAGCTCAGATCAGTAGTTAAAAGTCAGTTATTTTGGGCAAAAAGATAAATAGTTATAACAGTATATTTAATTGGATTGGCAGGAAAAAAGTCTTTAGAACCTTGGAGTTAAAATGGTTAGCAAATAGCTCTTCCCTTCTGGCCACTGCAACAGGAACCTGGGGTATGAATACAAAGCAAGAACAGCCCCTGCCTTCAAGGAGTTCACAGCATAATGGGATAAAAACATCTCAGCCCTAAATTAGCCCACACAACATATCGCTACCCTGTGCCAGGTCCGTAGCACAGATGAAGAATAGAGAGGTGATAGCACAGAAGAAGAAATACCTACTATTCCTTGAAAAAGAAGCTTGGGCTGTGAAAGATGACTTCATTAGTCCTTGAGTGAGCTGATTTCTGAAGGCTGGTTGGAGGGGGTGGGAGTTTCTAAAGAAACAGATGGTCTGAAGATCTGGAGGTGTGATGCTGCAAATGATTTGATTGAAACCCAGAGAAATGAAATGAGGTGAGCAAGGACCAGACATAATGGATCCTAAAAATCTATGACAGAAAAATCGTGACAATAAGACCCAGTGAAGAATTTACAGAAGAGTGACATAATGCCATAGCTTTTAAAATGGATGATTTTAATGGGAATATGAAAGGTGGATTGGAAGTGTCTAGGGAGACCAGGGGACTTTTATTTTCTTAAAAATTTAAAGAGCTTACTGATTGGGGGAGTTCCCTGGAGGTCCATTGGTTAAGACTTCGCCTTCCACTGCAGGAGGCACAGGTTCAATCCGTGGGGGAACTAAGATCCCACATGCTGCAGAGCACAGCCAAAAATAGATAAATGAAGAAATAAGCTTATTGATTGGGGTATAACATACACACAGTGAAGTAAATAAATCATAAATGTTTAGTGTGATAAATGTTTTCATATACATATACTTGTATATGCATGTTCAGTTGCTTCTGACTCTTTGTGACCCAAATGGACTGTAGCCCAGCAGGCTCCTCGGTCCATGGGATTTTCCTGTCAAGAATGCTAGAGTATGCCTCCTGGGGATCTTCCTGACCCAGGGATGGAACTTGTAAGTTGAACTTCTGTCTCCGGCATCTCCTGCATTGGCAGGTGGATTCTTTACCACTGCACCACCGGGAGGTAGGGGGGGCCTTATGTAACTACTAACCAGATCATGGCCCTTCCCAGCATCCCAGAGGAGTTTCTCGTGTCCTTCTCACGTGCTCACCATCCCCATCCTCCGCGGAGAGCCACCATCCTGACTTCTATCACTACAGATTGGCTTTAATTGTTTTTGAACTTTATGGAATTATAGAGTATTTACTAGTTTCTGGCAGCTAGGCTGAACATTATGTGCATTAACATCAGATTCATTTCTTTTGACCCGTGCCCCATGAGGAGTTAATTGGAAAAAAAATTTAGTATACGGTGTTAGGTAGGGATCCAAATTCATTCTTTTGCATGTGGATATCTAGTTTTTCCAGCATTACTTGTTGAAAAGACTGTCTGCTACCCCTCCCCATGCTCTTCCACCCTCCTCAGTCATTGATCTTAAGATCCTTGTTGAAAATCACTTGACTATAAATATATCAATTTATTTCTGAACTCTCTATCCATGCCATTTATTTATATGTTTATCCTTATACCACTACCACACTGCCTTGATTACTGTAGCTTTGTGGTAAAATTTGAAATCAGGAAGTGAATCATTTTTTTTTTTCAAGATTATTTTGGCCATTCAGAGTCCCTTGCATTTCCAAATGAATTTTAGGATCAGCTTGACCATTTCTGAAAAAAGAAAAAAAAAAGTTGGAATTTTAATAGGAATTCATTGGATCAGTAGATAAATTTGGGGAGTATCGCCATCTTAACCATATTTTAAGCCATGAATGGGGATGACTTTCTATTTATTTATGTATGCTTTAATTTCTCTCAACAATGTTTTTAGAGTTTTCATTGTACAAGTCATGTTTCTTTTATAAATTTTTCCCAAATATTTTATTATTTTTGATGGTATTGTAAATGGAATTATTTTCTTAATTTTAATTTCAGACTGTTCATTGCTAATGTATAGAAATAAAATTGATTTTTGTATGCTGATCTTATTCCTACCATTTAATGGATTGTTTATTAGTTCTAATAGTTTTATTGCATGTATGTGTGTTTAGAATTTTCTATGTATGAGATCATGTCACCTGCAAATGAAGAGTTTTATTCCTGCCTTTCTCTTCTGTATGCTTTTTACTTCTTTTTCTTGTCTAGTTGCCTTGTCTAGTACTTCTGTACAATGCTGAATAGAAGTGGAAAGAGTGTACATTTTTGTCTTGTTGCTAATTTCAGGGAGAAAACTTTTAGTCTTTCACCATGAGTATGATGTTAATTGTGAGTTTTTCCTCAGTGCCCTTTATCAGGTTGAGGAAATTCCTTTTTATTCTTTCTTTGCTTTGTGTTTACCATGAAAGGGTGTTTGATATTGTCAAATGTTTTTTTTGGTATTTATTGATATTATCCAGTGTTTCCCCCCTTTATTTCATTCAGTTCAGTTCAGTTCAATCGCTCAGTCGTGTCTGACTCTTTGCGACCCCATGAATTGCAGCACACCAGGCCTCCCTGTCCATCACCAACTCCAGGAGTTAACTCAAACTCATGTCCATTGAGTCGGTGATGCCATCCAGCCATCTCATCCTCTGTCGTCCCCTTCTCCTCCTGCCCCCAATCCCTCCCAGCATCAGAGTCTTTTCCAATGAGTCAACTCTTCGCATGAGGTGGCCAAAGTATTGGAGTTTCAGCTTTAGCATCAGTCCTTCCAATGAACACCCAGGACTGATCTCCTTTAGGACGGTCTGGTTGGATCTCCTTGCAGTCCAAGGGACTCTCAAGAGTCTTCTCCAAGACCACAGTTCAAAAGCATCAATTCTTTGGCGCTTAGCTTTCTTCACAGTCCAGCTCTCACATCTATACATGACCACTGAAAAAACCATAGCCTTGACTAGATGGACCTTTGTTGGCAAAGTAATGTCTCTGCTTTTGAATATGCTCTCTAGGTTCATAACCTTCCTTCCAAGGAGTAAGCATCTTTTAATTTCATGACTGCAATCACCATCTGCAGTGATTTTGGAGCCCCCCCCCAAAAAATCTGACACTGTTTCCCCATCTATTTCCCATGAAATGATGGGACCAGATGCCATGATCTTAGTTTTCTGAATGTTGAGCTTTAAGCCAACATTTTCACTCTCCTCTTTCACCTTCATCAAGAGGCTTTTTAGTTCTTCTTCACTTTCTGCCTTTATTTCATTAATATGGTATATTACACTGATTTATTTTCATATGTTGAACCAACCTTGTATTTTTGGGATAAATCCCATGTGGTCCTGTCATTTAACTTTTTAAATATACTCTGGGATTCTATTTGCTAATATTTAGTTGAAGATTTGTTGTTGTTGTTTGTTTTTATTTTTGGCTGCAATGGGTCTTTGCTGCTCTGAGTAGGCTTTCTCTGGTTGCAGCAATCCAGGGCTACTCTTCATTGCAATGCGAGTGCGTCTCATTTCAGTGGCTTCTCTTGTTGCAGAGCATGGGCTCTAGGCACTCAGGCCTCCGTAGTTGTGGCACTTGGGCTTAGTTGCTCCATGGCATGTGGGATCTTCCCAGACCAGGAATTGAACCCGTTTCCCCTGCATTAGCAGGTAGATTCTTAACTGCTGGACCCCCAGAGAAGCCCCCTAGTTGAATATATATTCATAGGGGATATTTGCAATTTTCTTTTTTTGGGATGGCTCCATCTGCCTTTGGTATTCAGGTAATACTGGCTTCATAAAATGAATTATTGTTTTCTCATTTCCTATTTTTTTGGGAAGAGTTTGAAAAAGATTCATGTTAATTTTTCTTTAAATATTTGGTAGAATTCACCAGTGAAGCCATCTGATCCTGGGCTTTTTATTTGTTCAAGTTTTAAAATTACTGATTCAGTATTTTTACTCATTATGGGTTGATTAAGATTTCCTCTTTCTTCTTGAACCAGTTTTAGTTAAGCAGTTTGGACATTTTTTGCTTGTTGTGTGTTTGTTTGGTTTTTTTTTTTTTAGCTCTTTGAACGTAGCTTCCTTGTGAACTTGGTTTTCAGTGCCCTTGGTTTTCATGCCTTTTCCACTACCCTCTCTTGATACTGCTCAGTATCAGGAGAAAAAATCAGGAGAGATGAGAACATGAAAGGTTTCCTTTACTTGCTTCTCTTCCTGGCTAATTCCTGTCTCTTTCAAAATTCACCATAGTTTCCCCAGTATCAGAAAATTTTAGCTAATCTTCCAAACAGAATTAGATGTGTTCTGTAGCACGCCATATATGCACCTGTGATAGTATTTATTTTAATAACAATATACTTTAAATGGTCTTTGCTTTTTCTTCCTAAATGGTTCTTGAGATCAGGGACTTTGTAACTCCAATGCCTAGTTAGCATGATGACTGGCATATAATAGGTGGTGAGTTCAGGTTGAATAAACAAATGATAGGTTTAGGAATACATAGTGTCAGTCGCTCAGTTGTGTCCAGCTCTTTGCAATCCAGCGGACTCTAGCCTGCCAGGCTCCTCTGTCCATGGGATTCTCCAGGCAACAATACTTGAGTGGACTGCCATGCCCTTCTTCAGAGGATCTTCCTGACCCAGGGATCGAACCCAGGTCTTCTGCGTTGCAGGCAGATTCTTTACTGTTTGAACTACAGGGAAGACCCTGCATACATAGGCTGAGAAGAAGGAGCCAGTGACAAGGAAGAGATTAAAGGTACAGAAAGTAGAGTTGGGATGTCACTGATGGAACAAGGTCTTTAGGTCTGCCAATGAGGATGGATATCAGTGCACAGGAAGAGTGATTAGTCCTGGAAAATGAGGTAGGGAGATGTGTAGGTCTCAGATTGAAACAGAAATATGTGAAGATGAAGGGATTGGTGCTAAGTACTTTTCCCCCTCTGTAAAGAAGGAGGTGCCAACAGGTAAGAAGGCAAGGTGAAGAGGAATAGAGTGTTGAGGAGAGCTGCAACCATTTGGAATGAATATTGTGGGGAATGAGAAAATCTTGATTAAGGAAGGTAGAAGAATCAAGCTATGGATAGTGACGAATTTAAATAGCAACTCTATCTTCGTAGTAGACACAGGTTCCAGCTTCAGAGTATGAATGGATGAATTTTAAAATTGAAATAGGTTGTGTCAAATAAAAAACATGCACAGTGTGAGAACGAGTTTCAATTTTAATCAGGGGCTGCTTTGAGAACAATACCCCAAGAGATAGCCTCTCAGATAGCTGAGAAACTGCTCCAAAGAGGTAAGGGAGGAGACAGGTTTTATATGATTCTTTTTTGTTTTTTGTTTTTTTTTGCTGGGAAAAACATGAAGTGGTGAAACATTACTGCTGGTTACAGAAGATGCATCACAGTTAATGATTTTAATGCTTTTCCATTTGTGGAAGATATAAGAATCTATCGTGGTGATCCAAGGATGAAAGAGCAGATAAAACCAAAGAGGGTTTTGGAATGCAGGAACAAAAAAACCAGACCTGTATCGTCTTTCCCTCCCCCATGTCGTAACTACTAGTGGAACAGTACAACCTGTCCCCACCTCCTATCCCATAGGGAGAAGGTATTTGCCCTATTCTTTCCCCACCCAGTATATGTGCCTAATCCAATCAGCAAATGACCTGCAAGACCCCTATCCCACTCCTGTACCCTGGGTATAAAAAAGGACTAAGGACCCCCATTCAACATCAGCTCTCTCTTGAGCAGGCCCGCTCACTCTAATAAACTTTATTTCTCTCTCACTCGGTCCCATGTCTGGAAATTCTTTTCCAACCCGTGCCCGGACCACAACATTTTTGGTGGCTCGTACGGGGATCTTGGGGTCTCTTCCTCCACCTCCTCGCCTCTTCTTTTTCATAGGGGCCCTCTGCGAACAGGCAAGTGCTGTGGAAGCAACTGAGGCACTCTGGCCAGGGTTACCCTCTTGTGTGTTCTAAAGGCCCCACTGCTCACTGCACCCCAGTAGCTGCCGCCCGAATGGGTGAGGGTCTCTTCTTTGTCTTCTTTCCAACTGAGGACTAGGCCAACCGATATTGTCCGGGCACGGGTCAGGCACTTAAAAACCATTAGGGCTCCTGCCACATTGATAAGGGGGACACAGAACAGATCGGGCCACAAGGGCATTCCACCCCCAGCAAGACAACTTCCATGCACCAAGTCAGGCACATCGTGGTTGAAGCAAAACAGAGACCATCGTCCCCTGGCCACCGCCTCTCCAATAGGATTGTAAGGCCGATTCCTCAGCCTTCTTCCCTGTCACTTCTTTCCTTTTGGTCCAGATTGACTTACAGGAGCCTAGATGTCACTTTCATGGCCCTCAGTCAGAATCCAGACTTGAGGGATTCAGGCTGCATGTGTCTTTCTGTTGTCTCCCTATCTCCTGCCCCCTCTGTCTCTCTCCATCAGGTTTCCTAGACAACCCCTACTCGACCTTTCATATCCACATGACCTCTAGGAAAGGATTCTGAAGTTCCCTTTCGTCCAGGTCTTTCTCCTATATTCAAAAGCCTGAAGAATCAAAAACTCTCCTAACATTCTAAAGAATCCCCTTCTAACTACGCTTATCTCTCAGGTGGCTGCTGCTAAGTCGCTTCAGTTGTGTCTGACTCTGTGTGACCCCATCGATGGCAGCCCACCAGGCTCCAAGAACACTGGAGTGGGTTGCCATTTCCTTCTCCAAAGCATGAAAGTGAAAAGTGAAAGTAAAGTCGCTCAGCCGCGTCTGACTCTTAGTGTCCCCATGGACTGCAGCCTACCAGGCTCCTCCGTCCATGGGGTTTTCCAGGCAAGAGTACTGGAGTGGGTTGCCATTGCCTTCTCCTCTCTCAGGTGGAGAGGGAACCAAATTTCCCCCACTCCTGAACATCCTAAAGAATTCTCTTCTAACTACTCCTGTTTCTCAGGGTGGGGAAGGACCACATTTCCCCACTCCTGCAAATTCCCTTTGCCCTTCAGATTCTTCTGATGGGACAAAGACCTCACTTCCCACGAAAGGGACAATCCAAGATTTTCATCAGCTCATCTGCCTCTGATATCAGAATCAATTTGAGCACTAGTTGGTCTATATTTTAGCTATAACACTATGACCACAGAAAGGAACGATGACTTTTTGACGCAGCATGGCCATGATTTTCTTTAGACTCTGGAGAAGACTGGTTAAAATTAATTTTTTCTTCTTGGAAACTGCAAAACCAGTTCTTTTTGCATACGCAGTTAAAAACAACTAGCTTGTTAAAAGCCCTGCCTAGGGAAAAGCCCTGCCTAGGGAAAAATACCTTTGTGTATTCTTGTACACAATAATACAAAGGTTCTTGTGTAGTTCAAGAACCTTTCATGTTCTTGAAATTCACAGCCCACTTTGCCTGAGACCTCAGCCTTGGGCAAATTGGAACTTCAGGCAAAGAAAAAAAGGGGGGAGGGTCAAAGAGACATTTAAAATCTCAAGAAGCAAACTATGAGATCTCTGTTTGTCTGGATTTATGTATGTCTCAGTGTGTGTCTTTTTTTTTTTTTTTTTTAATATTGCTGAAGCTGTAAATGAGTTCTAATTTAAAAGGAAAGTTATGACCAACCTAGATAGCATATTCAAAAGCAGAGACATTATTTTGCCCACAAAGGTCCATCTAGTCAAGGCTATGGTTTTTCCAGTGGTCATGTATGGATGTGAGAGTTGGACTGTGAAGAAAGCTGAGTGCTGAAGAATTGATGCTTTTGAACTGTGGTGCTGGAGAAAACTCTTGAGAGTCCCTTGGACTGCAAGGAGATCCAACCAGTTCATCCTAAGGGCGATCAGCCCTGGGATTTCTTTGGAAGGAATGATGCTAAAGCTGAAACTCCAGTACTTTGGCCACCTCATGCGAAGAGTTGACTCATTGGAAAAGAGCCTGATGCTGGGAGGGATTGGGGGCAGGAGGAGAAGGGGACCACAGAGGATGAGATGGCTGGATGGCATCACCGACTCGATGGACATGAGTTTGAGTGAACTCCGGGAGTTGGTGTTGGACGGGGAGGCCTGGCGTGCTGCGATTCATGGGGTCGCAAAGAGTCAGACACGACTGAGCGACTGAACTGAACTGAACTGAAAGAAAAGTAAGCACTTACAAACCAGACAATTCTAAATACAAGAGAAATTAACCTAAATGAATTTCAGATTCACATGAACTGGGAAATAATCAATATTAAATATCTAGTATTAATGTTTGTTTGCTAATCTAATATAGACATGTCTAAGAGTCATTAACATTAAGCATATTTTCATTGTGTCTAGGTTTATTATGTTAAATATTGTTATATTGTTATATCTGTTACAAGTTTGTCAGCAAGGAAAGTACATCAAGTGAAGAAACTTCAAAAAAAAAAGTAAATGAGATAGGAGCTTTTAGATAAACTATTAAGAATCATTATACTTTAGAAATGTTTCTCTAAAACAGTCCCTCTAGATTTTGGTAACCCTGAATTTCTAGGGTTGTGCTAAACTAAGTGACTGATGTATTGAATAGCTAGATCATTTCCAAATAAAATAAGATTCTGAAACATTCATTACTGAACACTAACTTCCTCTTACAGAGTAACTAGAGATTTTGGACTGTTAATGAATAATGTTTGATGCCATCCTGAGATGTTCTATAGAATTTTTTTAGAAATTGTCACTGGTATTTATGTTCACCAATCTGTAGAATGCTAATATAAAGGTCAGTTCTTGGTTGCTTAAGGAAATTACGATGTGTGTTTTCAGTAAAGAAGGTATGAGGAATGAAATTACATTTTATGAAGGGAAAAGGAAGTAAGTCTGACTTACAGGCGGCTGTTTCAGGATGGGAGAACAAAGTAATGGGTACAGAAAGTGTTAAGAAGGTTTGATGGAAAGTGCACTCCAAGGGAAGAGTTTTGTGCATAAATACAAATTTTCTTGGTTTCTTGAACTGCCTTTGATAATGGATTTTAAGTTTCTTTACCTCTGAAGTGATCTGTTCTATGTTTACCTTTGAAATCTTCTTTGTTACTTTGGCTGAGTGAATATATTATTTCACAGTGACTTACATGATCCTATCTGACTGACTTATGACCTTACTAATAACTGCTAAGTATCAGTATATTATTTTCTATGTCACTTGTTTCAGAAGATTGTTTCTTATATCACCAAATGTGTGACTGAGCCTGTGATAAAATGCTGATATGCAGTTCCATATGAGATCAGTGATTGTAATAATGTAACTCTAGATATGGGAAGAAGCAACAAGAGGGAATATTTTCCTGGACCAAGAGGCTAGTAAGACAGGCATGGTCCAGAGACTTTTGCTGCTCGCAAGGCCTGGTCCAAGAACAGCACACTGAATGGCCTGTCAATGGAATCTTCATTAGACCTGGGAATGAACCTTCCCAGCACCGTGGGACACAATGGCCATGAAATGCCCCCAAAGCATGGTCAAGTATGTGGCTATGAAGGGACCCTGCTGACTGGAAATTGGCACTTGCCAGCTGCCTCTGCAAGGATTACATTGTGACCACTGCAAGCTGCTGACCTTCAACATCCCCTGAAAGGAGTTCAGGGTGGAAAGCAGAAATAAGGCACTCTGTGCTTGGGAAAAACCCACAAGAACTGGCCTTCAGATAGTCAGATGTTTTCAGGTAAAGATTTTATGAGGACAAATTCTTGCATCTTCTCATACCTAGAGAAACACTAATGTCACAAACCAATGTCTAGTCCTGATTCTCCTGGCTAGCTCCTCAGCAGCTTTTCTACTTCTATTAATCTTTGGGCCAAGTACCTTTAACTTTCTCGTTGTTTGTTTCTTCTTCTTCTGCTGCTGCTGCTAAGTCGCTTCAGTCTTGTCCGACTCTATGCGACCCCACAGATGGCAGCCCACTAGGCTCCTCTGTCCCTGGGATTCTCCAGGCAAGAATACTGGAGTGGGTTGCCATTTCCCTCTAGACTACAACAAATCTCCAAGTGGTAGTATGATAAGAATGTTCCCTGGCCAACACCCAGACAATGCTGAAACAAGCTGCCTTATCACTCCATGGACTTTCATCTCTCTCTGTAAATGCACCCTGACAGGGAGCAGGCAAAGGGAACGCAGAGCTCCACTACACCCCTGTACAGCCTGAAGAAGCCAGAGCGGTCATGGCCCCTTTTCCTTTGAGACTAGGTTCCCAAGTGCCTAAGAAGTGAAATAGGTAGGTAGGTAGAAATGAGCTGGGTATCAAGAGGCCAAAGAATTGGCCCTAAAAATAGAGGGAGGAATGTGGTGACCCAAGGACGAAAGAGCAGATAAAACCCAGGAGGGTCTTGGAATGCAGAACAGAAAAACCAGACCCTTATCGTCCTTCCCTCCCCCATGGAACAGTATGTGTTATATACTATATACTGTGTATATTATGTGGGATTCCCTGGTGGCTGAGACGGTAAAGCGTCTGCCCACAATGCCAGAGACCTGGATTAGATCCCTGGGTCAGGAAAATCCCCTGGGGAAGGAAATGGCAACCCACTCCAGTATTCTTGTCTGGGAAATCCCATGGACGGAGGAACCTGGTGGGCTACAGTCCATGGGGTCGCAAAGAGTCGGACAAGACTGAGCGACTTCACTTTGTGTATATTGTATATACAGTATTAATGGAATAGTATAACCTGTCTCCCTCCTATCCCATAGAGAGAAGGTATTTGCTCTGCTCTTTCCCCACCCAGTATACGTGCCTCTTCCGATCAGCAAATGACTGCAAGACCCCTATCCCACTACTTGTACCCTGGGTATAAAAGTGGACTAAGGACCCCCATTCAACGTCGGTTCTCCCTTGAGCAGGCCCGGTATTCTAACAGCATCTCCCACTCTAATAAACTTTACTTTCCCTCTCACTCTGTCTCATGCCTGGAAACTCCTTTCCAACCCACGCCTGGACCACGACATCTATGAAATTTTCCCTGAGATACGCAACTTAACTACCTAAGGGTTAGTATACTCAAAGCAGGGAATGCTTGTTAATTTCCCCTAGTTTGAATTCCCTTCAGGGTGTACTGTAGTGAGCGCACTGCAGTGGGTTGAAGCTTAATCCTTATAAAACTCAACACAGGCAACGATTTTTTTTTTTTTTAATTTGGGGGGCTTGCTGTGGCTCAGCTGGTAATGAATTTGCCTGCAATGTAGGAGATCTGGGTTCGATCCCTGGGTTGGGAAGGTCCCCTGGCGAAAGGAAAGGCTACCCACTGCAGTATTCTGGCATGGAGAATTCCATGGACTGTACAGTCCTTGAGGTCGCAGAATCAGGACACTGAGCGACTTTCACTTTGTGGCTTTCCTGTTGGCTCAGATGTAAAGCGTCTGTATGCAATGCGGGAGACCAGGGTTCAATCCCTGGCTTGGGAAGATCACCTGGAGAAGGAAATGGCTATCCACTCCAGTGCTCTTGGCCTGGAAAGTCCTATGGACAGAGGAACCTGGTAGGTTACAGTCCATGGGGTCGCGTAGAGTCGGACACGACTGAGCGACTTCACTTTCACTTTGTGGTGGTATAAACACAGGTGCACAGATGGACCGGGTTTGTCTTAAAAGAAGAGTTCAGGGGTTGTGGGTATTTAAACCAATGGTTGGCCAATAGGGAAGGAAAGAAGATACTAGGCTGGGGTATCCCTCCGTCTCGTGGCGGGCGGTGCCATTGCCTGATCCTCGTTCACTTGCCAGGCTCAGGCCGGCGATGGGGGTCCGGGTCTCAAGTGGAGTCTCCCTCCTAGGACTGGAGCCCGGGTTTGACCCGGAAGCTTTTCCGTGACCCCGGAAGCAGAGCCCAGCGGCGGAGGCGCCGCCGATGAGCCACCGCCCCCTCGCCGCCTGGCCGCTGCTTCAGAGAACCGCGGCGGCGCCGGGTTGCACTGATGATCCCCGGCAGGCGGCGGCGGCAGAGGCGGCGGGAGGATGACCTCTCCCCGCGAGCGGGGTGCCGATCTGGCCCGATTCTACACTGTCACCGAGCCCCAGCGACACCCGAGGGGCTACACGGTGTATAAGGTCACCGCCCGGGTGAGTGCAGTTGCCGGACGGGGGTCGGAGTCTGACCAGGGACGAGAGACAGGCGTGGACCCTGGTGTGGGGATGCCGGATGCCAGGTTGCGCCTAGTGCTGGGACAGGCGCCCGAGGTGGGGACTTTTAAAAAGGATGCGGTAGGGGCAGAGCGTACGAAGTCCCGGATCGCGCTGGAAATGGTCTCAACAGTGTCCCCATTCCAGGGTGGGGCAGGCGTTGATGATATTTAATAGATGACTCAGCCCCATCCCACTTGGACTTTCTCTTCCGAGGCTGAAATATGCAGAAGTGGTTTTGTTTGTCTCCTAGGGATAATGCAGTTTAAAAAAAAATGTTAAATTGATGTACTATTTGACTTATATAATAGAGGATATTTCTTCCCTTCCTTCTGGGTTGCACAGAGGCAGATAAACCCTTGGGAAGTATGTCAGTGGTAGGGCCACCATCCTAGGACCTCTGTAACTGGTTGTGTCTTTTCGCCTCTGAATTTTTCGTGGTTTTCCGTAGGAGACATGAGAAATTCTGCTGAGGGTGTCTTGTGTGAGTTGTCTTGAGAGCACATTTGAAAGTTGTGAGGCTCCTTTACATCGACTAATTGATACAGTTTTTAGTACCCACTTTGTTCATGTTTGATTGCTTGAGTTTTAGAGTTTGCATCTTCCTTCTTGAAATAAGAGTAATAAAATTAAATGTTAATATTAAATACAAATTGGTATTAAAATTACATATTTATGTAACGTATTATATGTAGTATGAATGTATGTGTGTGTTAGGCATATGTACACATCACCCAGTTAAATCCTAATTTTAATGAAGAGGAAACTATGGTTTAAGAAAGTGTGGTAGCTGGCCCAGCTTCACATTGCAAGGAAGTAGCATATCTGGGGTATGAGGTCAATTCTGTTTAACTCTAAGTTGTAAAAAAAAATGTTTAAGAATTAACTTCATCATTAATTGTTAAAAAAGAGAGGTACAGATAGTAATATTACAGTATACGTTTGGGGGATGTAGTACTCTTTGGTGATAGATCAGGAAGTGGGCCTTGAAAAGAACCTTAGAGGTTAAATAGATTTAGATCTGCAGAGTTTGGGGCATGGGACTGGCATGTGCTTTTTGGAGTTGGTGCACAGTTCAGACAAGTGTAAGAGGATGGGATGGGCAAATTTGTGTAAATGTAGTAAGACCAGGCCTGGTTATTGCGGAGGGTTGTACCAAGAATACAGAGAAAATTGTTACTTTGTGTTTGCAAGTAAGTATATACGTGGAGTGTTAGTTTCAGCTTAAGAAAAAATTTCAAGATTAAGGGTGCTCTTACTATAGCCTCCTTGAAAGCTTCTTTTGGCCCTTGAGAAACCTAGACTTGGTTTCCTAATATAGTTTGTGAAATTAGAACAATTTTCAACATACTTAATGCCCTAACTCTAATGTTCCCCTCAGAGCACCCTGTTCATCTCCTATTATAACACTTATCACAGTTATAATATATTGTATTAATGTGTTTGCTTGTCTGTGTCTCTCAGATTTAGAGCAGGTCACTATCATTGATGTTTATTTCCTTTTGTATCTCCCAAGGCATTGTGGGGCACAGAGTGCCTAAAATTATTGTTTTCCTCTGTGTTTTAGGTAGCACATATACTGAATGTTTAGTTTCAGGTACTATGAGCTCTGAGGGTTACAAGGCAGCATAAAGTGTGGACCTTCTTTTCAACGATACTCCCAGTAGAAGATGGTTTACTGGACTTGAAGTATAGTGCAAGGTAGAAAGTGTTAAATGCTATAAAAGACTATAGAAAAGAGCTATGGGGTTTCGCAATACAGAGTTTCTGGCTCAAGGGATCAGGGAACATGTACCAATTAAGATAGGTGGTGAGAGATGGGAAGAATCTAGATGGGTGGGATAAGTGGAAAGGGCATTGCAGGTAGAAGGAATATATGGATGTGTGTAGAACTTGAATAAGAAACTGAATATGATTATTACTTGTAGTCTTACTTTACAAAAGGAATGGTTAATCTAGTTGAGATCTTAAATATCTTTTTTAAAGCGGTAAACTAACATATGACAACATCAATTAGAAGATAAAGTAGCACATTGCCGGTCTAACCAGATCCGTGTAATATGTATATTAGTTATTGCTGTGGTTATTTAACTGGAAATTGCTTACACTTGTCTTTTTTTCTCCTTGTAAATATTTGTGTCTTCATTTATTGCTTACGGTACAGATTTTGTTTTCTAATTTTAAACATTTGTCTTTTTTTCTCCTTGTAAATATTTGTGTCCTCATTTATTGCTTACGGTACAGATTTTGTTTTCTAATTTTAAAGATTGAGGATTAATAAAGAGATATACTTTAAAAAGCTTCATAGTATAAAATATAAGTAAATTATTTGTTATTTTTTGAGACTTAAAGAGAAAAGCATCTTACTCAGGAGAATTAATCAGGTAAGTAGTGCCCCCTGACAGAACTTTGTGAGATAAACATGCCCCTTTATGTTTCCTGTTACTGACTGACTTATATTTTTAAGGAACAATCTCTATATTCTTGTTTCTTGCAAGGTTCTTTATGTAAGAATAGAATCATTGGAATTACCATTGTTAAGTTTTGGTTGGCATAAGAGCTGTTTCATGTTCTTAACTCTCCTTTATACTTTTTTCCCCCCAGTTCTCTGGAAGCTGGCAGGCTTAGATAACCTTATGGCCAGTTACAAGCTTGCTAACGGATTTCCTAGTTAAATCCTATGCTGCTCGTTAATTTTCATCTTGAATAAGTACTTCTGTTCAGCATTAGAAAGTTCTTTTGTAGATTTCCATTGATCGTTTAGTTAAAGGAGACGCAGATGTAAAAGAACCATTCACATAGTATTTTTGGTTGTTTCATCATGCTAAAGTTTACAAAATTTGAATAAGGTAATATAGATTTCTTAACAGTATTAAGTAAATAGTAATTCTTGCCTGTATTCTTTCATGAATATGAAAAGAAAATCTTGTTTCTATTTTTAAAAGACAAAGCTGCCTTATGACTTTCTTTCTATTGAGGCATAATTTATATAGAGTAAGATTCACCAGCTTTAAGTGCGCAGTTTGGCGAGTGTTGACGTGTGTCTGTGGTTGTGTAACCACCAGTCATCACCGCAGGAGTCCCCTCATGCTCCTTTGCGGTCAGTTCCCGCTCCCCACCCCCTGTCCCTAGGCAGCCACCGGTCAGCTTTCTGTTGTACTGTGCTTCTTTGTGGAGGAGGGATCTGGCTTCTTTAACTCAGCAGGCTTTTTTGAGATTCATCTATATTGTGTATTTTTATTCTCCTTTATTGCTGACCAGTATTCCCTTGTGGGCTTCTCTGGTGGCTCAGTGGTAAAGAATTCAGCTGCAATGCAGGAGAGCAGGAGACGTGGATTTGATCCCTGGGTTGGGAAGATTCTTTAGAGGAGGGCATGACAACTCATTCCAGTATT
This sequence comes from Bubalus kerabau, assembly GCF_029407905.1. Taxonomy (NCBI): domain Eukaryota; kingdom Metazoa; phylum Chordata; class Mammalia; order Artiodactyla; family Bovidae; genus Bubalus; species Bubalus kerabau. The sequence continues at coordinate 125,564,777 of NC_073628.1, read as the reverse complement.
CTTGCCTGGAGAATCCCATGGACAGAGGAGCCTGGCAGTCTGTAGTCTGTACGTAGGGTCGCAAAGAGTTGGACCTGACTGAAGCGATTGAGCATGCACGCACATCCCCTTGTATGGTTATACTACAGTTAATCCATCCGCATTTGGGTTGATGGACATTTGGGTTGTTTCCAGTTTTTGGCTCTTTTAAATACAGCTACTATGAACATTTATATACAGGTCTCAATGAATGTGGACTTTCATTTCTCTTGATAGCACACAGCCTTATTATACCTTTATACTAAGCTGAAATCTGATAGTCTTAGTCCTCTTTCTTTCTCAAAATTGTTTTGGCTATTCTAGATTGTTTGCATTTTTAGAAAAACCTTGGAATCAGCTTATTAAACTGCAAACATGCCTACTCAGATTTTGATTGCAGTTACGTTGAGAATGTGGGGCTTTCCTGGTGGCTGGCGGCTCAGTTGTAAAGAAATTATTTGCAATGCAAGAGCCAAAGGCTATACAGGTTTGATCCCTGGGTCAGTAAGAGCCCCTATAGGAGGGCCTAGCAACCGACTCCAGTATTCTTGCCTGGAGAATCCCTTGGACCAAGGAGCCTGGAGGGCTACAGTCCGTAAGGTCCCAAAGAGTGGGACACAACTGAAGCGATTGAGCACGCGTGCGCGCACGTTGAGTGTAGATCAGTTTTAGAATTGATGTCTTTAAATAATATTGAATCTTCTAATCCATGAACACAAATTTTCCATTTATTTAGCTCTTTTATTTGAGCAATATTTTCCAGTTTTTAGTGTGCAGGTCTTGCACATAATTTGGGTTTGTTTTCAAACTATCAGAATACATAAGTCTATTTTACATAGCTAACATTTGTTGAGTATTAATAGCACACACTTCTGCGGTGCTTAGTGTGAGTCCAGCTCTATTCTGAGAATTTTATATAAATTAGCACATTTTTCATAGCAGTGCAGTGAGTAGGTGCCATTATTATTCTCACATTCTCACGTGAGGAAATTGAAGCACCTAAATGTTAAATAACTTGCGAAGGCTCACGCAATGAACAAGTGGTAGAGTTTAGATTTGAACCCTGGTAGTCGGTCAGAGTGCTTTGAATCCCAGTGCGGTGCTGAGTTCCTAAGCACACTTTATTAGAGGCTGTGGGTATACTGTAGTTTACTAAAGTGATAGATGCAAATATGAATAGAAGTACTCAGCTTGACTTGAATCTGAAAATTGCCTCTTCCAAAGCTTCAAATTCAAGCACTATTTGTATTGCTTGGAGGAAAGCTGTTTTCAGTTCCTGACCACATCGTTGTATGGGCTGCTTGTGCTCGGAAAGATAATTATCTGTAGTTTCCTAAGTGTGCTGGTACACTGAGCTTTTCTTGTGTGTGTGTGCACATGTGTGCGTGCTCAGCTGTATCTGACTCTTTGCGATCCCGTGGGCTGTAGCCAACCAGGCTCCTCTGTCCATGGGATTTTCCAGGCAAGAATATTGAAGTGGGTTGCCATTTCCTCCTCCAGATCTTCCCCACCCAGGGATTGAACACGCATCTGCGTCTCCTGTGTCTCCTGCATTGGCAGGTGAATTCTTTACCACTGGGAAGCATGCTTCCTTGCCTCTCTGTTAGATGTGGCTTTCTCAGTCTGGAATGCTCTTCCATTTTTTTCTTGGCAATCGCTGCTAGTCTCAAGTGACCTCTCTTGCCCTGTGTTCTAGAGGAAGCCTTTCTTAAATGGAGAACTCTGTGTATTGTATTAGGTTGGTGCAAAAGTGATTATGGTTTGCATTGTTGAACTTTGCTGTTTGATATTGGAATACATTCTTAGATAAATGTGGTTATGTTATACATCATTTGAATGCCCTTTCTTGCTTTATGTTTTCTTGTTAATGACTTAGTGAAAGTGAAGTTAGTCGCTCAGTCGTGTTTAGTTCTTTGTGACCCCATGGTCTGTAGACCACCAGGCTCCTCTGTCCATGAGATTTTCCAGGCAAGATTACTGGAGTAGATTGCCATTCCTTTCTCCAGGGGATCTTTCTGACCCAGGGATCCAACCCAGGTCTTCTGCATTGCAGGCAGATTCTCTACTGTCTGAGCTATCTGTTTATTTTGTATTTATTTTAGACTAGGGAAATGATGTAGACAAAAAGCGCATTCTAATGATTTTCTCATTTGAGTTCAAAGTCGGTAATAAAGCAGTGGAGACAACTCACAACATCAACAACACATTTGGCCCAGGAACTGTTAATGAACATACAGTGCAGTGGTGATTCAAGAAATTTTGCAAAGGAGATGAGAGCTTTGGAGATGAGGAGCATAGTGCCCGGCCATCAGAAGTTGACGATGAGTAATTGACCGCAGTCATCGAAGCTGATCCTCTACGACTACACGAGAAGTTGCTGAAGAACTCAACGTTGACCATTCTATGATTGTTTGGCATTTTAAGCAAATTGCAAAGGTGAAAAACTCAATAAGTGGGTGCCTCATGAGCTGACCAAAAATTTAAAAAAATAGTCGTTTTGAAGTGTTGTCTTTGCTTATTCTATGAAATAACAGTGAACCATTTCTCAATTGGATTGTGACGTGCAATGAAAAGTGTATTTTATACGACAGCCGGCAGTGACCAGCTCAGTGGTTGGACCGGGGAGAAGCTCCAAAGCACTTCTCAAAGCCAAATTTGCACCAGAAAAAGGGTCATAGTCACTGATTTGTGGTCTGCTGCCACTCTGATCCACTACAGCTTTCTGAATCCCTGCCAAACCATTACGTCTGAGAAGTATGCTCAGCAAATCGATGAGATGTACCAAAAACTGCAGCGCCGGCAACCAGCATTAGTCAACAGGATGGGCCCAGGTCTTCTCCACGACAGTGACCAACTGCATGTCACAAACCAACACTTCAAAAGTTGAATGATTTGGACTACGAAGGTTTGCTTCATCCTCCACATTCACCTGACCTCTTGCCAAACAACTACCACTTCATTTCTTGACAACTTTTTACAGGGAAAACGCTTTCACAACCAGTAGGAGGCAGAACATGCTTTCCAAGAGTTCATCGAATCTCGAAGCACAGATTTTTATGCTAAGGAAATAAACTTATTTCTCATTGGCAGGAATTTGTTGATTGCAATGGTTCCTATTTTAATTAACAAAGATGTGTTTGAGCCTGGTTACAATGATTTAAGGTTCACCATCGGAAACCACAGTTACTTTTTCACCAACCTAATATATCCTTCCCTTAAAGCCTTTACCTTATTGTACTTTGCTTCCTCTGAGGGCAAACTGTCTTTCTAACCTATTTTTGGTGCCTAACACAGCCTGGATATAGTAGGGACTTTAGAGAAGGCTGGAAAGAGGCAGTGTTTTCCTTTCTGTTATCTTTTAAATTAACATACAGTATAATTGATATTTTGTTGTGTAATTTTATGAATCTTTACACATGAATGGATTCACATACCCTCTGTCATAATCAGGAAGCAGAACAGTTCCCATCAGCCTCAAAATCTCCCTCTGCTTTCCTTGTTTTACACTCTCCTCCCACCTCTTAGTCTGTAGCAGCTACTGTTCTGCTCTCTTCTTCTATACTTTTGTCCTTTTGAGGGCATTTTATAAAGAGAATCATCATCTTTTGCCTAGTTTTTTCAGTGGCTTTGTTTTCTTATTGTTGACTTTTGATAGTTCTTTTTTGAATGTAAGTTTTTTGTCAGATATGTAGTTTGCAAGTGTTTACTCCCAGTATGTAGCATATCTTTTCATTCTCTTTAACAATGTCTTTCACAAAGTAAAAATTTTTAATTTTGGTGAAGTCTAAGTTATCATATTTTTCTTTTATGGAGGAAAAATGGGCTTTTAGTGCTGTATCTAATAAAATCTCTTTGTTGACACCAGGTTTTAAAAAATATAAACCATTCCTGTTTTCATCTTGTTTATTGATGACTTATATGCTCAGATATTAACATTTTAATATTAAGGATTTTTACATTAACTCTTTTTTTGGCCTCACCCCAGGGTTTGCAGATATTAGTTCCCTGACTAGGGATTGAACCTGCACCCACTGTGTTCAAAATGTGGAGTCCTAGCCACTAGACCTCCAGGAAATCAGTACATTAAGTTTAACATTAAGAATTTTTACTTTCTTTGAATTTTGATTGGAAAATAGTTGTTTCCCTGGTGTCTCAGTGGTAAAGAATCCACCTGCCAATGCAGTAGATCGAACCCAGGTTCTATCCCTGGGTTGGGAAGATTCCCCTGTAGAAGATAATGGCAACTCACTCCAATATTCTTATCTGGGAAATCCCACGGACAGAGGAGCCTGGTGGACTATAGTCCATGGGATGGCAAAAGAGTTGGGTACACCTTCACAACTAAAAAACAGCAATAGTATTATAATAATTGGTAGAATTTGAAGTGAGAAAAGCAACTTTAGCAAAACATTTATTGAGTATACCAAGGTAACTTACCGCTATAACTTTTATTTTTGCCGCAAAGACTTTTTTTTTTTGGATGTGGACCAATTTTTAGTGTTTATTGACTTTGTTACATTTTTGCTTCTGTTTTATGTTTTGGTGTTTTGTCTGTGAAGCATGTGGTATCTTAGCTCCCAGGACCAGAGATCACATTCTCATTCGCTGCATTGGAAGGCAAAGTCTTAACCACTGGACTGCCAAGGAAGTCCCTATGTTAACTAACATTATGGATTTTTATTTTCCTTGAACTTGAATTGGAAAGTAGTTTACCTTAGAGTAGTGCTATAATAATTGAGAGAATTTGAAGTGAGAAAAGTAACTTTAGCAAGTGTTTATTGAGTATACAAAAGTAACTTGCTGTTAGTTTCTTTATTCTCCTATAGATTTTTGGATTTTAATAATGTAGAAAATATTTCTTACTTTCAACATATTACTATCATAAGAAATTACTAGAAAGTTGAATGTCTAAAATTTTCCCCATTGACTTGTCTATCTTAATGGGACTTCTCTCTCTTCAGAGTACTAAAAAAAAATATTGTAAAATATCCAATTATGGTTTGTGCAGGTGCTGTCTCCTGGGTCCTGACTACCTGGCTGGCAAGTGATTAACCAACCCAGGTATCCTTGCCAACCAGTGACACCTGCGGCTCTGCAGGGAAAAGAGGGGGAGGAGCTGAGATGCAGGTGATGGAGGGGGAGGGGGAGGGGGGTTGAGTTTGGTAGGGGATGCTTGCCTGTGTGAGCTGGGCGCTTTGAGGTCGCTGTTCCTCTTGCCAGAGTGTGTGTGTGTGTGTGTGTGTGTGTGTGTGTGTATGAAATGCAGTTTAAAGATGTCAGTATGTTTACATGAAGGTGGATTTTATGAAAGTCAAATGTCTGAAAGTCAGGATTGCGTGCATTACACAGATGGATGTTCCGTTTGGTTTGCCTAATCACCACAATGGGAAATGTTCAGTATAGTGTAGCCTTACATTTGTATAGTGTAGCCTTACATTTCTGTATACCTTATTTTTTCTCTTCTACATTTGGAAAGTCATATCTTTGAGAAATAAAATGTGTGGGGCATGTCTCTGTTTTTCATTGAGTTTGATTATTTGTGTCGTGACAGTTTTTTAAACAATATGTTACTTTTGTTAATATTTTATCCTCTTACCTCTGTTTCTGCCCTGAACTAGCAGCTGAATACTGATAGTGAAGTGGCCGTCAGAAGACCTGATTATTATAAATTGCTCATAAAAGTAGCTTTTTAAAATTTATATATATATATAAATATAAATCATGATTATATGATTCTGTTTGTTTCCAAAGGGACTTATTTTGTGATCATTTTTGGTAGGAACTATAACGGTTAGATTGAATAAATTTTGTAGTTTTGTTTTCCAGTAGCTATCTCTTAATCTTATGAAGATGACAATTCTTTTGTGTATTCGAGTTAAGAGATTGATTTTAAATCATTATCATGATAATTAGATAAGAGTGCTTTTGACTTTGACTATTAAGGAAACTAGTCACTAAGTCGTTTCCAACTCTTGTGACCCATGGACTGTAGCCCGAAAGGCTCCTCTGGCCCTAGGATTTTCCAGACAAGAATACTGGAGTAGGTTGCCATTTCCTTCTCCAGGGAATCTTCCCAACCCAGGAATAGAACCGGGGTCTTCTTCACTTCAGGCAGATTCTTTACCAGCTGAGCTCCCGGGAAGGCTCCTTAAGGAAACTAGGTAATAACTTGGTAAGAAGTAGATAAAAGAAGTTAGCACTGGGAAGAATTTAGAGGACCTAAATGCAGAGTACATCATGAGAAACGCTGGGCTGGAAGAAGCACAAGCTGGAATCAAGATTGCCGGGAGAAATATCAATAACCTCAGATATGCAGATGACACCACCCTTATGGCAGAAAGTGAAGAGGAACTAAAAAGCCTCCTGATGAAAGTGAAAGAGGAGAGTGAAAAAGTTGGCTTAAAGCTCAACATTCAGAAAACGAATATCATGGCATCTGGTCCCATCACTTCATGGGAAATAGATGGGGAAACAGTGGAAACAGTGTCAGACTTTATTTTTTTGGGCTCCAGGGTCACTGCAGATGGTGATTGCAGCCATGAAATTAAAAGACGCTTACTCCTTGGAAGGAAAGTTATGACCAACCTAGATAGCATATTAAAAAGCAGAGACATTACTTTGCCAATAAAGGTCCATCTAGTCAAGGCTATGGTTTTTCCTGTGGTAATGTATGGATGTGAGAGTTGGACTGTGAAGAAAGCTGAGCACCGAAGAATTGATGCTTTTGAACTGTGGTGTTGGAGAAGACTCTTGAGAGTCCCTTGGACTGCAAGGAGATCCAACCAGTCCATCCTAAGGGCGATCAGTCCTGGGTGTTCACTGGAAGGACTGATGCTAAAGCTGAAACTCCAGTACTTTGGCCACCTCATGCAAAGAGTTGACTCATTGGAAAAGACTCTGATGCTGGGAGGGATTGGGGGCAGGAGGAGAAGGGGATGACAGAGGATGAGATGGCTGGATGGCATCACCAACTCGATGGACATGAGTTTGAGTGAACTCCGGGAGTTGGTGAGGGACAGGGAGGCCTGGTGTGCTGCAATTCATGGGGTCGCAAAATGTCGGACACGACTGAGCGACTGAACTGAACTAATGACAGTATGATTTGTTGTTTATTATAGGCCTTAAAAAGATAGGCAAGAGAGCTCATTTTAAGCTTGCTTTTCTTAGGTTTGTCACATAACTGGCAAGAAGGCTGTTCACAGCTGCTTGTGGAGCCAGTATTCAGTATTCACTCATTCAAGAAGTACTCACTCTTCTTTGTTCCTTCTGATCTGCCAAAGTGCTTCTGTTTTTCGGTTTAATCACATTTCTTTGTGAAGGACAAAATTGGTTTGCCTAACTGGCATTAGGACTGTTACTTTAGATACATTGGAAAAGACCCTGATGCTCGGAAAGACTGAAGGTAGGAGGAGAAGGGGACGACAGAGGATGAGATGGTTGGATGGCATCATGGCTTTGATGGACATGAGTTTGAGCAAGCTCTGGGAGTTGGTGATGGACAGGGAAGCCTGGCGTGCTGCAGTCCATGGGGTCGCAAAGAGTCAGACATGACTGACTGAACTGAACTGGCTTTAGAGCTATTACTTGGAATTTTAATCTCTAGGAGGGCCAATTTAGTTATGTCCTGGAAAGAGCACTTTGTTTAGAACCAGAGGGTTGTGAGACCTGGTCCTGTGTATTACTGATAAATCTGATTAGTGCTAATATGTTCCCCTGGGCCTTGGTTATCTCATCTTAGCAGGCAAGATTGTTGTGTTGATTGAATGTAATAAAATATTTAATTTCTTAGCATAGTAAGAGATAGTTAACCTTTACTGTGAGCCCCTGTTTCCCTAAATTCAGAACTTGCTATTGGCATTAATTGAGGCAAATGGACTACAAATGTTGCAGTAGCATTTCCCAGTTGTGTTCCAAATTTTATCTGTACTAGGTGTTGCATAAATAGTTGGGTGAATAAATGACCTTGGGAAATACTATTTGTTTTTCCTTCAGAAATTTACTAGGTATAATAATGTTGAGAGGCCTTGAGAAATTCTGCTGTAAAAAAAAATTTTTTTTTAAACGAAAGTAAACTGAATTGATCATTAAGCCCTTTAAAATAGGTGATTTAAAGAATATCTGTATTCCATGCAGCGCAATTTATCAAGCACTGCTTTAGATAATAATTTTCAAGATGACTTGGTGATAGAATTCTCTATAGCAAAAGGGTCTTCATGATATGTATAGTACTTACTGAGCTGGCGATAGTCTATGCTTGCCATGGAAATTTATGAACTTTAAATGAAAAGAATCACTGCTTTAAATTCTAACTTTTCTGGAATTGTATAACAAAATATTGAAATTCACCCAGAAAAAGAAAATTACTGAATGCTAGCAACCTACATCAGGGTGAATTTACAGTATTTTTAAAAATATAATTTAGTTATTTATTTTTGGCCATGCTGGGTCTTTGTTGCTGTGAGCAGGCTTTCTCTAGCTGTGGTGAGTGGGGGCTACTCTGTTGCAGTGCACAGGTTTCTTGTTGCAGCGGCTTCTCTTTTTTTTGAGCACAGGCTCTAGGCATGAGGGCTTCAGTAGTTGCAGCATGCCAGCTCAGTAGTTGAGGCTCTTGGGCTCTAGAGCACTCGGCTCAGTATTGTGGTGCATGGGCTTAGCTGCTCCCTGGTATGTGGAATCTTATGGGATCAGGGATGGAACCCATGTCCCTGGCATTGGCACGCGGATTCTTATCGCTGTACCACCAGGGAAGTCTCTGAATTTACAGTATTTTTGTTTTGGAATTGACTATTTATTAAGATAATTGTTAACACAATGTTAAAAGTTATAGAAATCTTCTGGATTTGAGGGTTCAATTTTGTTCATTTTCAGTATGATCATATTTTTTCCCTCAGATTTCTGATATTTTTATTTATTTATTTTTGTCAGCTTTGTAGTCCTGCTGAAGAGAATTGCATAGTTAGAAAGAGTTACCCTTAAAGGACATTTGGGCTCAACTCATGGTATTCCATGAGGGGGTTTCCCTGATAGCTCAGCCAATAAAGAATCTTCCTGCAGTGCAGGAGACCTGGGTTCGATTTCTGGGTTGGGAAGATTCTCTGGAGACGGGAACGTGAACCCACTCTAGTATTCTCACCTGGAGAATCCCATGGACAGAGAAGACTGGAGACTTGCAGGCTACAGTCCATGGGGTCTCAAGAGTCGGAGACGACTGAGCGACTAAACCACCACCACCATGTCATTCCAACCCATTGTGTTTTTTGGTTTTCATTTCAGAGGACAGATTATTAACTCATTTAATTGAGTTTGCACACATGGGAATACTGAATCCTTATAGTGGGGTACCAAGTGGTTGAACTTGGTAATGTATTTAGCAAGTGATTATATTTTTCTAATGTTATTAAGAATCAGACCCAGTGTATTCACTGTTATGCTACTCTACCTATCAACAGAGTAGTCACTGATATTTGTTGAATGAATAAGAGTAAATAAAACCTAATGGTGAAGGGTGTTGTGGAGTTAAGTAAAGTTATTGCAGAAAATACTGCAGGTAAATTGAAGGATACAGTAGAGCAGGATCTAATGCCTGATGATCAGAGGGTGGAGCTGATGTAATAATACTAGAAATAAAGTGCACAGTAAGTGTGATGCTTTTGAGTCATCCCAAGCCCACCCTTCCACCCCCATCTGTAGAAAAATTGTCTTTAACAAAACCGGTCCTTGGTGCCAAAAAGGTTGGGGACCTTTGCAATTAGCTACGGTGGAAAGAGTACTGAATCAAGAATCAGAAAATCCGAGTTCTAATTCCATATCTGAAGGTGAAAAGCCATGTGACCTTATACAAGTTTCTGGATGTTGTTTCCTTGTGGGGTAAAAGGGGTACTCATAATAACCACTTCCGCATAATTCATAGATTGTTGAGGGAATAAAATGAAAGCTTGATATAAAATGCTGTGCAAATGTAAATGTATGAAGTCAAGGTTTTTTTTTTTTTCCCCCTCCCACTTGCCTAGTACAGTCAGTGCCTTGAACAGTATTAACACAGATTCAGACTTTCTCTCTTAATACTGAAAAGTTGAAGGTAGAAGGAGGAAGGAAAACCTACAAAAGAGAAGCAAAAGAACCAGCGAGGAAGAAGAATCAAGCAAGTATAGCCCTCTACTTTCCGGACATGCTTTTCACTAAGCTTTTTTATGCTGTTTGGGAAGAGGATAGAATGCTCAGGAAGTAACTTTTGACCTAATTTTCTCAACTCTTGCCTCTTCATATGAGAAGTATGTGAGGATGAGGAGAAGTTCTTTTTGAGAGCTTAAAATTAAAGATATCCACTTAGTTTGAGTACTTAAGTTTTGCTTTTCTATAATAACTATGAATGACTTGCCGTGAAAACATTGGAGGTGCAGCCATTCTTAACCTGTTGCTTAGCAACTACCATCTGCCACCAGACTGTAAGCTCTGGGAGGTGTGAAGGCAGGGACTTTCTTTTGCTTGCTAGCATAGCCACATAGCAGAAATCCATGAGCCAACAAAGAGTGTGGATGAGGAGTCATAATCAGGTTGGTTCTGTCTTTCTTTTTTTTTAATTTTTATTTATTTATTTGGCTGCCCCAGGTCTTGGTTGAGACATGTGGGTCTTTTAGTTGCGGCATGTGGGATCTAGTTCCCTTGACCAGGGATTAAACTTGGGCCCCTTGCATTGGGTGTGAGGAGTCTTAGCCACTGGGCCACAAGGGAAGTCCCAGATTGGTCATTTCTTTCCTTTTTTAAACCAACTTAAAAAAAAACTTATTTTTGGCTGTGCTGGGTCTTTGTTGCTGCGTGGGCTTTTCTCTAGTTGTAGAGAGTAGGGTCTGCTGTCCAGGTGTGGTGCACAGGCTTCTCACTGCGGCGGCTTCTCCTGTGGAGCATGGGGTCTAGAGTGCGGGCTCCGTAGTTGTGGTGCATGGGCTTAGATGCTCTGTGGCATGTGGGACCTTCTCAGATCAGGGACTGAACCCGTGTCTCCGGCATCGGCAGGTGGATTCTTCACCACTGAGCCACCAGGGAAGCCCCAGATTGGTTATTTCTGACGAAATTGTTTTTAAATTGTGGTTGTTGTTAGGGAATGGCTAATATATTTTTGATGATGCAGTACACATATATTTGATTTCCAGGAACAGCTTACCTGAGGAAAATCTAAAATGTGATATTTCTACTACATACACCAAGCAGGAAAATAATTTCTTTTGTCCCAGAAAGATCATCTGCATGTGTTAAAGTATAGTTTAGAATAGTAAGGTACATAAATCTTATTGCCAGTGATCATATGTTGATTTATTTTTGGTGGGTCGATATTAGTGGATTGATTATCTAACTTCTCTTTAACACATTTTATAAAAATATGTTCTTATATTTTTAGGAAGCAAATTTATATTTATAGGAGGTAAAGTTAAATCGTTTAGTTATGTGAAACACCATGCTTTTGGAAAGGGGGACATTTTTTAGGGGGTGGAGTTTGAAAGTAATAGTTAAAGTCCAGTTTTTGAATAATACGTTGTTGTTAGTTACCTGTTCTAACCTCTTATTGTAGATCTGTGTTGTTTAATATGGTAGCCATTAGTCATATGTGGCTACTTTTATTTTAATTTAAATGAAATAAAATTAAAAGTTTCGTTCTTCAGTTGCCGTAGCCGTATTTCCAGCGCTTAGGAGCCACATGTGCAGGTGGCCAGGGGCTACTGTGTTGAACAGTGGCAATAGGGGATATTTCCTTCCATCATCAGAGAAAGTATTGTTGGACAGCATTATTCTCAATTAATGAAAATGGCTAAGAGATTTCACCAAATTTTATATCCTGAAAGTGGGAGAGTAGAGTGGCAAGAAATTGGAAACCTTTTCTTTCGGAATTGTTGTGAGGGATCGTTCAAGGTACTTAAATTCCCTAGTAAGAGAAAGATAACTTTTAAATCATGGAGTTCTTGTGTCTCTATATTCGCTGTCTACCACAGCTAGGCCAGAGAGTATTATCCTCATTCTATAGAGCCCCTCAAGCCTGTGAGTGGAGGAACTGTAATTTGAACCCAAGTTTCTGTGACTTCAGTATACTTTTTGTTTTGGACCTTAGGAGTAGAGTAGTGTTGAATTGATCATAATCTCCAGTTATAGTATTGTCACCTATCATCAAAGACTTTTCTTCCTCTCATCTGCAGGCGCCGTTTTAATATGTTTGATCTATTTTTTTGTTTGTTTCTGCAGAATACATATTGTAGCATCAAGTTTATGACTTTTATATTTGCGTAGAGGGTATAGCACCCCACTCCAGTACTCTTGCCTGGAAAATCCCATGGACGGAGGAGCCTGGTGGGCTACAGTTCATGGGGTCGCGAAGAGTCGGACACGACTGAGTGACTTCACTTTCACTTTTCACTTTCATGCATTGGAGAAGGAAATGGCAACCCACTCCAGTGCTTTTGCCTGGAGAATCTCAGGGACCGCGGAGCCTGGTGGGCTTCCGTCTATGGGGTCACACAGAGTTGGACACGACTGAAGCGACTTAGCAGCAGCAGCAGCAGCAGCAGAGGGTATTATGTATCTAATATGAGATTTTCCCCACTCTGCAATGCATTTGATGATTTAAGCACCCAGCCTGCTTTTTGTACACTTTGTGAGGAATTCTTTGTACGTGGTGTTAGACTTTTTGGCTTTTGTCATTAGAGAAGTCTGAAAGAATTCAACCCCCACCCTCCCTGCTCAGGCAATAATGATAGGGTTATTTGTCCGTGAGTGATGTGTATACATTTTTTTTTTTAACAGGTTCCTTTTGTTTCTTTATTAAGCTAATTGTAGATTTATATATGGGTGTAAGAAATAATACAGAAAAAATGAAAAATAAAAAAGAAGAAATAATACAGAGCTGTCCTTTGTGTACTTTGCTGAGGTGCAGCTGCCTTTTTATGCTTCTGATTTATATGTAGCCTGGGAAGGGAGATAGATGAGCTGTTAGAATTGTCGAGTAAGAATAAAAGGATGAGGCGTTCTCTTGTGAGTGTAATAGTACATGAACATTAGCATGTGGACTTTATTTTAGTTGCCTTTTTGTTTGCATTTTTTAGTATGTGTTTCAAGTAGTGAAGTTATTTAATTGAGTTCTGTGAAAATGATATGATATTTCTTTCAGCAAATTGAATTTTTCATACAAATGCTGTTGAAAGTAATCATGCAAGTGTAAAATAGATTTGATAATGATTAGATATTTCTGTGTTCTCTTTGTTTTAGGTTGTTTCACGAAGAAATCCAGAGGATGTCCAGGAGGTAACATGTTTATCCATATGAAAATTTTATTTTATGCATTTTGACAAAAATTTAATTAAATGCTTCATTGAGGAAGCAGTTATTTGTATGCCAGTCTTTGTATGTTTGGAAATTGTCTTCAATTCACTGAACAGTAACTGAAGTATCTCATTTCAGACCTATTAAGTAAATGTTAAGTTTCAGTAGGTATTAAGGTATATAAATAAAAATTTCAGGAATTATAGTGCCATTTAATAATGTGATAACTTTTCTGATAATTGCCACTCATAAGATTTCAGTACTAGTTAAGGGCCCCTGTTGATTTGAAAATTATGATGCCTGTGTGGTAAAGAAAAAAAAAATAAAAAAGAGACTATTTGGTAACTTGTATTAATTTTAAAGAGCATAATAAATTATGGGTTTCTCTGTACTTCCATTTTTTTTTATTGGCATAGAATTGCTTTACAGTGTTGTGTTAGCCTCTGCTGTACAACAGAGTGAATCAGCTGTACGTATACATACATCCCTTCCCTCCTGAACCTCCTTCTCTACTTCCATTTTTATATTGAGTTAGGCGTGTTGACATCTTGGAAAATTGCTTCTTTTTAGAATTTTGTATGTAGTTCTTTTGCAGACTAATTCCCTCTTTTTAAAATGATACCAGCTTGTTATAGTTTTGCTTAGAACTGTAGACTTCTCTATTTGTAATTACTTTGTCCTTGTTATATACCTTTAGGAATCCTAACTGAGGAGTTAACGTCTTTTAACATTTTTATGTTTACTTTCCTTTTGGTCCTTATTTATAGTAGGACTAGAAGGATATATATAGTCTATATATATATATATTTTTTTTCTTGCTATTAAAGTGTTTAAAACAGATGTTGTAATTTGTTAAGTCTTTATTCTGCAAGATTTTTTTTCCTAATTACATTTTAATGTCTTTGGGTGGGCTATGTATTATCTATTTAACCACAAGCCCCACTTACTCCTTACCAAACATACCTGTCTTGATTCATAGATTTAAATTGATTGGTTCTGGTTGGTTTGAACATGTTTTGATAATATTTTAACTTTTATGTATTACTGTTTCTTGCTGTATCTAATCGGGTACTTGTTTTTGTCCTGTTGTTTAAAAGAGTTAAAAAAAAAAGTTTAATAAAAGACACATTTTAAAAAGATTCCATACTGTTTTCCTTAGGGGTTTTAATCTCACTCCCTGCCCCCCTGATAGCCAGGAAGAAAATATTGTTATTTTGGAAGAAAAGGCTAAGTCTATATTTATATATATCTATATCCTTTCAAAATGGCATTGAAAATGGCATTGATTTGTACCTTTGATTAAGAGAGTACTCTTCCTATTTAAGTGTCAGTTCATTAGTATGAACTATTCCTTAGAATTCTGCTAATTCTGTTGAATTAATAGTCAATACCAAAAAAAAAAAATAGTCAATACCAGGCTTTTCTGCTTCTGAAAACTTGTATCTGTTAGAATTGAAAATGGGTTGTTTCCTTTGAATACATTGTCTGTTTGCTGTGCTGTAGTTTGTAGCTTGATGTTCCCCTTTTCCAGGGAGAATCCTGAGCCAACCTATCCATGAACATACTCTCTGCCATTTCCTTAATCCTTTTTTGGGGAAAACTCTTTTATAATAACAACTGTTGGTGAACCATTCATCAGAAACTCTTGTAAGTGTGCTTTAGTTAGATGATTGCATGGTCCTTTGTTAAAAATGGTATAAAATCTTAAAAAGAATGTCTTCTGTCTAGCTGACTTCTTGAAGGATAGAATAACCTTGAAGTTATAACAACAATTTTTAGCTTCCCATGTATTATTTCATTTAAACATTGAAATTCTTACTTAGGAAAGGAATTTACTACGTAGAATTTGTTTCCGTTTCCTTTCTTCTCACTTTCTTTCTCTGTTAACTGATTCACTTAGAATTTACTTATGCTTCACCAGAGCTGTTGAAGATCAGTAGATGTACTGTTTGTCTAATCAAATATAAGACTAATAATAAGCTATCCTTAGAAGATTGGGGAGATTTAGCTCTTTTTCTCACTCACACACACACACCTTGGCACATGCTACCAGATAGTTATGTTTTCTTTCTAAGTAGGCCAGAATACTTGTATAGAGTGAATAATTGAAAATTATCCAGGATGGTTTTCCTTTTTATCTTTAAACATTCCCTCTAAATTTTCATTTATTAAGAGCAGCACGGGTCACTCTGGAGGGGGGACAGCAACAGTTAACGTGACCTTTTGTCCAGTAGGTTCTCTAGAGCACTCACACTTGTAGGATGTAAAGAAGTAACCTGTAGCTCTGTGTCTGTCTATTTCACTGGGGAAATCTGGGAAAGGAGAACCAAAATAGAACTTTCTGTGTATCGTATCAGAAGTCTCTCACTGTTAAGTCATTTCATAAATAAAACAGTTTTAGAAAAACTATTTGAGCACATTCAGAAATGTGTCAGGGGAAAGAAAAGGCTCTTTAAAGGGGGAGGAAAGAAAATTCATAAGCAGGTAGTATGGTGGTGACATTGTAGGAAAATTTGATCCAGCAAGTTTTAAATATTATATGAGAGTAAAAAGGAGAAAGTTAATTGAGTGGTTTTGTAAAAGATCTGAAGTTTTTTTGGTATTGTTAAGAGAAATTATCTGTATAGAAAGCATTCATTTTATGTTAAAAAAATCTAAGGAAATGTTTTTAATGAAAATTAAGCTTTTCTTTGTAGTCTGTTATGGTTGTCACTGAATTTTTAATCGAGGAATATTTAATTGAGAAATTTTATGCAGAGGTAACTTTAATGAATAGGATATTTTTACAGAGTTGATTCAGTAGAGTAAAAAGTGTTATTATAATTTTTTTTCCTAATAGGAAAGAATTGATTATTAGAGGAAATATTTTATTTGCATGTATCTTTTGGCTGCTTTGTATAGTCCAGTTATAGACGTCGATACTCGTGGATACAGTGGAGTTGTGCTTTTGTTCACTTTGCCATTTTGAAGATTTTTAGAAATGTCCAAGTTTAAAAGGAGTAAGGAGAAAAGGAGGCAGTGGCTTGTGACATTTGGCGATGCTTTGGTTTCCTGCATTTTTTGAGGGTTTTATTTGCTCTTGGGCATTTCACTTCTATAGTGTTGAGAATATGTGAGTGAATATGTGAACGAATAAATTAGGATATAATGAAGAAACACAGGTTTCCTAATTTTTGCTCTGAAAGACTATCTGCTGGTTTATATGCCATGGTATTATTATCATTATTGTGATTAAATTATTAACTTTTGGCCCTTAAGTTACCCTGACTTTATTTGACAATGACCCTAACTGGAATACAGATTTTATGTACAGATTTGTTTCCGTGAGCTGTGGTCTTTTGAATAGCTCTCATGTCTAATTTATAATAGCTTTAAGGATTGTGCTTCCTTTAGGTAAGATTATTGTCAGAAGCCCACCACTCGTTTTGTCCTTAAGCCCTTGGCAGATGTGGTACCACCATAATTTGATCTATTTAAAAAATATGAAATAGCACTGTGTTCCCATGACCAGAATTATGTTAATGTATCAAGATTAGAAAATGCAGGGAAGCAAAATATGAAAATAAAAAGATCATGTAATCTCAGTGTCCTGAGGCCTTTTACTTTTCAAGTGTTGGTTTGACTCTCTCAGTCCTTTTACTCTCTCTTCTGCTGGAACTGTGGATGATTTACTCTCTGCATTTGTCTTGTTCGTTTCCATTTCATATGAAACCTCTTCTTCCAGGTGTCCTGTCTCCTGGCACAGCTGAGCTGCTTCAACACTGACTTTGTCCTTAGTTTCCTCTTCTTTTACTTCTGGCTGACCCCCAACATTCAGCCGTTTGGACTCCTCGTCTTGTAACAAGTGCTGAGAAATCTTTTCTGAGTTATTTCCACCTCTCTTCTGATGACTCCCCAGCTACTACCTCTTGTTTAGTTCTTGCTCTTGAATTCCCGACCTGTCTATTGGATATCTTCAGTTAGACTTAGCCTCACATGCACCTAAATAAAATATATCTAAAATTGAGCTTCATTCTTATCTCATCACAGCTTTTTTCTCCTTGGCTCTTCACCTTTGGGAATATAGCACCACCATTTATCCAGTTGTAAAAGCCAAAATTTTAGTAATTATATTTGGCCTTTCCCTCTCCTTTTAAAGTACTTCATTCCTGACCACTTCTGTCTCCCTTTCTTTATGTTTTTTTCTGGCCATTACTTCCTCAGTGTGCTCACCTAAGTCGACACTGTGTAGGTGCTCCTTCCACAACACCCTTGGGCTGCCCCTTGCAGCATTTATCATGCTGTCTTGTGATACAGTTACTGTGTTGGCTTATTCTTCTTAATTTGACAGAGAACTCTTTAAAGGAGGGACTGTGTTTCTTATTTCTTCGTCCTTTGTGCCAACACAGTGCCTAGCATAAAGTATGCTCATGAAAATATTTGCTTTGTTGACTATTTTTGTTGTTGAGCAAATGAATAAAAAGGGCTTCCCAGGTGGCTCAGTGGTAAAGGATCTGCCTGCCAGTGCAGGAGACGCAGGAGATGTGGGTTTGATCCCTGAGTCGGGAAGATCCCCTGGAGGAGGAAATGGTAACCCACTCCAGTATTCTTGCCTGAAAAACTCCAAGGACCGAGGAGCCTGGCAGGCTACAGTCCATGGGGTCACAAAGAGCTGGACACAACCGAGTGACTGAGCACACACACATGCAAATGAAGAAAAGGAAAAATCAGGAGTAAGCAGTTTGTTTAAATTAATTCATATTGTCTGACTAGTCTCCTAGGATTAAAAGCAAGTCTCTTATATGAAAAGCAGCACATTTAGTAATCATAAAAGAATTTTTGATAGCATGACAGAATTTTGCAAAGAATTTCTTATATCACATTTAGTAATCATAATGGAAGTTTTGATAGCATGACAGAATTTTGCAAAGAATTTCTTATATGACATTTAGTAATCATAATAAAATTTTTGATAGCATGACAGAATTTTGCAAAGAATTTCTTATATACAGTGAGTGGATTTTTTGACAGGTCTCTTAAATCACACTTGGTTACCTGTTTGGCCTAATGTTTGCTTATTAGTATTGCACTACTGAGTTTGTTAGAAGTTAGGTAATTAGATTTTTCAGAAGTAAAGGGCCCAATGTACTAGGTAATGGAGTTTAAAACTCAGTTTTACCCTATGGAGACTGAGGTCTGGATCAGTGTTAAGACCATGTGTTAAATTCTTTTTCTTTATTAAGTGTTTTTTTTTCCCTTTTGATTTAATCTAAATAAGTTTAGACAATAATTTAAACTAATGAAGGTAGCTTACTTTTATGTGTTATATAATCTAAATGATTGTTATTTTGTTTTTTGAAATATCCTAATTTTAGTGGTATTCTGATCAGGATTTACCTTGCCTCCAGAAATCTTATTACTCTCTTAACTGAGATTTTATGAAATGCAAAAGTTTAGGTTAATTACTTGCTACAAAGCTATATCTTCTTCAGTATTTTTCAGATTATTTATCCTTTAAAGCAAATGCTGAGTATGTTCTTTATGTTTAAATTATTTTGTGTTTGTAAACATGCTGTTTTTGAGATGAATATATATTTTGACATCTAACTCATTTCCAGGGCAATTGTAATTAATGTTTGAAGAGGTTAAGTGACATTTTGTGTAGTGCAGACCGTTTTTGTACTAGGTTGGATATTTTTCTAATATGAAGAAAACAGTGCTTGCTTAAAATGAAATTTAAAAACCAAAACAGTTGGAGGGAGACTTGCTGCTTTATGTTTTTTAAGTAAATATTATTAGTTGATTTCAGACAGGTAACTGCATTGGTTAGAACACTTTTGTTTGCCTTTGCATGACAGTTTTGAGCACTTTAATGAACAATTTTTTTCTTGTTCAGATATATGAACCGAAATGGTTTGACTGTGAGATACACATTTAATTTTCTTCTCTCTTTAGATAATCGTATGGAAGAGATATAGTGACTTTAAGAAACTGCACAAAGAACTATGGCAAATTCACAAAAACTTATTTCGACATTCAGAATTGTTTCCTCCGTTTGCTAAAGGAATCGTGTTTGGTAAGTGATTATTTTGAAATTGTGATTTTGAAAAGTGATGACTAGCTAATTATGTATATACACTGAACACTAAAACACTGTACCATGAGGTCAGAAGCCCCTTTATGATTGCTATTATGCCGCAAGCTCTTGAAGTTGTTTTCTCATGGCTTTATTTTTTAAGATAGGAGATTCATATTTTATTTCTTCAGTGATATATTTACAGTTGAACATAAATTAAAGGCCTGCTTGCACACCAAAGCCAAGTGTCTTAGGTGCTTCAGTCAAAGAGTGAGACCGCTGACTGACGCACATGAGAAGCAGCCACTCCTTGGCCCCGGTTTTGGGATTTTGCCAGCATTGAGTTCCTCAGTAATTTCTTCAGTATCCTTAGGTGTCAGATTCTCGTAGTAGCTGTCATTTACTTGAACCATTGGTGCGTTTACACAGCCTTCTAAACTTTCCACTTCTATAAGAGTGAAAAGTTGTTCAGGTGTAGCCTTCTCAACCTTTATTCCAGGTTTTTTCCTGAATGGCCTCCAGTGTGCTGTCCAGGTTTCAAAGCATGCAAGGCACAGTAGTGCAGGCTTGGATATGATACTTAACAACTGGCTTTGGATGGTACATTGCATAAAAAATTGCTGCTTCATATACTTTCATTGAAGATAATTGCAGAACTTCCTGTAACCTTTTTCATGTAGAGAGGGGCAGCCATCCATTCTGTCTGGGCTAAATCCAGGAGTGGAAGCACAGCTACTGCCTTATGTGCTGCTGCTAGTTTTTTTTTTATTTTTTTTTATTTTTATAGTTGGCTTCTGTCCTCTTAGAATTTTCCGGTATGAAATCAAATGGAGTGTCTGGGTTATACTCAAGAGTATCTCTGTGCACAAATAAGGCTCCTCCAGCTCCATTTTGCACAGCTGTCTTATGCAGATTCCTTATACACCTTCCCCTGTGGGTGGTGAGGCTAGCTTTGCGGGCTCAAATGCCACAGAGAGGAACACGGCAGGACAGACATCAGTCCTTTAGGGTCACTTGTTTTTTCATGTTCTTGCTGTGGTTTTGTTAACTCAGAGTGCATTTACTCTTCCCTTTCATGAAAAAAACAGCACCAGAACAACAACTCAAACTCTAACCAATCAAGCAAATAGAAAAACCCTGTAGGAACATAAGGTGACATTGACTTATTCTTACGTAGCTGTCCCTCAGTGTCTATGGGGGACTAGGTCCAGGATGCCCCTTGGGTACCAGAGTCTGTGGATGCTCACGTCCCTTGTCTGGTGTAGTGCAGTCGACCTTCGGTATCTGCAGGTTCCTCATCTATGGATTCAACCAACTGTGGATCAGCACCTCATATAAGTAAAATCATACAGTATTTGTCCTTTTGTGGCTGGCTTATTTCACTTAGCATCATTTCTCAAGATTTATCCACGTGGTAGCATGTATCAGAATTTCCTTCTTATTTCTGAATGTAGTCCATCACGTGTGTGTACACCGTTTTGTTTATTTTTTCATCCATCAATGAACACTTGGATTGCTTTTACCTTTTGGCTATTAAAAATAATGCTGCTGTATTGGGCTTCACTGGCGGTCCAGGGCTAATACTGCGTTCCAGTGCAGGTTACAGGTTTGATCCCTGGTTGGGAAGCTGGGATCCCACATGCCTTGCAGCCAAAAGACCAAAACATAAAACAAAAACAGTATGGTAAAATCTAGAACAGAAACATGAAACATAATAAAGAGGAAACTGAGAAAAACATCACAAAACCCACCAAACTAAAATGGTAGAAACAAGAAAAAAAAATATGGAGCAACCAGAAAATGATAAACAAATAGCAATACTAAGTCTTCAAATGTCAGTAATCACCCCAGATGTAAATAGATTGAATTCACTCAAAAGAAACAGAGTGACCAGATGGATTAAAAACTGCTTGTTGCCTCTAGGATACTCAGCTCAGCTCTAGAGACAAATAAAGGCTCAATGTGAAGGGATGGAAGATGATACTCCAAGCAAATGTCAGCCAGAATAAAGCATGTGTTCAGTTCAGTCTCTCAGTCGTGTCCGACTCTTTGTGACCCCATGAATCGTAGCATGCCAGGCCTCCCTGTCATCACCAACTCCCGGAGTCCACCCAAACCCATGTCCATTGAGTCGGTGATGCCATCCAACCAACTCATCCTCTGTTGTCCCCTTTTCCTCCTGCCCTCAGTCTTTCCCAGCATCAGGGTCTTTTCCAATGAGTCAGCTCTTCTCATCAGGTGGCCAAAGTATTGGAGTTTCAGCTTCAACATCAGTCCTTCCAATGAACACCCAGGACCGATCTCTTTTAGGATGGACCGGTTGGATCTCCTTGCAGTCCAAGGGATGCTCAAGAGTCTTCTCCAACACCACAGTTCAAAAGCGTCAATTCTTCTGCGCTCAGTTTTCTTTACAGTCCAACTCTCACATCCATATATGACCACTGGGAAAACCATAGCTTTGACTAGATGGACCTTTGTTGACAAAGTAATGTCTCTGCTTTTTAATATGCTGTCTAGGTTGGTCATAACTTTCCTTCCAAGGAGTAAGTGTCTTTTAATTTCATGGCTATAATCACCATCTGCAGAAAAATAGGCTTAAAGCCAAAAAAATTACAAGAGACAAAAATGGATGTTATCTAATGATAAAGGGGACAGTCCATTAAGAAGACATGACTCATTAATATGCATATATACATCTGACATAGCACCAAAATATATAAAACAATTATTAACAGTCCTAAAGGGAGAGATTGACAGCAACACAATAATAGTAGGGGACTTGAACATCCCACTTACATCAATGGATAGATCTAGACAGAAAGTCAACAAGGAAACATTGACCTTAAATGAAATATTTGACCATTCTTACAGATATATGCAGAATATTCCATTCAAAAGCAACGAATACACATTTTTCTCAAGTGTACATGAATTGTTTTTAAGGATAGACTGTATGTTGGGATACAAGTTAAGTCTCTTTAAGAAAATTGGCCAGGGACTTCCCTGGTGGTCCAGTGGTTAAGAATCCACCTTCTAATGCAGGGGATGTGAGTTCAGTCCCTGGTTGGTGAACTAAGAGCCCACGTGCCGTGGGACAACTAACCCCAGCACCACAAGTAGAGAGCCTGCATGTCGCAACTACTGCACTGCAGTGAAGAGATCCCACATGCTGCAACTAAGACCCGATACAGCCAAAGAAATAATTTTTTAAAGAAGATCAAACTATAAGAAGAAAGCTGGAAAATATCCTAAGTATGTGGAGAGTGAACAACTATTGGTCAATGAAGAAATCAAAAGAGAAGTAAAAAATGCATGAAGACAAATGAAAATGGAAATATGACATACCAGAATCTATGGGGTGCAGCAAAACACAATTCTAAGACAGAAGTTTATAGCAGTGTAGGCCTTCTTTAAGTAACTAGAAAATCTCCAGTAATCTAACCTTAAACTAAAGAAACTAGAAGAAAAGAACAAATGAAGTATATAGTCAGTTGAAGGAAGGACATAAGAAAAGTCACAGTGGAAGTAAATGAAATAAAGATTTAAAAGACAGTAGAAAAGATCATTGAAACTTAGAGCTGGTTCTTTGAAAAGGTAAAGAAAATTGACTAACCTTATGCTAGCCTCACTAAGAAAAAAGAGAAGGTTCAAATAAAATCAGAAATGGAAAGTAGTGAAGTTACAATGAATGCTACAGAAATACGAAGGATTATGAGACTACTGTGAATGAATATACCACCAACTTGGACTGTCTATAAGAACTGGATAAATTTAAGAATCATTCGACCTGTCAAGTATGAAACATGAAGAAGTATAAAATCTGAATAGACTGATCACTGGTAAAGAGATTGAAACCAATTAAAAAAAAAAAAAAGCAACCTCCCCAAAACATAAGTCCAGGACCACATGGCTTCAGCAGTGAATTCTATGAATCTTTCAAAGATTTAATACCTGTTCTTCTGAAGCCCTTCCAAAAAATTGAGACTGGAGTGCTTCTTAACACATTTTACAAGGCCATCGTTACCTTGATACCAAAACCAGGTAAAGATAACATGCAGAAAAGAAGATTACAGGCCAATATCTCTGATGAGCGTAGACGCAAAAATCTTCAACAAAATATTAAGCAAATTGAATACAATACACTAAAAGGATCATAATGATGAAGTGGCATTCATTCCAGGGATACAAGGATGGCTCCGTATCTGCAAATCTATTAATATTCTATACCACATTAATAAAATGGAAGATAAAAATCATACGATCATTTCAATAGATGTAGAAGAAACATTTGACAGATTTTAACATCTATTTGTGATAAACTTTGAATAAAATAAAATTATTATAGAAGGAACATACCTAAACATGATAAAGGCCATATATGACAAGCTGATAGTTAACATCATACTGAATGGTGAAAAACTGAAAGCTGTCCTTTTATCAGTGAGATCAGGATGCCCACTTTTATTCAACATAGTATTGGAAGTCCTAGCTAAAGCATTTAGGCAAGAAAAAGAAAAGACCTCTAAATTGGAAAGGAAGAGGTAAGACTGTCACTATTTGCAGGTGACATGATTTTATATATGGAAACCCCTATAAACATCTCACCAAAAATCTATTGGAAATAATAAACGAATGTAGTAAAGTTGCAGGATATGAAATCAAAATATAAAACTGTTGCATTTTTATTTTATACACTAGTAAGAACTAGCAGAAAGAGAAATTAAAACAATCCCATTTACAATCACTGCAAAAAGAAGAAGATACTCTGGAATAAACTTAACCATGGAGGTGGAGACTTGTACGCTGAAAACTGTAAAGCATTGTTGAAGGAAATTGAAGAAAAAACAAAGTAATGGAAAGATAGCCCATGTTCATGGATTGGAAGAATTAACATTGTTAAAATGCCTATATTACCTAAAGCTATCCACAGATTCAATCCTTGTCAAAAATTTCAACAACAGATTTCATAGAAATTGAACAAAAAATCATAAAATTTGTATGGAATCACAAAAGATCCGGAATAGCTGAAGTAATCCCGAGGAAAATGACCAAACCTGGAGGTGTCACACTCCCCGATTTCAAATTACACTGCAAAGCTCCCCAGAGGAGGAGATGCCAGCCCACTCCAGGATTCTTGCCTGGAGAAGCCCATGGAGGGGCCTGGTGGGCTCCAGTCCACAGGCTCAAAGACAGTTGGACACAACTGAAGTGACTTAGCATGCATGCACACATTTGTACTAATCAAAATAGCATGTTATTGGCAGAAAACAGACACACAGATCAACGGAGGAGAATTGAGAGCCCAGAAATAAACGCACACATACATATGGATAACTGAGAACATACCATGGAGAAAGGAAAGTCTCTCCATTAGTGTGGGAAAAGTGAACAACTGTGTGCAAAAAAATAAACTGGAACACTGTCTTATACCATATACAAAAATTAACTCAAAATGTACAAAAGATATGAATGTCACATCTGAAAGTATGAAATCCCTAGAAGAAAACAGGCTGTACACTCTTTGATATTAGTCTTAGCAGTAATTTTTGGGATATGTCTCCTCAGGCAAAGGAAATAAAAGCAGAGATAAATAGGATGACATCAAACTAAAAAGCATCGGCACAGCAAATGAAACCATTAACAAAATGAAAAGACAGCTTACTGAGTGGGAGAAGGTACTTGCAAATTATATACCTGTTAAGGGCTAATATTCAAAATATATGAAGAACTCCTCTAATTCAACAACAAAAAAACCAAACAACCTGATTAAAAAATGGGCAGAGAATCTGAATAAATCTTTCCCAAAGAGGACATATAGATGTTCAACAAGCACATAAAAAATACTCAACATCACTATTAGGGAAATGCAAATCAGAGTCACAGTTAGATATCCCCTCATGCTCATTAGAATGCTGATTATCAAAAGTTGTTGGAGAGGATGTGAAGAGAAAGGAACCCTCTTACACTGGGAGTGGGAATGTAAATTAGTGCAGCCACTATGGAAAACAGCATGAAGATTCCTCACAAAAGTAATCGAAATGACCATATGATCCATCTATTTTACTTCTGGGTATTCTGAAGAATATGAAAACAGTAATTTGAAAAGATCTATGCTTATTGCCAAATTCAGACTTAAATTGAAGAAAGTAGGGAAAACATTAGACCATTCAGGTATGACCTAAATCAAATCCCTTATGATTATACAGTGGAAGTGAGAAATAGATTTAAGGGCCTAGATCTGATAGAGTGCCTGATGAACTATGGACTGAGGTTCGTGACATTGTACAGGAGACAGGGATCAAGACCATCCCCATGGAAAAGAAATGCAAAAAAGCAAAATGGCGGTCCGGGGAGGACTTACAAATAGCTGTGAAAAGAAGAGAAGCGAAAAGCAAAGGAGAAAAGGAAAGATATAAGCATTTGAATGCAGAGTTCCAAAGAATAGCAAGAAGAGATAAGAAAGCCTTCCTCAGCGATCAGTGCAAAGAAATAGAGGAAAACAACAGAATGGGAAAGACTAGAGATCTCTTCAAGAAAATTAGAGATACCAAGGGAACATTTCATGCAAAGATGGGCTCGATAAAGGACAGAAATGGTATGGACCTAACAGAAGCAGAAGATATTAGGAGGAGGCAAGAATACACAGAAGAAGTGTACAAAAAAGATCTTCACGACCCAGATAATCACGATGGTGTGATCACTCACCTAGAGCCAGATATCCTGGAATGTGAAGTCAAGTGGGCCTTAGAGCAACACTACGCACAAAACTAGTGGAGGTGATGGAGTTCCAGTGGAGCTATTTCAAATCCTGAAAGATGATGCTGTGAAAGTGCTGCACTCAATATGCCAGCAAATTTGGAAAACTCAGCAGTGGCCACAGGACTGGAAAAGGTCAGTTTTCACTCCAGTCCCAAAGAAAGGCAATGCCAAAGAATGCTCAAACTACTGCACAATTGCACTCATCTCACACGCTAGTAAAGTAATGCTCAAAATTCTCCAAGCCAGGCTTCAGCAATACATGAACCGTGAACTTCCTGATGTTCAAGCTGGTTTTAGAAAACACAGAGGAAGCAGGGACCAAATTGTCAACATCTACTGGATCATGGAAAAAGCAAGAGAGTTCCAGAAAAACATCTATTTCTGCTTTATTGACTATGCCAAAGCCTTTGACTGTGTGGATCACAAGAAACTGTAGAAAATTCTGAAAGAGATGGGGATACCAGACCACCTGACCTGCCTCTTGAGAAACCTATATGCAGGTCAGGAAGCAACAGTTAGAACTGGACATGGAACAACAGACTGGTTCCAAATAGGAAAAAGAGTACGTCAAGGCTGTATATTGTCACCCTGTTTATTTAACTTATATGCAGAGTACATCATGAGAAATGCTGGGCTGGAGGAAGCACAAGCTGGAATCAAGATTTCTGGGAGAAATATCAATAACCTCAGATATGCAGATGACACCACCCTTATGGCAGAAAGTGAAGAGAAACTAAAAAGCCTCTTGATGAAGGTGAAAGAGGAGAGTGAAAAAGTTGGCTTAAAGCTCAACATTCAGAAAACGAAGATCATGGCATCTGGTCCCATCACTTCATGGGAAATAGATGGGGAAACAGTGGAAACAGTGTCAGACTTATATTTTTGGGCTCCGAAATCACTGCAGATGGTGACTGCAGCCACGAAATTAAAAGACGCTTACTGCTTGGAAGAAAAATTATGACCAACCTAGATAGCATATTGAAAAGCAGAGACATTACTTTACCAACAAAGGTTGGTGTAGTCAAGGCTATGGTTTTTCTAGTGGTCATGTATGGATGTGAGAGTTGGACTGTGAAGAAGGCTGAGCACCGAAGAATTGATGCTTTTGAACTGTGGTATTGGAGAAGACTCTTGAGAGTCCCTTGGACTGCAAAGAGATCCAATCAGTCCATTCTGAAGGAGATCAGCCCTGGGATTTCTTTGGAAGGAATGATGCTAAAGCTGAAACTCCAGTACTTTGGCCACCTCATGTGAAGAGTTGACTCATTGGAAAAGACTCTGATGCTGGGAGGGATTGGGGGCAGGAGGAGAAGGGGACGACAGAGGATGAGATGGCTGGATGGCATCACTGACTCGATGGACGTGAGTCTGAGTAAACTCCGGGAGTTGGTGATGGACAGGGAGGCCTGGCGTGCTGCGATTCATGGGGTCGCAAAGAGTCGGACATGACTAAGCGACTGAACTGAACTGAACTGATGTAGACCTATGTATATTGCAACCTTATTTATAATATCCAAGATAAGGAAACAACCTAAATACCACTGACAGATGAATAAAGAAGATATTTGTGTGTACATATATGCAATCAAATACTACTCAGCCATAAGAAACAATGAAATCTTGCCATCTACAACAACATGAATGGATCTAGAGGGTATTATGTTAAGTGAAATAAGTTGAATGGAAAAAGACAAATACCGTATGATTTCACTCATGTGTAATCTAAACGAAATGAAATGGAGCAAAAACAAACATGTAGATACAGATTGGTAGTTACCAGGGGGAAGAGTAGTAGGGATAGGGCAAAATGGTTAAAGGGGGTCAAGTGCATAGGGATGGAGGGAAACTAGACTTCGGTGGTGAGCATGCTGTGGTGGATACAAAAGTAGACTTAAAATGCTGTACATGAGAAACTTGCTGTTGTAAACCAATGTTCAAATGGTTATAAACCTCAGGAAAAAAAAAAGTACTGTAATTTTCTGCTCTGTGCATCTTCTTCCCAGTTTTGCTTCTAGAGAAAACTGGCTTTTATCTTTTTTATTTTTCATTTTTTGAATGTGTATTCTGTATCTATGATAGTAAATTTATACAGTTTTTTTTTCTTTGGTATAACAGCTTATGACGTGTCGAAATATTTACTTTTTACTCTGGTAGGTAAGATTTTGACTTACCTGTTCCCCTGTATTATTACATAATATTTTTAGTTCTTCTGTTGACCACATCTCTATTTCTTTGTTCCATAACTATGGACAATACCATTTGTCTCTGTAAGATGAATCTAAGAGTGTATTTGTCCTCTCTTACCTCATTAGCTCCTTTTACCACTCAGCTTTTGAAACTTGTATGCTTATTTTAACATTTCTCAAAGGTGGTAATATTTATATTCTTTTCAGTAATCATAATTAAAGATTCCATACTTAATCTGTAGAATGATTTTCAAATCTGAAATTTTAATCAACTTCATCTGTAATATTAGTATCACTATGACTGTAAATATTGTTCATTATATCAAGTAATATTTGTATCATTATGACTGTAAATATTGTTCATTAAACAGGTAACAATTATATTTTGTTAAGTTTAATTGTGATGACTACTGTGACAATGTAGGTTTTTAAAAACTTTTTATTTTGTATTGTAGTTTAATTGATTAGCAGCCTTGTAATAGTTTCAGGTAAACAGCAGTGGGGCTCAGCCATACATACACGTTATGACAATGTAGTTTTAATGGAATCTTTTTTCCTTATGCTACACCAGTAAATCAGATTCACGCTGCGTGCTAGTTTGCTAAATACTTGGACCATACCTTTTGTGATAGACCGTCTCCAAGATGGCCATATGTAATCCTTCTCTCCTGCTAGTTACACATTTGTGTATTCCCTTCCCAGGAATCGATTGGCCTGTGTGACCAGCAGCGTAAAGTGGCGATGTGTCATTTCTGAGGTTAGGTTATAAAAGCTGTGGCTTCTCTCTTGGGGATATTGTCTCCCTCTCTCATTGCTTGCTCTGAGAGGGTTACCAGCTTTCATACTGTGAGGACACGCACAGCCACGATGAGGCCCACACTGAAAGAAACAGAGGCCAACATCAACACCCAGCAGTCATGTGAAACCTGGTACAATCATGTGGATGAATTTAGGTGCCAGTTTGTCCGGTCCAGTGGACCTTTGAGATGCCTGCAGCGCTGGCTGACAGCTTGACTGCAGCCTCATGAGAGACACTGAGCCGGAAACATCCTGCCTCGCCTCTTCGGATTCCTGACTATCAGAGGCTGTGTGAGATAGTAATGTTTGTTATTGTAGGCTACCAAGTTTTGGGATAATTTTTTATATCAGAATCAGTACTTAATTTTTTTTTTTTTAACCTGGAAGTTTGAGTGCTGTTATGACAAAACCCAAAACTGTGGAGAGTGGCTTTGGACTGAGCCATGGGCTTTGAGGAGAGTGTGAGGGCCTACACTGTCTTGAGGAAGCTGTTTATAGAAGCCTCGTGGTCTTTGATAAGATTGCAGGTGAGGGTTTGCAGGAAAACGAGGTAAATGTTACTGGAAATTAGAGGAAGGGAGCGGGTCCTTCTTACATCGTTGTAGAAAGTTTAGCAACGTGGTTGCGTACAGAGGTGTGGAAAGTAGGAAAGGTACCAACGAAAGAGGGTAGGGCTGCTAGGAGATTTCCAACCAGAGTGTTTAATAAGTTTGGTGTGGTTTCTTCTTGCTTCTTTTAGTAAAATGTGAGAGAGAAATTAGAGGAAGGTTTGTTTTTGTGGTGGCTTAAAACAGTAGAGCTTTATTATTTTTTTTTTATAGTTTTGGAGGTCTGAAGTCTGAAATGAGTATCACTGGGCAGAAATGAAGGTGTTAGCAGAGCCTAGAGCTTCTAGGGAAGGACACGGTCCCTGCCTCTTCAGTTTTTGGAGAATGGTGTATTCCTTGGCTTGTGCCAGCATCACCTCAGTCTTCAAGGCCCTCATCTTCAAACCTGTGTCTACTTCAGCACTCCACTGCCTTCTCTGTGTGAACTCTCTCTCTGCCCCTCTCTTATAAGACATCTGTGATGGCATTAGTGCCCATCCTGATAATCCAGGGTAATCTCTGCCTCTCAAGGTCCTTAATCACATCTGCACACACTCTTTGAATAAAGTATCATTTATAAGTTCCAGGAATTAGGACCTAGAAACTTTGGGGCCATCTTGAGACTATCACATATATTTGAGTTCCTCCTTTCCTCTCTCTCTCCATCCCTCTCTTCCTTTCTTTCTTTCAGAACTTTTAAGATCGTGAATATATTCCGCTCTTTTACAAAATTGCCCCTTAGATTTAGCATCCATAGATTTCTTGCACAAACCAGTGTTTACATCATGGCTTCAGTTCAGTTCAGTTCAGTTGCTCAGTTGTGTCTGACTCTGCGACTCCATGGACTGCAGCATGCCCGGCCTCCCTGTCCATCACCAGCTCCCATCATGGCTTCATAATAATGAGTTTCCAGTTCTAGCACCGCTCCCACCTTTAGTGATTATCCTCCTTATCTCTTTATTTGTGTGTCTTTGTAACTGTTCTTCTTTTTACCTGAATCTCTGTTATCTATCTGTGTAGCTGCATGTTTGTGTAGTGTGTCTATTTGTATATTTTTCCATCTATCCATTATTTATTTGGACTCATATACCTAATTCCGCCCCCCGCCCCCCCCCGCCCCTGTAATAGTTTAGAATTCAGAATTCATTAGGCCTCCCTGGTAGCTCAGATGGTAAAGAATCTGTCTGCAATGCAGGAGATCTGGGTTCTAACCCTGGGTCGGGAAGATCCCCTGGAGAAGGCAGTGCTCCAGTATTCTTGCCTGGAAAATCCCATGGACAGAGGAACCTGGAAGGCTGCAGTCCACGGGGTCGCAGAGAGTTGGACACGACTGAATGACTTTCTCGTTCACACTTTCAGGGTACTAGATGCCCAGATTGTTCTAGCTTTGACCAGTAGGGCCCCTTTTACTTTGGCTTCTCTGTCCTTGAAACTTTTCACCATCAAATGTTTTTGTGGTGGTTGTTTTTTTAAAGCACTTTACTACTTTTAAGCATAACAAGACGGTCTGTGCTCATCTGTGAGTTTATATGCTCCAGCCTTGGAATCAGCCGTCTCTTCACAGAGCCCTGGTTGCTTTTTGTGGGGAATGTTTTTGGAAACTATGTTAGTCATCAATTTTTTGCATAAAATTAGCTCCAAATCCACCTTTTTTTTTTTTTTTTTTCCTCTTATTGGACCTACTTTTCCCACTGGCGTGTATAAACTTAATCTGCCGAGGTGTTGAGGGACCCTGTGGGAGAACTTCTGTTCCTGCGTGCTCTGTGTTGCCAGTGGCGCGGACATGTGTGGGCTTCCAGCGGTCCTCACCCTCTAGCAAGTTTTGTTGCTCGCTCCTGTCTAGGGCTCCCCTCCTTCCACCTGCGGCCTGCTGACACCGCAGCCGAGTTTCCTGTTTGGCAGTCCAGCCTGCAGTTCCGTGCCCAGTGCCTTTGGCCCTCCTGCTGTGGAGCAAGTGGCTGGGGCGCCTCAGCTGACTCTGGGGGCTCTCCAGCAGCCCCAAATCCAGCCTTGGGGAGCAGGCCCCCTTGCTAGGACTGACTTCGGTTCTTCCCCTCCATCCTAGGATATTCCTTACACTTCTCTTTTATTCCTTCTTAGTAGTTAATCCTGTGTAAATAGTTAATAATTCTTTATAAGACTTTCCCTCTTCAAACTGCCATGTGGATTCCACTTTTTGGCTGGACTCTGGCTGCTGCAGGGTCCTCTGTCTGGGCAGTAGATAAGCTCACTATCTGGGCGGTAGACAGGCTCATTGTGGCCTGTTTCAAGGCTCTTTCAGCTGCTGTTAGTTGGGAAACAGTGCATTTATGTACATACATATTACAATGCATGCACGGTACATACTTCCATTCATGTACAAGTCTACATATACATATATATATATACACCTACATGTGCTTATTTCAGAGTTGTTTATGATAGCTTTTGCCAAACAAATTTTTAAATGTTCAGTTTTATTCCTGAATGCTCTTCCACTAACCTCCTTGCCAAGATTTTATGGTTTTGGTCCTGATGAGAAAGGTCGTCCCATACCTACATTTGCTTGTAAGATGATTTTTATAGCTTAAAAAATTCTTTTTAATATCTGTGTGGAATTTATATTTGAATGGGATGTCAGATGATGCTCCATTTTAGTTTTCTTTCAGATGATTACATATCTGTTGTCAGATCACTTATTCAATAATTTGTATATTCCTAATGAAATCTTTGTTATACTTTTCATATGCATTGCCATTAATTAAGGGTTTTTTCTTTTGTGGCATTTATTTGTTTATTCTTACATTAATTCTTGTTTCTATACCATGTTGATTTTTGTATAATGGCTTTATAGAGTATGTTCTGATGCTAGCTATATTTCTCATCAGCATTGGGGAAATGCTGCCTTTGCAAGGTCATCTTGGAATACCTGGGGCTCTTACATTGGTTCTTCTTGGTTCTCAGAAGCCATGCCAATTATCCATTATCCATTTATTGCCTCTTAGCTTCAGGTCCATTCCTTTTTTTTTTTAATTGGCCTCACTGTGCGGTTTGTGGGATTTAGTTCCCCCATTTTAGTTCCACTGGACCTCCAGGGAATTCCCGTCAGGTCCTTCTTTCATTTCCTGTTCCACATTCATAGGCTGGACTCCTTAAGCGTTTCCCTTTACAGTGAGTGTTGCAGTTAGGCGTCACTTAGACATGCTTAACTGTAGGGGACACTGGAGGGTGCCCTGGGAGGGTCAGGTCTCTTCTCCCTCTTTGCAGTCTGCTGTGGACTGTTTTTCTTTTTGCTTTTGCTGCGCTGTTGCCAGAAGCATCTGCCTCAGCCATACACCTGGAGCCCAGGCTCCTGATGAGCTTGTAGCCACAGTTAGTCAGTGGCCATCTAGCTAAGCACTGCACGGTCTCCAGGCCTGTTGGAGAGTGGGCTTCACACACTCTCTGTCTGTGTATTTGCCCCTCAGCTGCAGCCTGCTAGCACCCTGTACCCCTCTGACAGGACACTAGACCTCCGGCCTCGTTGCCCTGCAGGCGAGCAGATTCTTGATGCTCCCCCTTCTGCATGCCAGTCTGACAGCTGCGGCCTGCCTTCCTTACCTCAGAAAGTATTTCCTGTGGCCTTCCTTACCTCCAGCGTGTTCCCTAGGCCTTGCATGACCTTGCTTTACACGTGGGCTCCCAGCACTGTGACTCTCTTGTTGCCCACCTGCCAGTCCTGTCCCTTCTGAAGTATGGAGGGGGTCTTTCCTGGCGACTGTGGACCAGTCTGGGAAGCCCAGCAAAAGTCTCCCAATCCAGTGGCTGTAACCATACCTTTTCCAAGAGGATCTGAGATTGAACCGTGGGGAGGGCTTCCCCCTTCCAAGTTTTTTCTTCCTTGGGTACCCTGGGATACTCATTAGGATTCTCTTTTCACTTTAGAGTTTCTATTTTTCTATTGTCATGCTTAATAATTCTTTATATTAAATTTTTCCTGTTCCAGTTGCTATGTGATTTTGATCTCTTGACTGGACCCTGCTGTCTGTCTTTGATTTTAGAAGAATTCTGGATAATCTGACGTTATCCTGTCTCCGTTGGCTCAGAGTTCTCGTGGCACAGGGATTTCTTCATTCTGGTTTGATTGCAGGATCACGGTACTCCTGAGCTTCACACCTGCTTCCTCGGGATGGGCAGCAGGTTTTCACAGCTCCTTGAGATTTGGGCGCAAGATGCAGAGACTCTTATGTAGTATAGCAACATCAGTGACATTTATGCCAGAATAAAGGGGTCATTGAAAGCTTCTTGCTGCAATTCTTTAATTTTAATAAATGCTAAATATTAACAATTTATGATATATGCTGACATTTCAAAATGTAAGTAATAGCAAGAAGTATCTTGGATGCATAATTAGAAAGATAAAAAAACAATTGAGGGAAGTGGGCAACTGGTCAGTAGCCGTAGAACCATTAGTTTTGATGGTTCCATCCACTCATTACGTTCTTGTACTCAGCGTTAGGGGATCCACGAACTCTTGTTATTGTAGGCTGTTAACCTCTGACTGCTTGCTTTTGGTCTTTGAGTCTAGACATCCCATCGGTTCTCCACATTTCTCTTGCTTTCTGTTCACAGTTACTGTCCAAACTCTATGGTTCCTTCCTTTTTTTCATGACACCTGTCCCGTTTAAGGTTGTCAAGTTGTAGCTGGTTACATGCCGTAAATGTAAGACTCTACTACTGGAGTCTTCTCTGATTAATTTCAGCTTAACCCTTAATTATCTGGGGGTTTTATGAGCACATTTAATTCAAGAAACATTTTAGAAATGGGCACTGTTGTATACAGTGACTCAGCCTCTGCCTTCTCAGAAATTTAGAGTCTCATAGTTGAAGCAAGCGTCATGATCCAGAAGTGCTGAATGTGGCTTTCATCTGGTCAAGTTTTTAAGTCTTGTGATTCTCTACTTTTATTATGAAGGTGCAAGTAATGTAAAAAATTGACTATTCTGAGGAGTTTTAAGAATCATACTTCTAAAGCCACAGCAACAGTTTTTTGTTTTTGTATTCTAAAAGGAAAGAAACTTCTCTTGTATTGTACCTGCCTTTTCCTCCGCCTTTCCTGAGCTGTGTTGTTTAGAGACTGCTTTGTTCTTATTTACAGATGTATCTTCAGCATGTAGCACCATGCCTAACCATATATATACTTGAAAAATACAGAAATAATGAGTTAAGGTTTAAGAGCTGGACTAGTGACAGACAATGTTACCATTAAAAATCAGTCTCATGGCAGAAATTTAAAAGTTTGATTATAACTAGTATGGGGAAGGGAGAAGGCAATGGCAACCCACTCCAGTACTCTTGCCTGGAAAACCCCGTGGGAGGAGTTTCTTAGGCTGCGGTCCATGGGGTCGCTAAGAGTTGGACATGACTGAGCGGCTTCACTTTCACTTTTCACTTTCATGCATTGGAGAAGGAAATGGCAACCCACTCCAGTGTTCCTGCCTGGAGAATCCCAGAGATGGGGGAGCCTGGTGGGCTGCCGTCTGTGGGGTTGCACAGAGTTGGACACGATTGAAGTGACTTAGCAGCAGTACAGGGAAATAGATATAGGAAGAGTAGAAATTTGCATAGTTTGGGGAGGACAATTTGGAATATACCTTTTCCTGTTTTTTAGTAAATTTTACTACATATCTATTCTCTTGTCTACAGGGAGATAATTATTATTAGATATTTGGCTTCAGAATTCTCCTTTACACTCTTAAAAATTACTGAAGCTTGAAAAACTATTGTTTATGTGGTTGTAGCTATTCATATTTATCACACTACAAGTTTAAAAATATTTTTGTACTTAGTTAAAAATGTAACATGTGAGTATTTTTATGAAAAATTAGAGTAGTATTAGTTTACTTATATGAATCTTCAATGCCTGGATTAAAAGAAAAATACCTAATTCTCATATCTGCTTCTGGATCCAGTCTGTGGTGAAATGTGATGAAGTATATGGAGAAGGCAATGGCACCCCACTCCAGTACTCTTGCCTGGAAAATCCCATGGACAGAGGAGTCTGGTAGGCTGCAGTCCATGGGGTTGCTAAGAGTCGGACACGACTGAGCGACTTCCCTTTCACTTTTCACTTTCATGCATTGGAGAAGGAAATGGCAACCCACTCCAGTGTTCTTGCCTGGAGAATCCCAGGGACGGGGGAGCCTGGTGGCCTGCCGTCTTTGGGGTCGCACAGAGTCGGACACGACTGAAGCAACTTAGCAGCAGCAGCATATGAAGAAAAATTAGGGTCACACAGATGATGTTGTTGGAAAAGGGAGGAGTATTTTAACAGCTTTTCAGATGGTTGAAGATACTCTTTGATACACCGAAGCTTGGTAGTGGTAAATTCCTTCTTTTTTTGTTATTTAAGTATAGCTGATTTACCGTATTATATTAGTTTTAGGTATACAACATAGTGATTTGATATTTTTATAGATTATACTGTATTTGAAGTTATTATAAAATGTTGGCTATATTTTTTGTGCTGTGCCTTGCATCCTGGTATCATATTTATTTCATGCCTAGTAATTGGTACCTCTTAATCCTCTACCACTATATTGCCCCTCCTCTTACCCTTTTCTGTGTTGGTAACCACTAGTTTGTTCTTTGTATCTGTGAATCTGTTTCTGTTTTGTTATACTCATTTGTTTATTTTTTAGATTCTACAAATAAGTGAAAATACACAATATTTGTCTTCCTCTGTCTTGACTAATTTCAGTAAGCATGATACCTTCCAGGAGGTCCATCTATGTTGTTACATATGGGAAAATTTTATTCTTTTCTATGGCTGGGTAGACAGCAGTAATTTCTTAAAAGCTTAGTTACATTATGGAATCTGACACTCAATCAATGAACCTCTGGTCCTTTGTTATATTAAAATCCATTCATCTGTCTTAGATTTGAATATATCTTTTACTTATGTGTGAGCTTGTGACATACACTGATCATTTGACAAGTTTTGGTTCCCTAAGTTATGCAGATTTTGCAAATGCTGGCCATTTTTATGAAATAGTATCCAAAAATGTTAACCATCACTGCAGATCTCTAAAGGAAAATTTTTAAAGTATTAGGAAGCTGTCAAGCTTATAGTGAATTGACAGCTTGAATTTCATCACTGAAAATGATGCTGCTGGTTGTTTTCTTTGAAGTGTTAGGCTCACTTTGTTTATTTTTGAGAAAATATCTGTCAGATATCCAAGTCATAGTAGTTTATATTTTTTTTACACACAGACTTTTAAAAAGAAATGGTCTCAAGTAAATATTGAGGTTTAATAAAGTTAATTTTTATGCTTCATCATGGACATTCTTATGTAAAACTGGCATTAAAAAAATTTAATGTGAGTGGCAGTAAGGAATATGACTATTACTAATAAGTATAGTTTGGTACCATTGTCTTGGTTCATGCCAAGAGGTCAGCAGTTTTACTGCCATTGCTTTTAGATTATCAGTGCAGATGTGCATGTGGTGAAAATGCAGCTGCTGTCTTGGTATTATTATGAAAATGGTTTTGACCTTATTGATTCTTTGAATGCCCTTGGGGGACCCCCAGCAGTCTGCGGACTACACTTTGAGAACACATAACACATGTCTGAACACATACATGTGTATACAGATGAGTGTCCTTGCAGCATTTTTTCCCCTTTACTTATTGGAATATAGTTGCTTTAGTTTGGTTAGTTCCTGCTGTACAACAATGTGAGTCAGCCCTTTGTATCCAAGTGCCCCCTCCTTGAGTCTCCCTCCCCCACCCCGAGTCCCCCACTCTGGGTCATCACGGGGCACTGGGCTGAGCTCCCCGTGCTGCTCAGCAGCTCCCCGCTGGCTGGCTCTTTACCCATGGTAGTGTAGATATGTCAGTGCTGCTCTCAATTCCTGCCTCCCTCTCTTTCAGTAGAAGAAAACTGAAACTGAGTTTTCTCACTATATGATTGTATGGATGTGCCATACAAATTTAGACAATTATAGGATTCTGCAGCTATTTGTGATACACTGATATGAAAACATGTCCAAGATGTATTTTTAAGATAAAGAAACAAATGTTGCATAGCAGTATGTTTAGTCAGATCCCATCTGTATTTAAATAGACATACATGTTTGTGTGAAGCCGTACCTAATGTGTGCAGCCTGTGGTGGTGTGGGTGGAGGGATATTTTTGCTTTCTGCCTTATGCCTTCTATGTTGTGGAGTTCAAGTGCGCTCAAGTAGCTTGTGAGCTTGTGCAAATTAAACGATAAGCTTATCACTGGGTGCAAGGGAATGGCTTCTGGATTGGTTGAGATTCTTAGCTATTATTGTCTGTTGCTAGTGGGTTATTTCCAACTTTTCTCTACATCCTTATACATTAAAGAGTGAAAGTTTCTTATTAATCTTAGTAAGTAAGCAATTTATCTCTTTCAGTAACTGGTGCAGTCCATTTGTAATACTTATAGTTGCAGTGAACCCTGCAGGCAGCAGCTGTGGCTGTGTGAAGGGAAGTTTTAGTTAATCATCTATCTTTTTAGCTAGTCGCACATTTTTAGTACATGAGCCTCAGCTGCAAAAGAGTCCTGTTTGTGATTTACAGAACCATCAGATCTGTAGTTACTATTTGAGTGTTTCAGGGAAAAGAACATGCCTTTTGGAATCAGATTTAGGCCCAAATCTTCTCTCCGCTGTTGACTAGTAGTGTGATCTTGTACAAATTAACATCTGAACTTGTGTTGTTATTGAGGAGTTAGGAATTATATCCGTTCCTGAGGATCATATCGGTAGTGTGTGGAGCTCGGTGCTTTATGCACATCAGCTCCTTTAGCTCTCATCTGTCGCTTGGTCTGCCCTTCCCCTAATGCACCACACTCTCCATGTAGAAGCTTCTGGTTAGCCTTTCAGGGCTCTAGTTGTCTCTTCTTCTAGGAAGTTCTCTGTTTTCTTTGGGGATAGTTGAGATGGTTGTTTTCCCCTCCGGGCTGTACGTCTCACCAGTCTGACACTTAACTCATTTTATTTTTCTCCAATGTTTTTAACTTGCAAAATTTACAGAAAAGCCTAAAGAATAATATAGTGAACAGTTATATACCTTTGGCTCAAGTTCACTGAAAAACATTTTGCCACATTTTCCTGTGTCTGTGTGTATCATTTTTTTTCCTGAACCACTTGAGAATACATTGCAGATTTTGTGACATTTCATCCCTACTTCCATATTTCCCCTATTACTCAAGAAATTTAATGCTGATATAATACTGTTGTCAAATATGTAGTTAATATTCAGTTTTCTCTAGTTATTCTAATTTTTTTTTTTTTTTGCATCCAGGATCATATCTATAGGTTTGTTTCTTTAGACTATTCTTATGCATTTTTTGTCTGTTCATGACTTTGACATTTAAAAAAATATATTATTTTGCTTTTGTTTTAAAAAATAACTTTATTTATTGGCTGTGCTGGGTCTTTGTTCTGACATTTTTAAAGAGTATTAGTTTGTAGGTTTCATAATCTTGATCTTTTTTGAGATCATAAAAAACTGTTTTTTGTTTGTTTTGTTACATCTCTCCTCACACTGTGATTTCCTGTGAGAATGGGAAAAGCAGCTCCTGACAGATGTAAGAAAGAACTGGCCCGACACTCCCTATGTGTTCGACCTCGGTGTTTCTTACTAGAGTTGGCCTGGCATTCACAGCTAGGTTGTGGTGTTCTCCTGTTGAATATAAGCAGTTTCACAGAATAGGAACATTAGACAAGGGCGCTCTGTGTCTTTGGATCAAGACTAAAACAAGACCACTCTGTAATCATGTCTGAACACAGACGAAAACATGAACATTGTCAAGTCACAGAAATGATCAAGCTTCGCTTCATCCTGGCTACCATGATGACTACAGATTTTTTTTTATAAATCATAGCCTTAGCCTCTCTTCATTCTTCTTGCCTCATAATAAAGTTTATTAAAACCATAGAATCGAAGAAGTATGTAGAATTAACAGAATCTTAGAATGGCTCCCCCAGCAGCCAACAGAAACTCTCATTCTGTAAGTCCTTTCTAACACCCTCCGAGTGAAACGCCCCAGGGTTCCCTAGAGTATACATTCTCCTTAGTTGTGAAAGTGAAGTGAAAGTGAAGTCGCTCAGTTGTGTCTGACTCTCAGCGACCCCATGGACTATAGCCCACCAGGCCCTCCGTCCATGGGATTTTCCAGGTAAGAGTACTGGAGTGGGGTGCCATTGCCTTCTCTGTTAACAGCGGCTAGGCATATTATATTTACTTGGAGCTGGTATACTTGGTGACAGCCTTAGTGCCCTCGGACACGGCGTGCTTGGCCAGCTCCCCAGGTAGCAGCAAACGCACAGCGGTCTGG
Source organism: Bubalus kerabau (assembly GCF_029407905.1). NCBI lineage: Eukaryota > Metazoa > Chordata > Mammalia > Artiodactyla > Bovidae > Bubalus > Bubalus kerabau. The sequence goes on along the minus strand of NC_073628.1, from coordinate 125,524,744 downwards.
ATCTCCCTGGATGTGATAGTTGAGCGCTTATAATGCGCCAGGCGCGATGCCTCACCAGTGATGCGCTCGAAAATGTCGTTGACGAAGGAGTTCATGATTCCCATGGCCTTGGACGAGATGCCGGTGTCCGGATGGACTTGCTTCAGCACCTTGTACATGTACACGGAGTAGCTCTCCTTGCGGCTGCTCTTGCGCTTCTTGCCGTCCTTCTTCTGGGCCTTGGTCACAGCTTTTTTAGAGCCTTTTTTAGGGGCAGGAGCAGACTTAGCCGGTTCAGGCATGTCTATGATGACAACACCCAACAACACAGAAAGATCTTGAAAAGATCTATGCATTCTCCTTAGTCGTAAGGAGTCTTGAACCTAACTTCTTTAACTAGAGGTATGTTCTTGGTGCTGTTGACTAGAGGAAATTCACACCTAAGAACTCGGACTCTCCTTTTTGCCTTGTGAATGAGTTTTTAATACAGTTAGGAATTAGCACCAAGCTTCTCTGGCTAGTTTCTTACTGGTCAAGGATAACCTTTAGTTTTGTTTAACTGGTTTTTGGTTACTGAGAGTTGCATTTTTAAAAAGCTGTAAATCCTGCTTTTGTGAGTTGTTCTTCATAATTAAAAAAAAATTAGAGACGATTTCAAAGACAGCTTAGAAATCAAAGAGAGAGACTGTATTTTCAGTGCTTTACCAGCTTTGTGAGAAGGTTTTGGTTTAATTTTCCTTCTGCCACTTTTAATAGCAAACCATTGTGGAGTAATTTGGAGGTGGTAGAGTGACTTAAAGATAATATATACACACTCACACACAAATAATATAGTACATAATGTGTAATACTGCATAATAAACTTCAGGAAAAATTTGTTTTACATTTTCTATCATAAATTACCTATAATTTTTCTGCTCTTCACAAGAAAATAAAATTTCCATTCCTGTAAATGGAAATTTAAAGGCTATAAGAGAAGCACCTGTTCATGATTTCTCATTGTTGTTGACTTTCAAGGGAGGTTATGATGATATTAAAAGATTAACAGTTTGAAAGTAGCCCCTAGGGCGTTGTCTCCCATTAGAATTACTGTTGAATCTTGCTACTTTTAAATTTAATTGTCAAATTAGGTGGCTTTGTTACATGTATTAGAGCCAGTAGTCATTGCATTAAAATTTATCTGCTTCTGTTTGTCTGTGCTACCAATACTGTTTTTTATTTTTGTTATTCTGAAATATCTTAGGAACAAAGAAGTGAACGTGTTCTTTTATCATATTTGTTCTGATGAGAGGATTTAGTGTAATTGAACCTTTTAATGCATTAGCCTTTAATTTTGGTTGTACTCGGAAAAGTGTTCTAATTCATCTCTGCTTGTCCAAGTTTAGTGGAATAGAAATGCATAGATCAATAGAAATAGAACAAAAATGCACTTTTGACATGTTTATTCTACTCAGAAGTTGATATACTCACAACTTAAGCATTTAAATCTGGTTTAATAGGGAAGTGAGGTGATTCATTGATCACACTAGGATTAAAGCAGCCAAATTTTAATTTATTTGTTTCAACTTGTAAACTAGCATTTTTTTAGGATGTCATCAAATATGGGGAAGTTTTTCATTTATCAGTTCAGTTCAGTCACTCAGTCATGTCCGACTCTTTGCGACCCCATGAATCGCAGCACACCAGGCCTCCCTGTCCATCACCAACTCCTGGAGTTCACCCAGACTCACGTCCATCGAGTCAGTGATGCCACCCAGCCATCTCATCCTCTGTCGTCCCCTTCTCCTCCTGCCCCCAATCCCTCCCAGCATCAGAGTCTTTTCCAATGAGTAAACTCTTCACATGAGGTGGCCAAAGTATTGGAGTTTCAGCTTTAGCATCATTCCTTCCAAAGAAATCCCAGGGCTGATCTCCTTCAGAATGGACTGGTTGGATCTCCTTGCAGTCCAAGGGACTCTCAAGAGTCTTCTCCAACACCACAGTTCAAAAGCATCAATTCTTCGGTGCTCAGCTTTCTTCACAGTCCAACTCTCACATCCATACATGACCACTGGAAAAACCATAGCCTTGACTAGATGGGCCTTTGTTGGCAAAGTAATGTCTCTGCTTTTGAATATGCTATCTAGGTTGGTCATAACTTTTCTTCCAAGGAGTAAGCGTCTTTTAATTTCATGGCTGCAGTCACCATCTGCAGTGATTTTGGAGCCCCCCAAAATAAAGTCAACCACTGTTTCCACTGTTTCCCCATCTATTTCCCATGAAGTGATGGGACCGGATGCCATGACCTTCATTTTCTGAATGTTGAGCTTTAAGCCAACTTTTTCACTCTCCACTTTCACTTTCATCAAGAGGCTTTTTAGTTCCTCTTCAGTTTCTGCCACAACAAATTATTAGTTCATTTAAAGATAATATCGGGTGGTCTTGTGGGTTGAAACATAATATAATGTGTGCATTTTCTGGATTTCTGTTCTAAGATTACAGATGCTCACACAGTTACTACTACTAAATCTATAGGTACTGCAGTTTGCTTTTTCATTTAAAGGATAAATATGCTGGACAATAATCATAAGCAGCGATGAATACTCAAATTCTAATTTAGGCAAAAGAAGGGATAATGGACATTTTTAGCTGTCATTTTCACCTATTTGGCCAATGTTTCTTTCCCCAGGATGAATATCTTAGGTTGTTTTCAGGCCGGAGAGCCTGTGCTGCACGTCACAGCTCTCAGGAGCTTGTTCCCAGCTAATATGATTGACAGGTAAGCCAGCAGTGTCACCTTAGGCGTGTTTTTGTCATTGGAAGAAGGTAATGTAGTTGTTGAGTGTGAACCGGAAACTAGTAGATTTAGCATAACGGGTAATGTTAGTTTTGGTTTCTCATGGCATATGCTCTGGATGTAGCAGCAGGCAAGGTGGCTCCACAGTGATCAGGAATCCAAGCTCCTTCCTGCCTTGTTCTGTCTTGTTTTTAACCTCTCACATCCTAGTCCTTCCTGAAAGGGGAAAAGGAGATAGAAGGAAGAGGAGGAGGGGGAGAAGGAGGGTGTATAGCAGTTATCTCTTAAAGAGATTTCTGGTAAGCTGCAAAATAAATTTAATTTATATATTATTGACCAGAATTTAGTCCACAGGTAACCTCAAGGCGAGCTGGAAATTATCGTCTATTTCCACCCACCCCCCACCGCCCCCCGCGGCTTCTCAGATAGCTCAGTGGTCAAGAACAGTGACAGTGAAGTCACTCATTCGAGTCCGACTCTTAGTGATCCCATGGACTGGAGCCTACCATGCTCCTCAGTCCGTGGGATTTTCCAGGCAAGAGTACTGGAGTGGGGTGCCATTTCTTCTCCAGAGGATCTTCCCGACCCAGGGATCGAACCTGGGTCTCCTGCATTGTACGCAGATGCTTTATCATCTGAGCCACCAGGGAAGTGGTCAAGAATGGGCCTACCAATGCTGGAGACGTAGGAGACGTGGGTTTAATCCCTGTATCGGGAGGATCCCCTGGAGAAGGAAATGGCAACCCACTCTAGTATTCTTGTGTGGAAAATTCCGTGGACAGAGTTTCTAAGTTTTTATTATTTACTCATACAGTCAACAAAAATATTTTAGCCCGTTCTATATACTGGACACTATGATGGTACTTGAAGATTTAAAGAAACCATGATTGGTTTATTAAGAGCTTAGTATGTACTTGATGAGGAGGGCATGGCAACCCACTTCAGTGTTCTTGCCTAGAGAAACCCATGGACAGAGGAAGCTGGCGGCTGCAGTCCATGGTGTCACAGAGTTGGACACGACTGAAGTGGCTGTGCATGAAGTGACTGTCCATGACTTGATATGGACTATTCATTTAGAGTACATTGTTCATTTTATTTATTTTGTAAATTAGGACGTCATCAGCCTAAATTTTATAACTACCGAATGAGAGAGCAAGTAGTTTGAACCCAGGTCTGTCTCTCAAACCGTTTCTTTTGGTTGTCATAAAGTAGATGTTTCATTGGAGAAGGCAATGGCACCCCACTCCAGTACTCTTGCCTGGAAAATCCCGTGGATGGAGGAGCCTGGCAGGCTGCAGTCCATAGGGTTGCTAAGAGTCGGGCAGGACTGAGTGACTTGATTTTCACTTTTTGCTTTCATGCATTGGAGAAGGAAATGGCAACCCACTCCAGTGTTCTTGCCTGGAGAATCCCAGGGATGGGGGAGCCTAGTGGGCTTCCATCTATGGGGTCGCACAGAGTCGGACACGACTGAAGTGACTTAGCAGCAGCAGCAGTGTTTTTGTCATACTACCTTGCTTATTTACACTTCATAGACTTGTAAAAACCTGTTCATTTTCTATATAACTATTTCTAATGTTATATATATATAATCATTTCTATTGTTATATATATATATATCCATTTCTATTGTTTTATATATATATATACACACACACACCCATTTCTGTTGTTATATATATATAACCATTTCTATTCTATTTCTGTTTAAAAACCTGTTCATTTTCTGTTGTTAACCATTTTAAGGTGATGTCATGATTAAAATCAACAAGCTTGAACCTCAGTTATTTTCTACAAAGTCTGGTTGTTGAGTTTGTCAGCTGGGAGATAGTGTAATCTTACATGTAAGTGCTGGTTTTAAAGTATGTTGGATTAGATGTGTGATGTTTCCTAGGTTAGAACATCTTTTTTTTTTTTTTTTTTTTGTAATTCTGTGCTCTCACAATCGAGTTGAGCATTTTGAAACAAATTTCCCTATAAACAATAGGGAGAGTAGAGATTTGGCACAAATTTAGTTAACATACCAAAATTTAATCATTAATTGTGTTTCTGAGTGAGTGGAAAACAGATGTGATATTTTAAAAAGTTGCTAGAAAACAGATTTCCTTACTTTATTGTTATATTAAGTACTTAGTAAGCTACTGGAAGAAGTGTGGCAGTGTAAAAGTGACCTCTTTTCTCTCTGTACTCTCGGATGTACAGTATTTAATGCTTTGATTAAAGCAACTGAGGGCTCTGTTTTAATCCGTCTTGTTTCTTTCTTCCCTTTCATTCATTTGCGGCTCTGTGATAACTGCAAAGAAGTTGACTTATTTCCAGTAAGTTGTGGTGCCTATAACTAAGAATCTCTTTATGCCTCTGTTTTCATTAACATTTTTCAAAGCCAGTCAAGTATGGGATGTGTTACTCTTTTGATTTTGTAGTTTTTTAAACCTAAATTGCAATCAGTATGATACATGGCGTGTGACAAATGCCAACCGGTAATCTTATCCAAGAGTAGTACAAAATGCTCATATTTGAAAATGTCTTATCAGCATTCAAATTGTATATATCATTAAAAAAATTTCTATGAAAACCACCTTTCAATCACCTTGTAAACCGGAGCTCACTGCGCCGTGCGGGTTCTCTGTTTTCTCACAAGCATGCTTTATGTACACTGACAGCGTCGCACATGGAAATTGGCTTGAAAGCTTTTGCTTTAAGCTGAGGTGTTTGACCCCACTGCCATACAGATGTTCTCATAATTTCCTCTCTTCGACTCCTTTTATAAATCAAAAAAGAGTGGGAAAGGGAAAATGATATGAGTAATTGCAGTATTAAATTACTGTAGAAAACTATTTGAGTTCTTTATAATTCTCTCTTCAACTTGAGTTTCAAATTGCCAGCTTCTTAAATGGTAAGTTTTTGTATTGACAGTCTTTAGATTATGACAGCACTATTTATTGGCTAGTTGACACCTCTGCCTCCTGTTTTATCAGAAACGTTCCTTTCTTCCCTGCTGGGAGCACGAGTGATTCCAGTTATAGAGACTGGATTTGACTTCAGAAGACTGCGTGATGACCACAGCAAATAGCTTTCTCATTGTGAAGCTCAACTGTTGCAAATCAGCTTTGATCTTTCTTTCCTTCAGTGTTGACTCTTATTTAATTCCAGGACGATTTGATGAAACTGTTATTGAAGAGAGGAGGCAGTGTGCTGAAGATCTTCTGCAGTTCTCTGCCAACATTCCTGCCCTTTATAACAGTAAACAGCTTGAAGATTTTTTCAAGGTTTGGTGTTCTTTCTGAAATATTTTGTATCTTATTAAATGTCTTTATTTTCTGATTTGTAGTAAAGCAAGATTTAAGTTTTTTTCCTCCCCCAAAATGTCATTTACTTTTAAATTTCATTATTCAGTAAAATAACTAGAAATTAATAGTAAATAACAGTGTCTGGCATGTCTTCTATTTCTCTTGTGGAAATATATAGAGTTTGTGATTCACTGATTTAAGAAAATTGTTGCAGAGGGCTTAGAGATTATCTAATTCATCATAATTGAAATACATTAAAACATTTAAATATCATGAAACTCCAGTAGTTATCTTCACTTTTTGAGGTTTCTTTCAGTAACAGACTTCTTTTGGGGATAGAAACCACTGTAAGTCCATATTAAATTTGTTCTAATTAGACTAATTTGTGTAGATAGAACAAAAATAGTTCATGTACAACTTAAAGAAGTAGTCTAGTACAAACTGTATTACCAGAGATCTTTGGATATTAGTATTTTAAGTTTCTTGACATGAGATGCCTTCATTCTGAGTTCATTATCATTTTTACTAATAATATTCTAGTTTATTATGTATTGAATTTTTGCTAGTTGTCGGTTAATATCAATGTCTTTATTCAGTATTAATGTCTTAATTTTTCTGTTACATTTAGCTTTCTAGACTAAAGCTATATGATTGTGCTATAATTATTTTTTCCCTTCTTTAACTAAAAATCTACTCAGTTGTATAAATGTAATTTCTTAGAACATGCAGCCAGCAAGGTATATGAGGATCTTACAGAAGAATATTATCTACAAAAGGAATTTATTTTTTATGTCTATTTTAGTTTGCTGAAGGAAGTGGATCTTTTGAAAGACATTACAAACTTGTGATTTAGAAATAATAGTAGAAAAGTTTGTGGTAATAAGATTCTTGCTGATTGACTTCGTTGCTTAATTTTTCATTACTCTGCAAACTGGGCTGAGATGATGAATTGGCTTCTGCATATGTTTAGGATAAAAGACCAAATCAAATTGATACACTATTAGCTGTTTGCTAAATACAGCTGTTCCTGTATGGCAGGGAATCGGTGCTTATAGAAAAAGACAGCATTATTAAGCAAGAAGAATATTGCTTTATAGAAGTTATGAAAGGCAATCTTGCAAATTAACACATACCAAGGGCTAAAAAAAGAATATAGAGATCAGATCGTAGATTTTGAATAACTTAAATAAAATAAAAGCTGTTCATTCTGTTTCTTTTGGATCTGGGAATTCCTCATTGTAACTGTTGCTGAAAGATACTTATTTTTGGGTTATGTGAAATGAGAAACAAAAGAAGAGGAAGAAAAAATTGGGCAGTTTAAGAACGGTCAAGCTAGTCTTGGAGAACATCTTGGAAATATCCTAAGCAGTGTGTTTGGTGGGAGAAGTATACTGATTTAATATTATAACAGTGATGCTTAGTTTCTTAATGTAGAGATGAGTAAATATGGTCTTAGAAGGTTATTTAACTCCCAAGTAAGCAACAAAGCAAAACTCACCATGTTATCTTGTTTTCTCACACAACAAAGTTTTTTTTTTCATATATGTACATATTTTAAAGTTATAGTTGATTTACAAGATTATGTAAGTTTCAGGTGTACAGTATAGTGGTTCCCAATTTTAAAGGTTGTACCCTATTAATAGTTACTGTAAAATACTGGCTATACTCCCTGTGCTGTACAGTATATCCTGGTACCTCTTAGTCCCCTGCTCCTATTTTGCTCTTCACCTTTTCTCTCTTCCCAGTTGTAACCACTAGTTTCTCTGTGAGTCTGTTTCCTTTTTTTGTTTCATTCATTAGTTTGTTTTTACATTCCACATATAAGTGATATCAAACACTGTTTGTCTTTCTCTAACTTTTTTCACCAAACATGACCTCCGAGTCCGTGCGTTGTTGCAGGTGGCAAACTTCCGTTATTGGGGACTGTAGAATGGTGAAAGTCGCTTTGGAAAGCAGTTTCTGAAAAACATAAACTTCTGTTGATCTGTGTGCCTGTTCTTTTACTAATACCATACTGTCTTGATTACTGTAGCTTTATAATAAGTTTTGAAATGAAAAAGTGTAAGTTATCCCACTTTATTTGTATTTTTTCTGAGTTATTACAGCAGTTTTGATTCTTTTGAATTTTCATAAAATGTTTTAACATCAGTTTGTCCATGTGAGCACAAAATTCTGATGAAATTTTGATTGGAATTGTATTAAGTATACAGTTCAATTTGGGGAGAATTGTTATCTTAATATAATCTGTGAACATGAAATAACTCACCATTTATTTAGGTATTCTTTAATTTATCTCAGCACTGTTTGTGGTTTTCCTGTATAAGGTACTTTTTTTGCCGATTTAATATAAAATATTTTATTCTTTTGATGCTATTATGAATGGAATTGTTCTTTCATTTAGCATTGTGCTTTAAAGGTTTATCCATGTTATAGCCAGTATCCATTAATTCCTTAATTTATTTTTAAATACTAATCATAATTTTCCTTTGTGTGGATCCATAGATATACCGCATTTTGTTTATCTGTTCATCAAGTTGATGCACACGTGGGTTGTTGTCTCCTTTGACTACTGTGAATGATGGCTGTTAGGAATATTGGCATATAAGTTTTTATGTGGACATTTTTTGTTTCTCGTAGGTATATACTTAGGAGTGGAATTGATGTGGAAGATTTTAAATTCTAATTCAGTTTATTTTCTTGTATAGGTCTATTCTAATTTTCTCTTTTTGTTTGATACTTGATACAGCTTGGTAACTTGTGTTTTACTAGGAGTTTTCTTTTGAATTCTGTAATTTGTTCATACTGTTCACTTACATATGTCTCTAACTCCTATAGGAATGGTAGTGATACCCCTTTTTCATTCATAATTTTGGTAATTTGTGTCTATTTTTTCTTGACCCATCTAGCTAACAGTTTGGTATTTTTGTTGATCTTTTCAAAGGATCGGCTTGGTTTCATTGATTTTTTTTTTTTTTTCCCCTGTATTTTTCTATTTCATTTCACTGATCTCTGTTCTAAACTATATTTCCTTTCTTTTGCATGCTTTGGATTTACTTTGCTCTTAATCTGATTCTTTAATTCCTTAAATTGGAAGCTTTAGTTATTGATTTTGGTTTTTCTTGTCTGACATAGGCATTTACAGCTATAAATTTCCCTCTTAGCACTGTTTGAGCCTCATCTCATAAGTTTTTGTTTTATTTTCACTTTTATTCAGTTTAAAGTATTTTCTGATTCCTTTTATGATTTTTCTGTTGACTCATTGGTTATTTGGAGATATGTTCTGTAATTTCCAAATGTTTGTGGATTTCTTAAAGTTTCATCTGTTACTGATTTCTAATTTTGTTTTCTTGTGGTTGTGATCAGAAAATATGCATTGTATGATTTCAGTCCTTTTAAATTTATTGAGACATGATGTATTTCCTAATATGTGCTCTACCCTGGAGAATGTTACATGTTGACATATTCTGTTATCAGGCGGAGTTACATTTGTTAATTCAGGTGGAGTAAATATTAATTCAAGTTAGTTGATAGTACTGTCTTCATTATCCTTGCTGATTTTCTGTCTAGTTGTTCTAGCAGTTGTTGAGATTGAGGTACTGAAGTCTCTAATTACTGTTGAATTTTCTATTTTTCTTTTCAGTTATGTTGATTTTTACTTTATTTTGGGCCTTTTTTGGCGTGTGCATGTATGTTTAGAATTGTTCTATCTTCCTGATGAAATGATTTACTTAATCTTACGAAATGTCCCTCTTTCTAGTAATGTTTATTGTCTTAAAGTCTGTTTTGTGTGATTTTGATACAGGCAGTCTAGGTTTCTTACAATCTGCATGTACTTTTCTTTTAAATTTTGCTTTCAATCTGTTTGTATAACTGAATCTAAAGAGTACTCTTACATGCACTATGTATAGTTTGATCCTATTTTTTTAATCTAGTCTGAGAACTGCTGTTGTTGATATGGTATTTAGTCTTTTTGTATTCAATTATTGATAAGACTGAATTTTTGTCTGTCATTTGCTATTTGTTATATATCATACATATTTTTTGTTTTTTCATTTCTACTTTATGCCACCTTTTGTATTGAATAGGTATTGTTTATTGTACCACTTAAATTCTTTTTTTTTCTGTGTGTGCTTTTATTTAAAAAAAACTTATTTGTTTGGTTGTACCAAGTCTTAGTTGTGGCACCCAGGTCAGTAGTTACGGGCATGGGCTTAGTTGCTCCGCCACCTGTGGGGTCTTAGCTCCCCCACCAGGTTTTGAACTCAGGTCCCCTGCATTGCAGGGCAGGTTCTTAACCACTGGCCACTAGTGAAGTCCCTTATGTATGTGCTTTTAAAAGTTATATTCTTACTGTTTGCTCTAGGGATTAATGTATGCATTTTAATTTATGACAATTTACTTGAGAAGAATACTAAATTCTAGTAAAGTAGAGCTTTATGGTGCAAACTTGCTCTATCTACTCCTTATTTTTTATTATTATCATCATAGACAGCATATTAAAAAGCGGAGACATTGCTTTGCCGACAAAGGTCCATCTAGTCAAAGCTATGGTTTTTCCAGTAGTCATGTATGGATGTGGGAGTTGGACTATAAAGAAAGCTGAGCGCTGAAGAATTGATGCTTTTGAACTGTGGTGTTGGAGAAGACTTTTGAGAGTCCCTTGGACTGCAGGGAGATCCAATCAGTCCTTCCTAAAGGAAATCAGTCCTGAATATTCATTCGAAGGACTGATGCTGAAGCCAATACTTTGGCCACCTGATGCAAAGAACTGACTCATTGGAAAAGACTCCAATGCTGGGAAAGATTGAAGGCGGGAGAAGAAGGGGACGGCAGTGGACGAGACGGTTGGATGGCATCACCGAGTCAATGGACATGAGTTTGAGCAAGCTTCGGGAGTTGGTGATAGACAGGGAAGCCTGGCATACTGCAGCCCTTGGGGTCGCAAAGAGTCGGACTGAGTGACTGAACTGAACTGATACCTCATATATAAACAGAACAATACAGTGTTACAGTGTCTTTTTAAAAAGTTAAGGGAGGAAAAAATAAGACCACATATATATGTAGTCTTTGTACTTGCCCTGTTTCTCTCTCTTTTTTTTTTTTTTTTGGTGTTATTTATTTGTCTAGGTGGATTGGAATTACCATATGTTATTCTTTTCTTTCAGCTTGGAGGACTGTAGTTTTCTTTTGTGTGTGTAAGGCAGATTTACTAGTAATAGAGTCTCTAGTCCTTATCTGAAAATGTTTTTATTTCCCCATCTTTTTTAAAATTTTAAGAATAATTTAATACATTAGCTTTGACATACAACTATATAATAATGTCAGTTTTAAATGTAAAGAAACAGATCCTTACAGGACCAAAGTAACCCCCGGGCCATGAGATTGGTTTTTCCTTTTTCCTTTTTTTTTTGGTTTCAACAATTGTGCACCACAGTGGTTCAGCATAAAAGGTGGATGTGGTGAGTATGAGAGCTGTAGTTTGCAGTATACCACATCTAGAACTCAGAGGAGCTGGATTAGACAGAAGTGGTGGTGGTTCTAATTCAAGAGTCAGGAAACACTCGGACAAGTTGGTCTACAGCATCAGAAGCATCCATTTAAGTATCTTTTTTCTTAATGATCAGAGGCCCCATATTGTCTCCAGTTTCTTCATTGTGTTTTGTGTCAGATCCATCACAGAATGGGAACTATTTGGGACCTTCAGCAGCGTCATCAGTACACAGCTTTATCTGCCAAATCTTCCATGTCAAAAGCATGTAGTACCTTGATGTTGTCTTTCTGGATGAGAGGGTTTACCCTAGATTTGTTGTGATGATCTTTAAACTCTTTTGTAAGCTAGATAACCGGTTGCAGCTGTCCCAGCAGCAGTGGTCACTGCTGCAGTCCATTCAGCTTGTATGCTGGACGTCATACTCACGGCACTGTCCCTTGCAAGGGTGTGCCTTTACCCTCAGTAAACTGTAGCCTAGAGTAGTCGGGCAGGCTACGTACGGTTCATGGGATTGCAAGAGTCGGACACGACATAGCTCTGTCTTTCTCTCTTTCTTTTTTACTGGACATAGAGAATTATCGATTGACATGTTTCTTTTATAAAAAATTCATTTACTTTATTTTTGACGCTGGGTCTTCGTTGCTTTGCGCGGGCTTCCTCTGGTTGCCGTGAGTAGGGGCCTCTCCTCACTGTGATTTGTGGGCTTCTCATAGCGGTGGCTTCTCTTGTTGTGGACCGCAGGCCTGGGTGTGCACAGGCTTCGGTAGTTGCGGTACGTGGGCTCAGTAGTTGCGGCTTGAGGGCTCTAGAGTGCTGGCTCAGTGGTTGTGGTGTACAGGCTTAGTTGCTCCGCGGCATGTGTAATCTTCCTGGATCAGGGATTGGACCCATGTGCCCTGGGTTTGTGAGATTTTTATGTGAGATTTAAGTCACATAACGTAAAATTCACCATCGGCAGGTGGGTTCTCATCCACTGTGCCACCAGGGAGGTCCCACGGTGTTTCTTTTAGCACTTTGAACTTATCATTCCTCTGCCTTTTGTCCTTTATTGTTTTTTTATGTGAAGTCAGCTGTTAATTATACTGTGGCTCCACTGTATATTTCTTTTTCTATTACTTCTTCCAGAATTTAGCCTTTGTCTTTCAATTGTGTGACTAGGTGTTGATCTCTTTCTGTTTATTTTATTTTGGGTTTATCTTCTTATATTTGTAGATTAATTTTTTAAAATCAAATTTGGGAAGTTTTTTGCCCTCATCTTCTCAAATATTTTTTAGCCCTTTTCCCCCTTTCGTCTCTGGTACTATTAGTTGGTATGTTTGATATTGTCTGGCAGCTCTCCCTGATTCTCTTTATTATTGTTCCTTTTTTTCCTATGATCTTCATATTGGATAGTTTATATTGATCTTCAAGCTCATTGATTATTTGTGTTTCAGCAGATCTATTGTTGAACTTCTCTAGTAAATTTAAAATTTTGTTATTAAACTTTTCAACTCCAGGATTTTAATCTGGTACTTTTTTAAAAAATTGAGATCAAGTCACATAACGTAAAATTCACCATTTAAGGCGTACAGTTCAGTGTTTTTCTTTTAGTATATTCACATGGTTAGGCAACCATTATTACTACCTAATTCCAGAACATTTTTATCACCCATAAAGAAACCTTAGAGGCTTCCCAGGTGACTCAGTGGTAAAGAATCTGCCTGCCTATGCAGGAGATGCAGATTCGATCCCCACGTCAGGAAGATCCCCTGGAAGAGGAAATGGCAACCCACCCAGTATTCTTGCCTGGAACATCCCGTGGATAGAGGAGCCTGGTGGGCTACAGCCCATGGGAAGGCAAAGAGTGGGACACAACTGAGCAACTGAACACACAAAGAAACTTTATACCCATTAGCGTTCACCCTTCCTACACCATTTACCCCAACGTGTAGAAAACACTAATCTGCTTTCTGTCTTGATGAATTTGGCTATTCTGGACATGAATGGAATCATCTAATATGTGGTCTTTTGCATCTGACTTGTTTCACATAGCTTAATGCTTTCAAGGTTCATCTGTATTGTAGCATATATCGATACTTAAATCCATTTTATGGTTGAATAATATTCTGTGAAGTGGATTTGAATATATCACATTTTGTGTATTTACTCTTCATCACACTTGTCTGTTTCTTTGTATGTCTTGTAATTTTGTTGTTGAAGACCGAAAAGTTTGGATAATACAGTGAATCTGTACTCTGATTTCTTTCCCCTAAGGGTTCTTGCTGTAGTTTTATCAGTGTGTTTACTAACATGTCTGTACTAAATCTGTGGAGTCTGTTTGATGTACAGTGTGTGACTGCTCATATTTCTGCTCAACATAATATCTTTATTGTATTTTTAAACCTGGTTTGGTATTGGCTAGCCCTGTGTAAGCATAGCTTGGGTCAGCCAGTGATTGTTCTTTGCTTGTACACTTTGTTTCATTCTATTTCTCCCTTAATGTGATGATTCTTTGTGTGTTTTGAAAGTTCAGGCATGTTTTAAGTTTGCTCTGGCTTTTGTTTTCCTCTGGGATCTCTTGGATTTCCTCTGTGCATGTGCACCCTCTCATGGTTTGCCAGGGATTTGCAGATAGCTTGATCCCTCTGGTTTTTCCTTCATGGATAGGTGGAAATGCTTATTAAGAACCCTTAATAGCTCTGCCATTTTCTGGATCTTCCTGCTAATGTCTGGTCTTTTGCTAACTGCAACTTTGTGCTGCTACTGAGTCTATGTTCTTGCCATGTTTGGCACTGAGATGACTACTATTGTTGATGACACTGGAGTGGACCTCTTTCTCTGCTTGAATCTGAATCATGCCAGCCTCATCTGCAAGTGAATCTGCTAGTTTTTAAGGTTTGTCTTCCCTTGTATGATTACTATGGCAACCCAGATGGGATGGAAGATGGAAACAACCCCAGGCAAGAATGCCACAGACTCCCTCAGTTCTTACCTTTGGTTCTTTAGCTTTTCAGGAGTAGCCACTTATTCATTTGCCCTGTGTTTTTTGTCAGTTTCCAGAGCTCTGGAATGGTTGCTTTGACAGTTTTCTCTAGCTTTGTCATTGCCTTCTGGGGGGAGAGCATTTGCTAACTTCCCACCATATTTGGATATTCTAGCACATCTGAACTCCCCTCCCCCACCTCCAAATAGACTCTTCATTAATCAAAACCTTTGAGATGCTGTATAATAAAAGTTTCTTTTTACTACATATTCAGAAACACTCAAAGGTTATTTTTGAAGTGAAGATTTAAAATAGAATTGTGGCATATTTTCCTACTACTTAAGTTCCTCTCAGTTTTTATTATTATTGTTTCATTACAGATTTATTCTTTATTATCTATTTTTTATTAAATTGTTTATTAAATTAGGTAAGTAAAATTTCCCTAGGATTATGAGCTAAAACATTTTTTGTATTCTTTAGTATTTTGTTTTTATTTTTTTATAAGCAGATTTTATATCAGCTAGTAATAATAACAAATAATCATTTACTGAGTATTTACATTGTTTTAAACACTTTATATGCATGAAATCTTTTAGTCCTGCGAAATCCTTGAGTTAGTTATATACATGTTATTTCCGTTTTATAGGTGGGTAACTTAAAGTCACATACCTGGCAGTGGAAGCGGTAGTTAACAGTTGAAAGGCACCTTCTGTTACGTGAGATTGTAGGTCAAATCAACTTTGTCTATTAAAATGCTCAAAATACTTTCAGATTTCCTTAGGATTTGGTTTGGATGTTGTTTAGTGTAGAATGGATACTGTACTTTTTGGAGAAAAAGTCAGTTGTAATCTGTTATTTGAATATTTGAGTACATACAATTAAGTGATAAAAACTCAAACATTTTCAGTGTTTCAGTTCACTTAAAACTCAAAGAAGTAAAATTTGATAATTTGAGAGGGACCATTTCACATTTCTCTTCCTTTAACTGGCAGGGAGACTTGATGAGGTAAAGATGTTGTTGAGAGTTGGGGGAAGGATACTTGTTGAATTCTGAGTGCTGAACCAGAGAGGAAATAGGGGGCTTGTATTTCTCTTCGGCTTTGCTACCCTGGTAATAGTGTTGTGGGTATAGAACTGGTGGTGGAAGGTTAAAGAGCAGAAGAGCTGTTATTTTAATTGTTGGTTGGTTAGTCGCTAAGTTGTGTCCGACCGACTCTTTTGCGACTCCATGGACCATAGTCCTCCAGGCTCTTCTGTCCATGGTGTTTCCCGGGCAAGAATACTGGCGAGGGTTGCCATTTCCTTCTTGAGGGGATCTTCCCCATCCAGGGATCAAACCCGGGTCTACTGCATTGCAGGCGGATTCTTAGCATTGAGCCACCAGGGAAGCCCATTAATTTAGTTCTTTAAGGGTTATAAGCCTTTAGAGCATTCAGTCCATAAAGCCACAGCACAAAATCACACTACACCACTTGCCTGACAGAGCAGTCTCTAGTTGTACACAAAGTAAGAGAATCTTTTTAGGCATGAATTTGGAAACTTAAATATTTAATTACAATGATGGTCACACGGATAAATCAGTTTTATGTTTATTAAAAATGTTTCCGTAGGGACTTCCCTGATGGTCCAGTGGCTAAGACCCTGAGCAGGGCGCCTGGGTTCGATCCCTGGTCAGGGAACTAGATCCCACATGTTGCATCTAAGACCCGATATGCCAAATAAATATTAAAAAAAGTTTCCTTGATAAACACATTTATTTCATTTTTTGTGCATTGTATTCAAATGATTCTCAAATATACTTTTTGGATCACTTGAGGTACTGTGTAGTATGTGGTAGTTTTTAATTTGGTAAAATTAAATGACTCCCTAATGCAGTCCATCATTTATCACTAATTAGAAAGACTAGTGACTCTAAAGAAACTGAATAACATCCCCCACTTTAGCTGGTGGGCTTTTTCTTTTTCTGCATTTTAAAAAGATGAGCACTTTTGATAGATTTCAAATAACATGCTTTTGTAAAAAGCCACACATTATTAGAAACATTATAAAATTCCTATTGAATTAAAAAAGTTTTAAACAGTATAGGTTTACAGAAGAATTATGCAGAAAATATAGAGTTTTCCCATATATTCACCTTTCTCCCTCACAGTTTCCCTTGTTGTTAGCATCTTGCCTTGGTGTGGTACATTTTTTACTTTTGGTAAACCAATATGGCTATTCCTGTTGATTTTTTAAAAGCAGTTGTAATCTAGTTTAATAGATGAACATTTTTATAATTCTTATAAAATAGTTGTGATAATTATCATTCATTCATTACTGATATTTTAAAATAGTCATATTGACCATGAAACACAATTATTCTAATCTTTTTAGGGTGGGATAATCAATGATGGCTCTGAATTGATCGGTCCCGCTGAAGCTTATCCGGATTCCCTCACTGATAGCCTTCCTGAGTGCAGCACAGAAGGTAAGAGATTTTTATATATATATTTTTCATTTCAGTGATTTTGATTGCTGCAGACTGTAAATCATATCTACATTGCCCAAATCAGATGGATGTAGGAGTTTGAGAGTATTGCACCAATTCTAAGGTACTTTTTTCTTCACATTTTCACATCATTGCTATTGAGTACATGGTTG
The DNA here is from genome assembly GCF_029407905.1 of Bubalus kerabau. NCBI lineage: Eukaryota > Metazoa > Chordata > Mammalia > Artiodactyla > Bovidae > Bubalus > Bubalus kerabau. The sequence goes on along the minus strand of NC_073628.1, from coordinate 125,507,606 downwards.
GGTTGATGATACATTAATTGACAGCTTTTTTCTTTCTTAGTGATACATAAAATAATGATTTGTCCTACAATTAACGGCTTCTTAGGTTTGTTAAAATGTGGTATAGTAAGTGCTCAGAATTGGTATTGTTTAGTATAAGAGTGCCTTTCTGAAGTTTATTTAGCTGAATCGGACTTTCAGACAATTAATTTCAAAAGGGGCTTTGAAAGTTTAGTCATGTACCAGAAAGAATAAGTCTAAGGCAGTTATAGTATTTTTGATATTTTTATAATAACATGAGTCTAAACCAAAGCAATTTTTGTACTTTTAATTACTTTAATTCAATAATGCTTAATCTCTTGTTTTTATTCCTCTATTAAGCCATTCTTGAATTTTTAATGAAGATTTAAAAAATTTCCTTAGCTAGTTTTCTTCCAGAAAACATTTTAGATTTAAGAGAGAGATATATTTGGGGACAGGGCTGGGGAGAGTCTTTAAAAATAGGTAAATTAGATTTGCTTGAAGTCGCTTAGGTTTGGTTTATATAAAAGAAAAGCCATACACCAGAGAATATTTCTTGATCTGTTTCATGAGTAAGAATCTATGGTAGAGGAGAATGGTTTGTGACTGCCATGAGAGGTGGTCGTGATCTCACTGTAGTGCTGGTTTTGCTGGCACGTGTGCTGATGTCACGCATCGGCACGCTAACATAGATCTGTTGCAGTAAATTCTCATCATGTTTTGGTAGGAGCAACGAGTTCCCAAACATTTTGTGGGTTGATGCACTTAAAATTTATTTTTCTTTTGGTGAAGAAAATACACACACTGAGAAGTAATTAAAATTTCTTATTTTTCATGGTAGCTCCCATTGACTTAAAAGCAGTCCATTAACTTCCATCTAGTGTTCTGTGTAACGTATGGGGGATCTTAGGCTGGGGTCTCCTTTGGGTCCTCGGTATCTTCAACTCCATCCTGAATCAGCTAAGATCATAGAAAAACAATATTGATAGTCATTTTACTTTACAGTCCATCAGATGTTTTTGGGGAAAAATACATCTATTCTCCATGACTTGTTTTGATCTGAGATTCTTGCTAGGCTTTGGAAAAATCGAACCACTTCTTGGGATCCCAAGGTGACTATTTTTAGAACAAGTTTCCTTGGAGGATGACTCTTTTGGGATAACCTGATCTGGCTGTTGCCTCAGAGATACCCTCGTACTTTTGAGAAAGAGGGAAACGACATTTTCTGCTTGTAAAATTGGCAGATTTGGTGATGTCCAAGAGAGGACAAGCAGGAAGTCGACTTAGAAAGATTTGTGGGAGAGTGTTCAGTGAGGACTACAGTTCCTGAAAATTACGGAATCTTTTTTTTTCTCTCTTTGATTTTTTGGGTCAGGAATTGAAGGGTATGTGACTTGAGGGTGACTCTATTTTATATCCTTGATAAGTCTTTATTACCTAGGTAGGTGTCAGCCATGGTGAGAGAAGGGTGTCTCAGGAGCCTATTTTAGTAGAAGGTAATCAAGGATAGGAGGGGTGCAGACGTCTTTTGCCCTTTGCTTAAGTTTAGAAGAGAAGGGGAAGAGTTATTATTAGGATGACTTTTCTTGGGATGGTGTTTTAAAATGTGGAAGGCTGTTCAGAATAAAAAGGTATTCATGTTAAAGGAGATTTAACCTAAGGTGGGTTATAACCTTAAACTTATAGGGTGAGTTTGTAATTTATTGTCCCAACTGAGACACTTCTGAGAATTAAAGAAGATGCTATTGTACTTATTGTTCGCCAAGACCAGGACTGTTCTCTGGGTGAATGGGCCACCCTACCTACAGTAGAGGTAGGGTGTATTTGTTTCAGAGTTTATCTTTTAACATTTCAAAATGATGAGTTTTCCTTGGAAGCAATTATCATTTTAGGAATATGCTTTTATGGGAGAAACTGGGGACAACATTTCTGTTAAAAACAGAAAAAGAAAGAAAAAGACTTAACAGTACTTAAAAATAATACTGAAATTTTATCCTTTCAGTGCATAATTTAGTTTTCTAACTACATTACCACCTCTGAAACACCCTGGGATCCATGAAGAATGAAAACCAGGGAACTGGAAAAGCTGTTAATGCTTACGTTTTTCACCCCCTCCCTTTAAAAACCTCTCTGCCTGGCTCACTGATCCTGCCCAAAGACACCTTGTCGACAAATACAGGTTCGAGTATCAGACATCTTACAAATTCTCTGGTATTTGAGAGGCAAAATGACTTTTAAATATCATGAGATTGCCTGGCATCCTGGGTAAGTGCAAGAGTTACTTTCACTCCAAAAGTCTGCCAGTCCCAGAGACAACCAGGAGAGAGGGCCTCTCGTAGGAAGGGGCAGGGCAGCCCGCCGAGCCCCGCAGGTGTGCAGGGCAGGGAAGGTTGTCGAGGGGCTGTGGAGGCGCATGCTGGCGAGGCTGGTTTAGAGCCGGAACGCGAGGAGGTGATCCACTGCATAACAGCTCCTCTGAGTGTAGTGTTTTAAATGGTGTTTTGAAGGTGGATTCATTTTTCATCCTTGTCATTTAGTTTGCCAGTGGAATGAGCCAGCGGGGCGAATCTTAATATGTATAGTCTGCTGTGCCAAGGCCCTTCAGTTAGAGTCAGAATGACACATGGCAAGTACATCACCTCTCAGAGAACAGATGCAGAGGCTAAGTGATCATTATTTTTATTAGTACCATAAAATGCAATCAACAAGTCTTTACCTTGAAAGAAAGTTTTCTAAGGAAAGCATAAAGAGTTGGATTAGAGGGTTTTTAAAAACTTTCAGTACTTTATATAGTATACTGTGATAGAGGAAACCCCTTTAAGGTTTTAGAAAACCCAACAATTTGGTGATTAACTACTTAATGTATTTTTATCTAATGAAATTAAAAATGATAAAATTTTTCCAGTAGGTTTTTAGATGAAACATTAACGTTGTTTTATATTTTTAAAATGAAGTGCTGGTTTGCTCTTCATCTCTTTTGTTCAGTGAAATTAAACTATATATTTTCTCAAAGATGAAAAAAGATTTAATTCATTGTTAACATCTTACTTCCTTTTTAAAATTCCATCTTTTTGTTGACTTAAACTTAGCCATAAAGTTCCTGTGGCATTTGTGGGGACCTGGCTAGAGTGGTGGATGGGAATTGAACTTCTTGGCATGTTTCTCTCATCTGTTGGCCTTTTGGAAGGATATAGGTTGCTTTACTGCGTGCTGACCTTAATATCGGAGCCTTTGATGTTTGTGTAAGCTCACCTGGTAAACTGTGTCATTTCCTCTTCGCAGTACATTACTTGACTTCTTTTGCAGTTTTGGGAGGGACATTTTCCAGGTGTATGCAGCAAGTAAGAAAAAGTAATTAGGTGATCATAACCACAGATACAAATTGAGAGATCAGCTTCTTCTATGTAGCATATCATAAGAGTAAATATTCTTAAATGTTTCCTAGTCAAATTTACCTTTTTTTTCTCTTTTTGCCTGTAAATTGTGGAGTGAGAACTCTCTAAGTGCTCACTGTAGCAATTGTAGACACAAGAAAGGGTCTATTAAGTAAGCTGTCTTGAATTAGCTATTTTAAAGTAAATGAGATGTACATTTTGAGAGTAGAATCTATTGCTGGCCCATGTAAAGGACCTTTTCAAAATCACTTTCAGTTCAAAATTTGTGTATTTATTTGGTGTCAGGGTAATAATTCTTTTCATTATATAGAAAAGCACAAAGATGACAAAATTAAGATTTTTAATTTAAAGTAGAATTTATAGCAAATGTCCACCAGGTGGCACCGCAAGAATGCTAAATCTTGTTACTGGGCTAATTCTGGGTGCTCCTGTACTACTTCAGAGTGTATTTATTCAGTTTGAAGTTCCTTTTTCTCCTGAGTGCTTATCTACTTAACTTTTATTCACTGTCCATTATTAGTTGAATTTTCTTTGTGGGGAAGTTTAAAATAAATAGAAAAAGAATAAGTTGTTATTATTTAAGATAAGCAGAAATGAGAATGTGTCCTTGTGTGTATGTGTGCATATAAAACAGTTGGCACAAAATTACAAAAATTGACCCTTAACAATTCTGTGACTATTGAGGATAACATTGTATATTAAGAGTTTAGGAGTCTGATGGGGCAAATAAAAATTTCAGGATGTTGTGGGAATAGATATTTTAGAGTAGAAGGAACACTGGGAATGATAGAGATAAATACCTTACTTTATAATTAAAAATTGGAATTTCAGAAAAGTTAAGACAGATGCCTAAGGCAGTCAAAGCCCTCCAGATATTTAACAGCAATCCCAGACCTGTATTCTGAAATGAGATTTAATTTGGTATAGAAAGCTCAGTATGAACTGCTTGTGTGCTGGTCACAGATTTGATTTGCAGAGTAGATTATGGAGCAGCATAAAAAGTTCATTAAGTAAAAATGGAAGCCAACTCATAGATCTTTGTTGTTCATGATAAGGTAACAGTACTAGGGTTGTAATTGTGATCGATGTGTTGTTTCCTGTGCTTATTCTTTTTTCTTAAAACAAATATGCAGTAAATATTCTGATGTTCTTTTTATAAAATTTCAAGGGTGAAGCAAGACATGTATCAGGAACATTATAAAAATGTGAAATGTCAGAGGAATGGCTCTTCTTAGTAACAGTAGCTATTACTGAGTGATGAGTTGGCGATCAAATAGAGGAATCTTAACTAACGCATCTTTTAGGTTTAGGTAGTCACTTAAAATAATATTTATAAAGGCTTGTTTCTTAATGGAGATTGATATTATGTCTTCTACCTCAGGGTGACCTTTGTTCTGCTAGCTAGATACCTTGCTTTGTGTGTGAAGCTTGAGTCATCGCTACTAGGAAAGGTAGAAATTCCCTTTCATTGACTATGGCAATATTTGAACCTCAGGGCTCAGTGAAAGCTATCAGCTAATAATAATGAGGCCATGTATTTTAGGCATAGTCGGCCATGAGAGACCACCTGTTGTTCTAAAGGAAACTGATCTCTTTTTGCAGAAGGTCTTCAAATACAGATTTCTGATAGCTTATAGTATAAAGATTTATTCTGTGGCAACTCAACCTTTTCCCCTGGTGCCTGTCTTTCAGAGATGGTGTCCTAGACAGATTACACTACACTGCCCTACTCTTAGCAGTTCAAAGCACAGAAGGTGAGGGTAGGTAGGTGAACTGGGACGCTGTACAAACCCCTCATGTCTGTAGCTGCTTTTTAACCAGTCACCTGGGGTCCTCTAATAGCCCTGAGACTTGAATCTCTGTGATATGAACCTGGAGGCTGAACACTTTCATAGAACCTTTGACTCCCCCCCACCCCCATCCTTTCCAAAAAAGGCTTAGGTTTTTGACTTGATGGTGTTGGTAAAGGATGCACCTTTTACTCTTCTGATGGCCCAGAGGGCCCCTTTAAACATGGATTGACTTCAGGTTGGTTTGACTTTTGACAAATAGCCTCTGTATTGTCAGTTGTTGCCCTGCATTATCCACAATGTTCTTCTCACTCACTTTAACTGAGAACCTCTTTCTTGCTTGCAGCTCTTTTTATCTTACTTGTTAACTTTCTGGGTTTCAGGGAGCTAGTGTCCATTATGTGAAGCTTTATAAAAAACAGACTGAATGACAAGACCGGTGGTTTCAAGGAGTTGAGCAAGCACTGTATTAAGTAGATATATTAAAGATATAAGATGAATAAAATAGGTACTGAGTATTTGCATTCCTCTCTCTGTATCTTTGTACTCATTGTTGAGGTAGTGATGGGGAATGTTCTTCTTGAGCTGGTTGGGGAGTTCTTCAATGAAAGAAGGGGAGTTAGCAGTTGCTTCAGTATGGAAGAGAAACATCAGATAATACTAGGTTAGTTGCAGTGTATAGTTGAGGAAATATGCTAGTGCTAGGCCTTTCAGGTACATTAGGGTACATCTTAAGAGGACAATGAAAGGAAGAACATAAGTAAGAAAGAAGTGTCAGGGGTTAGTCTGCTTTGTACAGATCTGTTTTTATAATCATCTCTGTCTTCTCTCAAGTTAGAAGTTTCTTGGCACTGGCTGCTGGATGATTCACATAGGTCTACGTTTTATAAATTATGTCTGTATAACATATCTTGATTTACAAACAAATCCCCAGTTTCAGCTCTTGCTGCATCTTCTTTGATATCCTTCACATACATAGCCTTAAGGACTTGTCACACACATACAGCAAATATGATGAGTCACCTGTACTTCCAGCATACAGAGAAAAGTACTGTTAATGTTTCGTGTACTTTTCTAACCTTTTTTCCTGTTTGTGTTTTTTAATTTTATTTTTTATGTATTTTTAATTGGAGGATAATTGCTTTATAGTGTTGTGTTGGTTTCTGCTATAAAACAGTGTGAATCAGCTATAAGTATACATATATCCCCTCCCTCTTGAGCCTCCCTCCCACCCTTCTAGGTCATCATAAAGCACCAAGCTGAGTTCCTTGTGCTATACACCTGCTTCCCACGAGGCTGGCTATTTTACACATTGTAGTGTATATACATGTCAACGCTATTCTCTCAATTTGTCTCCTCTTCTCTTTACCCCACTGTGTCTACAAGTCCATTCTCTACATCTGTATCTCTATTCCTGCCCTGCAAATAGGTTCATCAGTACTATTTTTCTAGATTCCATATATATGCATTAATATATGACATTTGTTTTTCTCCTTCTCACTTACTTCACAATGTATGACAGGCTCTAGGTTCATACACCTCACTACAACTGACTCAAATTTGCTCCTTTTTATGGGTGATTAATATTCCATTGTATATATGTGCCACAACTTGTTTATAGATTCATCTGTCAATGAACAGCTAGGTTTCTTCCACGTCCTAGCTATTGTAAATAGTGCTGCTATGAACATTGGTGTGTGTTTGTTTTTTTAAACTAGAATTATAGTGTATATACTGCTTTGCAGTTTGTTGTTTTTGATTAATAAAGCATGAATACTTTAGCATTAAATATTCTCTTATAACAATTTTTGTGCTTCATCCAGCCCGGTATTTCGCATGATATACTCTGCATATAAGTTAAATAAGCAGGCTGACAACATACAACCTTGATGTACTCCTTTTCTTATTTGGACCCAGTCTGCGAAATGTCCATGCAAAATGCCAGGCTGGATGAGGCACAAGCTGGAATCAAGATTGCTGGGAGAAATATCAATAACCTCAGATACGCAGATGACGCCACCCTTATGGCAGAAAGCAAAGAAGAACTAAAGAGCCTCTTGATGAAAGTGAAAGAGAAGAGTGAAAAAGTTGGCTTAAAATTCAACATTCAGAAAACTAAGATCATGGCATCTGGTCCCATCACTTTAAGGCGAATAGATGGGGAGACAATGGAAACAGTGACAGACTTTATTTTGGGGGGCTCCAAAATCACTGCAGATGGTGACTGCAGCCATGAAATTAAAAGGCTCTTTATTCCTTGGAAGAAAAGCATTGAGCAACCTAGACAGCATATTGAAAAGCAGAGACATTTGTTTGTCAACAAAGGTCCATCTAGGCAAAGCTGTGATTTTTCCAGTAGTCATGTATGGATGTGAGAGTTGGACTGTAGAGAAAGCTGAGTGCTGAAGAATTGATGCTTTTGAACTGTGGTGTTGGAGAAGACTCTTGAGAGCCCCTTGGACTGCAAGGAGATCCAACTAGTCCATCCTAAAGGAAATCAGTCCTGAATATGCATTGGAAGGACTGATGCTGAAGCTGAAACTCCAATACTTTGGCCACCTGATGCGAAGAACTGACTCATTTAAAAAGACTCTGATGCTGGGAAAGATCGAAGGTGGGAGGAGAGGGGATGACAGAGGATGAGATGGTTGGATGGCATCACCGACTCGATGGACATGAGTTTGAGCAAGCTGAGGGAGTTGGTGATGGACAGGGAGACCTGGGTGCTGCAGTCCTAGGGGTCCCAAAGAGTCAGACATGAATGAATGACTGAACTGAACTGATAAAAGTTTTTAATAACTCTATAATATTTTTATCATCAGTTCAGTTCAGTCACTCAGTCATGTCCGACTCTTTGTGACCCCATGAATCGCAGCACGCCAGGCCTCCCTGTCCATCACCAACTCCCGGAGTTTACCCAAACTCATGTCCATCGAGTCAGTGATGCCATCCAGCCATCTCATCCTCTGTCGTTCCCTTCTCCTTCTGCCCCCAATCCCTCCCAGCATCAGGGTCTTTTCCAGTGAGTCAACTCTTCGCATGAGGTGGCCAAAGTATTGGAGTTTCAGCTTTAGCATCAGTCCCTCCAATGAATACCCAGGACTGATCTCCTTTAGGATGGACTGGTTGGATCTCCTTGCAGTCCAAGAGACTCTCAAGAGTCTTCTCCAACACCACAGTTCAAAAGCATCAATTCTTCGGTGCTCAGCCTTCTTCACAGTCCAACTCTCACATCCATACATGACCACAGGAAAAACCATAGCCTTGACTAGACGACCCTTTGTTGGCAAAGTAATGTCTCTGCTTTTTAATATGCTATCTAGGTTGGTCATAACCTTCCTTCCAAGGAGTAAGCGTCTTTTAATTTCATGACTGCAGTCACCATCTGCAGTGATTTTGGAGCCCAGAAAAATAAAGTCTGACACTGTTTCCACTGTTTCCCCATCTATTTCCCATGAAGTGATGAGACCGGATGCCATGATCTTTGTTTTCTGAATGTTGAGCTTTAAGCCAACTTTTTCACTCTCCTCTTTTTCTTTCATCAAGAGGGTTTTTAGTTCCCCTTCACATTCTGCCATAAGGGTGGTGTCATCTGCATATCTGAGGTTATTGATATTTCTCCCAGAATCTTGATTCTAGCTTGTGCTTCTTCCAGCCCAGTGTTTCTCATGAGGTACTCTGCATATAAGTTAAATAAGCAGGGTGACAATATACAGCCTTGACGTACTCCTTTTCCTGTTTGGAACCAGTCTGTTGTTCCATGTCCAGTTCTAACTGTTGCTTCCTGACCTGCATACAGATTTCTCAAGAGGCAGGTCAGGTGGTCTGGTATTCCCATCTCTTGAAGAATTTTCCACAGTTTCTTGTGATCCACACAGTCAAAGGCTTTGGCATAGTCAGTAAAGCAGAAGTAGATACTTTTCTGGAACTCTCTTGCTTTTTCCATGATCCAGTGGATGTTAGCAATTTGATCTCTTGTTCCTCTGTGTTTTCTAAAACCAGCTTGAACATCTGGAAGTTCACGGTTCACGTATTGCTGAAGCCTGGCTTAGAGAATTTTGAGCATTACTTTACTAGCGTGTGAGATGAGTGCAATTGTGCGGTAGTTTGAGCATTTTTGGAATTGCCTTTCTTTGGGATTGGAATGAAAACTGACCTTTTCCAGTCCTGTGGCCACTGCTGAGTTTTCCAAATTTGCTGGCAGATTGAGTGTAGCCCTTTCACAGCATCATCTTTCAGGATTTGAAGTAGCTCAGCTGGAATTCCATCACCTCCACTAGCTTTGTTCGTAGTGATGCTTTCTAAGGCCCACTTGACTTCACATTCCAGGATGTCTGGCTCTAGGTGAGTGATCACACCATCCTGATTATCTGGGTCGTGAAGCTCTTTTTTGTACAGTTCTTCTGTGTATTCTTGCCACCTCTTCTTAATATCTTCTGCTTCTATTAGGTCCATGCCATTTCTGTCCTTTTTCAAGCCCATCTTTGCATGAAATGCTCCCTTGGTATCTCTAATTTTCTTGAGGAGATCTCTAGTCTTTCCCATTCTGTTGTTTTCTTCGATATTTTTGCATTGATACCTGAGGAAGGCTTTCTTATCTCTTGCTATTCTTGGAACTCTGCATTCAGATGCTTGTATCTTTCCTTTTGTCCTTTGCTTTTTGCTTCTCTTCTTTTCACAGCTATTTGTAAGGCCTCCTCATAGGATATACCATATTCTCCAATTGTTAGGAATTTGTTACTTCAATTGCACTAGTTTTTGTGATGAATATTCTTACGTGTCGGTCCTTTTTCCCCTACATTTCTGATTGTTTCTGGTATATATTGCTAAATTTCTGGATTAAAAATATAAGCATTTTTGCATCTGACGTATATTTTAAAATTGCCCTCCATACACCAGAAGAAGTAGCGTTGTTTCCTTTGCTTCTCTTGCTTAGGCTAAAAAGTTTCTCTTCCTAACCGGCTAGTTCTTATTTGTTTGCTTATTTTGAAACATTTCTCATTTAGAATTAGGTAGGATTTGAAGAGGGAACAATTTGTATAGAGCTTTTATTTATTACTTTATTTTACTCTCTGACTTTTCCCTAGGTGTTTTTATGATCTTACTTTTCTGATCTAGTTTCATGTAATCATGATTCTTTGCTAATAAAATAAGGTTGGAAGAGTGAGAGGAAATATGACTATGTGACTAGATTTTTATGGTCAAAAGCCAAGAAACTGAGTACACATAACGGTACCCTCTTGCCCTTTGGTATTATTGTTCTTGTTAGAAAGGAAAATCAAGCAAAGCATGAAGCAGTATGATGGTGATAGATGATGTAGAGGTTATAGTGACAAGACATCAGAGAGCAGACAAAAGATCTGTAACAACATTTCCTTTCATTTGTGATTAGCTGTATAAACCACAGCATTTTTTTCTTTGTTTATTATTTTCGGATGACCAGGTTATACAATGATAACCATTTAAGGAAGTAAATTTGTATTGAATATAGAAAATATTTAATCTTGAAAAGTTTATATATTTCTCAGAGCAGTGCATAAATTTGTAAATGGCTATAAAGAGATTTTGATTTTAAGTGCTGTCTGTGCAGTTGAAATGTGGTGAATTGAAGAGATTTCCACTAGATCCAGTGAATTTCATCTGATATTGTGGCTTTAATGAAGTCTCTTGCTTTCAGGGAACAAAATTAGTATTTCATGGGCATTCCAAGGATTTGTGGGGAAAAAAAGTGCCAAAGCCTGAAAACGGGATATATTGACAGAGTGCCAAAATAGTGTCTAAAGTTGATTTGAAATTAGAGCTTAGCTGCCAGTAAATGTTTTTATCCCAACTTACTGTATTCGGTATGAAGTAAGCAATTTGATGAGATGGTTGGATGGCATCACCGACTCAATGGACATGAGTTTGAGTAAACTCCGGGAGTTGGTGATGGACAGGGAGGCCTGGCGTGCTGTAGTCCATGGGGTTGCGAAGTCAGACACGACTGAGCGACTGAACTGAACTGAAGCAATTTGAGTCTGTAATAGGGGTTGACAGACTGTGGCCCATGGGCCAAGTCTGTCCTTCCACCTGTTTTTATATGACCCGCCCTATAAGCTAAGAATGGTTTTTACATTTTTAAATGGTTGACAGAATTCCAAAGAATATTATTGTGTGGCATGTGAACATTGTTCGGCATTCAGAGCTCAGCCTCCATAGAAGCAGCTTTGTGGGACACAGGCATGCTTGGACGTGTGGGTGTTGTCCGTGGCTGCTTTCCTGCTACAGCAGCGGTGTTGACTAGTTGTGACTGAGACTGTATGGCTGAGAAAGCCTAAAATATTTACCCTGTGGCCCTCAGAAAAACAGTTTGCTGACCCCTGATCTGGAACTGTACACTCAGATCCACCTTTGATTTTGACTTAGTGTATGATACTGGGGAGATCATTTTCTTCTTTATGTATTACGTTGGCCAAAAAGTTTGTTCGAGTTATGGAAAAACCTGAATGAACTTTTTGGCCAACCCAATATTTTCCTTCCTGAGAAATGTGGCAGTCAGTATGTATTCAGTGATGATGCAGATCACATAGTTGTTCCAGAACCTAAGTTTTGCCTAACCCTGTTGTGAATCTTATTTAATGATACAAGTCAGTGGCATTTAAAGTAGTTTTCAGATCTCTGGGTATTCATTGCTGAGATCTTTTCAGGGACTCTCCAAGGCAGAAACTATTTTTTATAATAATCTAGGAAGTTGTTTTCTGTTTCTACTCTGCTGACGTTTGTACTGATGATCCAAAAGCAGTGGTGGGTAAAACTGCTGTGCTTGAGCATGAATGAAGACAGTGATATGAGACTGTGACAGGATTTGTTGCACATCCTTACAGTAATAATACCAATGCTTACTTCACCTGGGAGGTCCTTGATAAAGCAGTAAAAACAGTTAATTTTACTGAATCTGAACCCTTGGATATATGTCTTTTATATGCTATTATGTGGGATGAAATGAAAATGAAAAACACATTACATACTGAACTGCCCTGGTTGTCTTGGAAAAAAGTGCCTTTGCAGTTAATTGAACCGTAAACTACCACTATTTTCCTGGGACCCCATTTTTGCTTGAAAGAATGATTGACAGACAAGTCACTGTTCATTTTAAATGAAAAAAGGAAGCGTGTACTTCAAGGAAAACAGTTAACAGTATGTGTTGCCAAATAGTGATGATATTCTAGTTCTCAACACCAAAACAGAATTTTGGAGAACCTGTATCAGCCACTTTGAGCCTAACAGTTTCACAATACATAAACAATTTTCTGACGAGGTCGGTGGTGATAAGTAGCAAATATGATTTTCTTGGAGATATTGTAATGATGAAATTTATCACCATTTGGAGGCTCCATGTAACTCAGGAAACTAATATTTTCAAAATGACCAGAGTGTGATGTTATAGACTCATACATGATAAAAGATCCATTCAGTGTGTGAGACAGACCCATGGATTTGAATGTAACAGAAACAGAAATTACACTGATAGAAATTTATATTCCACATGTAAACTAACCTTTAAGAAACTACTACTTGTTAAGTTTTGTTGTAGTATCAAAAAAATGATAGCTATAGTTATTTGAAAAGGCTGTTAAAATACTCACCCCATTTTCAGTTACTTACCAATGTGACATTTTCTTCAACTCTTTTAACCAGAACGACATCTAACAGATTGAGTGCAGAATTAGACATGAGAATATGGCCATCTTCTGTTAAGAAGATTTGCGAATATGTAAAACAATGGTACTTGTTAATTATTTTTATAAAAATTATGTTAACATATAATGGACTTTAGGTGTTTAAAAATTCAGTCTATTTTTAAAATACCAAGATCAGTAAATATTTACAGATGTAATCCATATAAACAAAAGCTCTTTGAGGTCCTTAATCATTTTTAAGAATGTACAAGTAGAGCAGGTTTAGTAACGGTTATTGTAGTTCAAGCTCATGTATCATGAAGTCAGTTATATGAAATGGAAGAAGTGATTTTCATTGAGTAAATGTTCAGTAGCATTCTCTATTCATTATCCGTCAGAAAACTAAGATGCAAATACTGACCAAAGCTTTTGCCAAAAGCTTGTGGAAGAGGCTGAAACATGAATTTCAAAAAATTCAGTTAAAAAAGTGCTGCATGGCATACATTTTCCAAATATGGATGGTTGCTTAAAAGCACATCTCTGAGGATACATTATATTATGTATAGTAAAATTATTATTGTGTAATTGCTATAAAAGTTATAATTTAATCTTAGCCTATTATATGCATTAGCTCTTTTTCTCATTTAAAGCCCTGCATAATAAGTTTTATTATTAAGTAACTTGTGGTTGGTCACACAGTAAGTTTTAAGAGCTGGGATTCAAGCACTTCTCTTTTCTATTCTAAAGCGCTTATTCTTTTCCTTTTATCATAATTCTGTTGTTCACAGAAGCTGTGTATATAAGCATCCACCTTCTGTAAATACAAGATCCTGTGGTAAAGGCTTGTAACAGCAGGGCTAGATAAAGACTTGTCTTCAGTTTTAGTTTGATGGTTAAGGCAGGAGATTGTCTTCCAGAACTGTGGGGAGATAGTACAAAAATGAATGAACTAAGCTGAAACAAATTGCTAGACACTGACTTCCATCAGTAAATTGCAATCTTCCTGATTGACATGGGTAGTATGAAAAAATGTTTAGTCAGTATGATTTGTATTCTTTTGGCTGATTCTCAATTTTTAATATCTGTTCACTATTGTGATCATATTTCTAGGTTTCTCCAGTGACAGTGATCTGGTATCTCTTACTGTTGATGTGGATTCTCTTCCTGAGTTGGATGATGGAATGGCTTCCAATCAGAATTCTCCCATCAGGACTTTTGGTCCCAATCTTTCTTCGGATTCTTCAGCACTAGGGGCTGTTTTTTCTGACAGTGAACAGAACAAAACAGAAGAAGAACGGGAAAGTCGTAGCCTTTTTCCTGGCAGTTTAAAATCCAAGCTTGGCAAGAGAGATTATTTGGAGAAAGCAGGAGAATTAATAAAGCTGGCTTTAAAAAAGGAAGAAGAAGATGACTATGAAGCTGCCTCTGATTTTTATAGGAAGGGAGTTGATTTGCTTCTGGAAGGTGTTCAAGGTACAATTTTATCTGTATTATTATATTGTGGCATGTTCTTTTGTTGCTATTTGGGGGGAAATACATACACACACACACACATACTTACATATATAGCAATTTCTTATGTATAATCTTGTGTAAAAACAAGACTGAAAAAAATTACTGGAGATTAAATTACCTAAATATGGTAATTTAACTTTTAATTACGTGGTGGAAGACAATATACTTAAGTCTCTGCTTTGATCAATTAATCAACACAAGCAGAATTTTAAAAAAATCAAGCTTCTAAGTCTCTTGTTTGAATAATATGTATATATATATATATATATATTTTTTTTTTTTTTTTTTTTCCTGCCATGTTCACCTGATTCTGTCAGGAGTATTCCCAGAGAGTCTTTAGTAAATTCACTCTTGATGGCCTGAAGAGGCAAGATGAAATGGGCTTTTAAACTGAGAACGTAAAGGGTTCTTGGATTTGCTTACTATTCTGTTTTTGTTAGTTGTGATAAATTCTCAGCCAATTAATGGGGGTGATACCGGACATGGAGAGCTGAATGCTACTAAATCTCTGTAAGTAGAATTTAGCCTGTTATTTATTTTTAAGCATCAGTTTTTCATCATTTGCCTTTCTCTTAGGGAAGCAGATTGAAGCATACTGCGATTCATAGTCTGACGTCCCGGACACAATGGTCAAAGGTTAATAGGACCTTCTTCCAGTGGTTTTCTTTCAGGAAAATCATCGTTGTTGTTGTTGTTCTGTGGTCTTTGACTTGTCAGTACTGTTTAGATTATCACAGTCTCCTGGATTACTAACAGTTTTTGTTTTTTAACTGCAGTACTTCCGCCCTCACTATGCTTGGTGTACTGTTGTGGTCAGAAGCTTCTCTTTACTCTTCCTCGAGTATAAACTTTCCTTCTTCTAGTATGAGTAATGTAAAAATGGATACATGGCCATAAGGAGTGGAAGAAGGAGTGTGTGTAGTGGCATCCTAACAACTTCTTAACTAGGATTTTGGTGAATTTTCTTAGTTTTCAGCTTTCACACTCACTTCCACAGCCATCTAAAACCACCAGTCCCTGAAATTTTGGAGAGATTTACATTGCTCTGTTAGTAAGGCAGCTTCCTTGAGTTGATCAAACAGTAACCACTCATTCATCTACTTTTTAGCTTCTAAAATTTTGTTGCTGCTGTTTTCTTTCTTTTTGTTCTTGAAGGGTTTTGCCTTAAAAATAATTTCTTTCACTGCCACATTAATGGAACTTCAGGAGGGAGCATCTCATGATTTGATTGATATATCATTTTGATATAAATTTTGTTTTTCAGGTAGTTTCATTGTCTTTTGGGTTTTTTGTCTGCTAGTGGAACATTCCAATCTTAATGACTTACTCATTTTTCTTCTTTGTCTTAATTCTCATTTGGAGTTTCAAAATGGGGATGAGTTGCAAAGAGTTAGATTTAATGTTACCCCCTTTTTTCTCTATGTAATTTTGTGCTAAAACACAAAATTGACATATATAAAACATATCAGTGTGTTACTTTCCTGTTTTAAAGTTATTAGTATTTAAACCTTAGAACACTTCATAATGTTACCACTTGATGGCACCAGAAAAATAAAAATCTTTTCTTCAAAATAAGAATTGTGGATACATATCAGCAAATACCAAAAAATAATATTGTTTCATTTGTTTCCTTATTTCATAATAATAATGTTGTTATTTGTGATTATGGTGGTGAGTTATTTCTCCACTGCAACTTGATACCAAACCTACTAGTTCAGTTCAGTTCAGTTGCTCAGTCGTGTCTGACTCTTGAGACCCCATGAACCGCAGCACACCAGGCCTCCCTGTCCATCGCCAACTCCCGGAGTCCACTCAAACCCATGTCCATCGAGTCGGTGATTCCATCCAACCATCTCATCCTCTGTCGTCAACTGATCTCCAGTAGCATATTGGGCACCTACCAACCTGGGGAGTTCCTCTTTCAGTGTCCTATCTTTTTGCCTTTTCATACTGTTCATGGGGTTCTCAAGGCAAGAATACTGAAGTGGTTTGCCGTTCCCTTCTCCAGTGGACCACATTCTGTCAGACCTCTCCATCATGACCCGTCCGTCTTGGGTGGCCCCACAGGGCATGGCTTAGTTTCATTGAGTTAGACAAGGCTGTGGTCCATGTGATCAGATTGGCTAGTTGTAAACCTACTAGACCTCTGTCTTAAGGAATGTTACAATTTAAACATACTTTTTCTATTTAGCTTAACACATTTCTGAAACCGCAGTCTCTATTTCTGCCTGAATTAGTTTTTGTGGTTAATATGCCATCAAGTCTAAAAAGTTATAGTCAACTAATTTTTTTAGCCTTCTATTATTTATCCATAATGTGATCAATTTAATTCATATAAACCGTGGTGACCATAGTCACAATTCTAACTTTTAACCAAAATGTATAATAATGTCTGTTTCAGGCACATGGTTATACATTTAACATGTTATATGTTTAAATGTTATACATGTTTAAATGTAACATTAGGGCAGTGTTTCTAGTCTGTGGATTCTGTTTAGAAATATACCAGTCACCACACATGGACATTATTTTTGAAAAATGTTTTCCCCAGTTTTACGGAGGTATAATTGACATATGACATCATAATGATTTGATATATGTGTATATTGTGAAATGATTACTGCAGTAAGTTAACATACATCACTTCACATAGTTATATATTTTTTTCTAGTAATAAGAACTTTAAAGTTATTCTCTTAGCAGCTTTCAAATATACAATATAGTAACATTAACTGAAGTCACCATATTGTATGTTGTCATTGTTCAGTCGCTAAGTCGTGTCTGACTTTTTGTGACCCCATGGACTGTAGCCCTCCAGGCTCCTCTGTCCATGGGACTTCCTAGGCAAGAATACTGGAGTGGGTTGCCATTCCCTTCTCCAGGGAATCTTCTTGACCCAGGGATTGAACTGGAGTCTCTGACATTGGCAGGTGGGTTATTTTTTTTAACCAGTGACCCACCTGGGAAGCCCATATTGTATGTTTTATCCCCCAAATTTATTAATCTTATAAGTGAAAGTTTGCATTTTTTGACTACCTTCACCACTTGCCTCTGGCAACCACCAGTCTGTTCTCTGTTTCTTTGAATTTGGTTCTGTTTAGATTCCACATATAAGTGAGATCATACGGTATTTGTCTTTCTCTGACTTAATTTCACTTAGCATAGTGCCCTGAAGAATTTATTTTTATTGTTGAATGATATTCCGCTGTATATTATTCACTATCTATCATAAAATATATTTTTTATGGTTGTATAATATTCCACCACACTATCAACTCATCTGTTGATGGACACTTGGGTTGATTCATATCTTGGCTGTTGTGAATAATTCTGCAGTGAACATGGACTTGTAAATATATCTTTGAGATAATGATTTGTTTCTTTTGGATATATACCTGAAAATGGAATTGCTCAATCATATGGTAGTTCTATTTTTAATTTTTCCTCCATACTAGTTTCTGTAGGGGCTGCACCAATTTACATTCCTACCAACAGTATATGAGGGTTCCCTTTTTTTCACATCCCTGTCAACATTTGTTATTTATTGTCTTTCTGATGATAGCATAGCCATTCTGACAGGTGTGAGGTGATAGCTCATTGTGGTTTTGATTTGGGTTTCCCATATGATGACCGATGTTAAGTACCTTTTCATATACCTTTAAGCATTTATATGTCTACTTTGGGAAAATGTCTGTTCACTTCCTCTGCCCATTTTTTTAATCTGGTTGATTTTTTTCCTTTTGAGTTATGACAATTCTGTATGTATTTTGGATATTAACTTTAAAAACTTTTTATAGCTACACTGCAGCTTCATTGCTGTGCCTGGGCTTTCTGTGATTGTGGCGAGTGGGGACTCCTCCCTCCTTGTGGTGCCTGGGCTTCTCACTGCAGAGGCTTCTTTTGTGGCAGAGCATGGGCTTCAGCAGTTGCAGCTCGCAGGCTCTAGAGCATGGCTCAGTACTTGAGGTGCATGGGCTTTGTTGACCTGTGGCGTATGGGATCTTCCTGGCCAGGGGTCAAACCCGTGTGCCCTGCATTGTCAGGCAGATTCTTAACCACGGGACGACCAGGAAAGCCCCTGGATATTATCTTCTTATCAGGTATATAATTTGCAAATATTTTTCCCATTGGTATATTGCCTTTTGACTTAAAAAAAATTTATTTTTAATTGAAGGATAATTGCTTTACAGAATTTTGTTGTTTTCTGTCGAACCTCAACATGAATCAGCCATAGGTATCCATATATCCCCTCCCTTGTGAACCTCCTTTCCATCTCCCTCCCCATCCCACCTCTCTAGGTTGATATAGAGCCCCTGTTTGAGTTTCCTGAGACATACAGCAAATTCCTGTTGGCTATTTATTTTACATATGGTAATATAACTTTCCATGTTACTCTCAACATACATCTTACCCTCTCTTCCCCTCTCCCCATGTCCATAAGTCTGTTCTCTATGTCTGTTTCTCCATTGCTGCCTGCAAATAAATTCTTCAGTACCATTTTTCTAGGTTCTGTGTACATGCGTTAGTATATGATATTTCTCTTTCTGACTTACTTCACTCTGTATAATAGGTTCTAGGTTCATCCACCTCATTAGAACTGACTCAAATGCATTCATTTTTTATGGCCAAGTAATACTCCATTGTGTATGTGTGCCACAACTTCTTTATCCATTCATCTGTTGATGGACATCTAGATTGCTTCCATGTTCCAGCTATTGTAAATAGTGCTGCAGTGAACAATGGGATACATGTGTCTTTTTCAGTTTTGGTTTCCTCAGGGTAGATGCCTAGGAGTAGGATTGCTGGGTCATATGGTGGTTTTATTCCTAGTTTTTTAAGGAATCTCCATACTGTCTTTCATAGTGGCTGTATCAATTTATATTCCCACCAACACTGCAAGAGCGTTCCCTTTTCTCCACACTCTCTCCAGCATTTATTGTTTGTAGACTTTTTGATGGTGGCCATTCTGACC
The DNA here is from genome assembly GCF_029407905.1 of Bubalus kerabau. Taxonomy (NCBI): domain Eukaryota; kingdom Metazoa; phylum Chordata; class Mammalia; order Artiodactyla; family Bovidae; genus Bubalus; species Bubalus kerabau. The sequence goes on along the minus strand of NC_073628.1, from coordinate 125,488,276 downwards.
AGTGTGAGGTGATATCTCATTGTAGTTTTGATTTGCATTTCTCTAATAATGAGCGATGTTGAGCATCTTTTCATGTGTTTGTTAGCCATCTGTGTCTTCTTTGGAAAATGTCTGTTTAGGTCTTTTCCCCACTTTTGGATTGGGTTGTTTGATTTTCTGGTATCGAGTTCTATGAGTTGCTTGTATATTTTAGAAATTAATCCTTTGTCCATTGTTTCATTTGCTATTATTTTCTCCCGTTCTGAGGGTTGTCTTTTCACCTTACTTATAGTTTCCTTTGCTGTGCAAAAGCTTTTACGTTTAATCAGGTCCCACTTGTTTACTTTTGTTTTTATTTTCCTTACTTTAGGAGGTGGGTAATAGAAGATCTTGCTTTGATTTATGTCATGGAGTGTTCTGCCTGTTTTCCTCTAAGAGTTCTATAGTTTCTGGTCTTACATTTAGGTCTTTAATCCATTTTGAGTTTATCTTTGTGTATGGTGTTAGGAAGTGTTCTAATTTCATTCTTTTACATGTAGCTGTCCAGTTTTCCCATCACCATTTATTGAAGAGACTGACTTGGCCCCATTGTATATTCTTGCCTCCTTTGTCAGAAATAAGGTACCCATAGGTGCATGGGTTTATTTTTAGGCTTTTCTGTCTTGTTCCAGTGGTCTATATTTCTGTTTATGTGCCAGTACTACACTGTCTTGATGACTGTAGCTTTGTGGTATAGTCTGAAGTCAGGAAGGTTGATTCCTGCAGCTCCATTCTTCTTTCTGAAGACTCCTTTGGCTATTTGGGGTCTTTTGTGTTTCCATATGAGTTGTGAAATTTTTTGTTCTAGTTCTGTGAAAAATGCCATTGGTAATTTGATAGGGATTGTGTTCAATCTGTAGACTGCATTTGGTAGTATAGTCATTTTCACAATATTGATTCTTCCTACCCAAGAACATGGAATATCTCTCCATCTGTTTATTCCATCTTTGATTTCTTTCATCAGTGTCTTTTGTGTACAGTTCTTTTGTCTCCTTAGGTAAGTTTATTCCTAGATATTTTATTCTTTTTGTTGCAACGGTGAATGGTTGATTCCTTAATTTCTCTTTCTGATTTTTCACTGGTAGTCTATAGAAATGCAAGTGATTTCTGTGTATTGATTTTGTATCCTGTGACTTTGCTATATTCACTAATTAGCTCTAGTAATTTTCTTTTATTATCTTTAGGATTTTCTATGTACAGTATCATGTCATCTGCAAATGGGAGAGCTTTACTTCTTCTTTTCTGATCTGTATTCCTTTTATTTCTTTTTCTTCTCTGATTGCTGTAACTAGGACTGCCAAAACTGTGTTGAATAATAGTGGTAAAAGTGGTGACCGTTGTCTTGTTCCTGATTTTCAGGGGAGTGCTTTCAGTTTTTCACCATTGAGCATAATGTTTGCTGTAGGCTTGTCATATATGGGCTTTACTATGTTGAGATAGGTTCCCTCTGTGCCCATTTTTTGTAACATTTTAATCATAAATGGGTGTGAATTTTGTCAAAGGCTTTCTCTGCATCTATTGAGATTATCATATGGTTTTTATCTTTCAATTTGTTGATATGGTGTATCATATTGATTGATTTGTGTATATTGAAGAATCTTTGCATCCCTGGAAAAAACCCAACTTGATCATGGTGTATGAGCTTTTTGATGTGTTGCTGAATGCTGTTTGCTAAAATTTTGTTGACGATTTTTGCATCTATGTTCATCAGTGATATTGGCCTGTAGTTTTCTGTTTTTGTGTTGTCTTTGTCTGTTTTGGTATCAGGGTGGTGGCGACCTTGTAGAATGTTTGGAAGTGTTCCTCTCTCTGCAATTTTTTGGAAGAGTTTTAGAAGGATAGGCATTAGCTCTTCTCTAAATGTTTAATAGAGTTCTCTCGTGAAGCCAGTTGATCCTAAAATTCTTTAAACTTTTTATTTTGTATTGGGTATAGCTGATTAACAATGTTATGATAGTTTCAGGCGATCAGCAAAAGGACTCAGCCATTCTGAGTATGTATCCATTCACCCCCAAACTCATCTCCCATCCAGGCTGCCACATAAATAACATTGAGCAGAGTTCCATGTGCTACATAGTAGGTCCTTGTTAATTATCCATTTAAAATAAAGCAGTATACACATGTCAATCCCAAACCCAACTGTCCTTCCCCCTCTGGTTTCCCTTTTGATGTTGTTGATGGGTTCCTTTGCTCTGCAGAAGAAGCTTTTTAATTTGAGGTAGTCCCACTTGTTTATTTTTGGTTTTGTTGCCATTTCTTTTGGTTTCAAGTCCAAAAAACTATTACCAAGACACATGTCTTGAAACTTACCCTCTATGTTTTCTTCTAGGAATTTCATGGTCTCAAGTTTTACATTCAAGTTTGTAATCCATTTTGCGTTTATTTTTGTGTATGGTGTGAGATAGGGGTCCAGTTTTACTCTGTTGAAAGTGACTGCCCAGCTTTCCCAGCACCATTTATTGTGCATATTCTTTTCCTATTGAATATTCTTAGCTCCTTTGTTGAAAATTAGTTAACCATGCATGTATGGTTTTATTTCTGGACTATCTATTTGGTTCCATTGACGTTTATGTCTTTTTAATGTGAAAACCGTACTATTTTGATTACTATAGCTTTATAATATAGTTTGAAATTAAGAAATGTGAAACCTCCAGCTTTTTTCCTCTTTCCTATGCCTGTTTAGTCTTCTGAGGTTCTGTATAAATTTTAGAATTGTTTTTTCTGCCTTTTGAAATTTTGATAGAGATTGCTTTAAATCATGGGTCACTTTGAGGAGTATGGACATTTTAACATTATTAATTCTCCCAGTTCATGAGCATGGAATATCTTTCATCATTCTCTTCAGTTTCTTTCATCAGTTATTTGTCGGTTTTAGTATATTTATGCTTCACCTCCCCAGTTAAATTTATTCCTAGGTATTTTTTTTTAATGTAGTTTTAAGTGGGGTTGCTCTCCTAATTTATCTTTCTAATACTTTGTTGCTAGTGTTTAGAAACACACTGATTTTTGTGTACTGATTTTGTATCTTGCACTTTTACTGAATTTATTAGTTTAACAGTTTTGGGGGGAATCTAGGATTTTATATATCTATCATCATATCATCTGTAAAAAGACACAGTTTTACTTCTTCCTTTTGATTTGGATGCTGTCCTTCCCCCCCACCCCCCACTTTTTTTTTCTTGCCTGATTACTCTGGCTAGGACTTCCAGTACTGTGTTGAATAAAGTGGCAAAAGTAGGCATCCTTGTTTTGTTCCTGATCTTAGAGGAAAACCTTTCAACTTATTACTGTTGATTGAAGTTGAGTATAAAGACTTTGTTGTTTTATTTGTGGGGAAACTGGCGGCTCTCGCTTGTGAACTAACTTAACATTTAGGAGCAGAAGAGATATTTTCATGGAGAAAAACTGTTATTGTGACATCATTATAACTAGTTATACCGATGAGTCATTTTAGTTTAACTCTTGCTGTGAGAGATGTTACCTGTGACCTTGGATTGGATTGGCATGCTTTAAAATAAAATAACTATTTCTGGATATCTGATAATCCAGAGAAATAATCTTTCAGAGCTAAGTAAGAGTACTTTATACAGGGGTTCTTATGAGTTGACAAATTTTGTTATTTTGCATACTAACTATTCAGCTTAACTAACTATGCTTTCTAAAGGAATTTGTCTAGGTTGTTTGTAGATCTTATAAAGATGGCTTGATGTTTTTCTTACTTAACTGGTGTTTGCACAGCTGAGACTAGATACAGAACACAATAGCAGCAGTTCTCTTTGCCTATCCAGCAAAGAAAAAGCATACACTGAGTGGTAACTTTGAACTCTCCTTTTGAATCCAACAGTTATTTCCTTAGTCTGGAAATGGCTCTTGAAATTAGGGTCCCTCTACACTTCTAAGTCCTCAGGTTTTTCTGGATTTAAGAGAGAAAATCCAAAAAGTCAAGATTGAAGGAATCAAATTGACTCTTTGAAGAGAATGTTTCAGAATTTCTCATTTCTGTCTCTATAACCTTTCATTTCTGCCTTATTTATGTTTTTCTGCAAGTGACTGATATGATTAATCTGTATTCTTAGTGTGGGCTTATTGGAATAATTGAGATAATGTGGAGTGGCAAATGAATGGTATAAAGGTATTCATGAAATATTTAAATAACAATAATTTATTATTGATTACGTGTCTGTCACTGTACAGCGGGTTTTTCTTAATGTTATTTTTAGCAAACCTATATACTATGAGCTATGGCTGGTCATACTGGGCTTTTTCTAAGGACACCAAAAATTTAGAGGGTGCAAACATTCACTATAATGATTCTAAAAGCTTGGCACCTAGTTAGCAAGAATAATTATTTAAAAGAGGAAGCTACCAGATGGTGAGCATTGTTAGTAACACCCATCTGTGGGCTACATTATGAATTACAGAATTGATTTGAGAGCTGGTTTTGTTCAGATTGTTCTAGGTGCCAACATTGCTGGTTTATTGTGTTTGTAAGGTGGTTACTGGAATCCCCATTTTACAGATGGAGAAAACTAGTTCAGTCGCCAAGTCGTGTCCGACTCTTCATAACCCCATGGACTGCAGGACGCCAGGCTTCCCTGTCCCTTGTCATCTCCCAGAGCTCACCCAATTTCATGTCCATTGAATCGGTGATGCCATCCAACCATCTCATCCTCTGTTGCCCTCTTCTCCTTCTGCCTTCAGTCTTTCCCAGCATCAGAGTCTTTTCCAGTGAGTCAGCTTTTTGCATAGGGTGGCCAAAGAATTGGAGCTTCAGCTTTAGCATCAGTCCTTCCGAAAAGTATTCTGGGTTGGTTTCCTTCAAGATTGACTGGTTTGATTTCTCTGGTTTCCAATGGACTCTCAAGAGTCTTCTCTAGCACCGTGGTTTGAAAGCATCAATTGTTCGGCACTCTGCCTTCTTTACTGTCGAGCTCTCACATCCATACATGACTACTGGGAAAGCCATAGCTTTGACTATACAGACCTTTATCAGCAAAGTGATGTCTTTGCTTTTTAACACACTGTCTGGGTTTGTCATAGCTTCCCTGCCAAGAAGCAGTCATCTTCTACCTTCATGGCCGCAGTCACCATCTACAGTGATTTTAGAGCCCAGGTGGAATTCTGTTCCTGCTTCCACCTTTTCCCCTTCTATTTGCTGTGAAGTGATGGGACTGGATACCATGATCTTGTTAATTTTTTCAATATTGAGTTTTAAGTTGGCTTTTTCACTCTCCTCCTTCACCCGCATCAAGAGCCTCTTTAGTTCCTCTTCTCTTTCAGCCATTAGAATGGTATCATCTGCATATCTGAGGTTGTTGATGTTGCTCCTGGCAGTCTTGATTCCAGCTTGTAACTCATCCAGCTAGCATTTTGCATGATGTGCTCTGCGTATAAGTTAAAGAAACAGGGTGACAATATACAGCCCTGTTGTACTCATTTCTCACTCCTGAACCAGTCAAAACTAAGGCTTATATAAAATATTAGCAGCAAAGACCAGTAAAAGTTTCATCCAGGATTTAAATCTAGGTCCTTTTGAGTTCAAATCTTGCCTTCTTTCCACTCTGCCATGCTACTTCTCACACATATCTCTATTAGATTAACTTTTTAAAATGGAGACATATATCTTCTTCACAATCAAATATTTTAAAACTTCAAGTATTTTTTCTTTTTCATTCTACCCATTTATTTCTTTCCTCATTCAGCCATCTATTCATTCAGTTGACCGTTCAACAAGCTTTTACTTCTTGTATGTACCAGGTATTGTGATAGTGACTATATAGTGGTTTCTTATAAAAATATAAAATTGAATGATGGCCTTTCAAAATGAGACCTCCTCTACTTTCTCCCCATTCCTTTTTTTCCTTTCTTTTCCTCTCTTCTTCTCTCCCCTCTCTTTTCTGTTTCTTTTTAAGTCTCCTGCATGCATTATGAATATCACTATGAAAAGAGTCCTTGGAAGAAAAGTTATGACAGCATATTAAAAAGCAGAGACATTACTTTGCCAACAAAGGTCCCTCTAGGCAAAGCTATGGTTTTTCCAGTGGTCATGTATGGATGTGAGAGTTAGGGTTAGGGACTATAGTCTCCCACATTGCAGAGTGCCAAAAAATTGATGCTTTTGAACTGTGGTTTTGGAGAAGACTCTTGAGAGTCCCTTGGACTGCAAGGAGATCCAACCAGTCCATCCTAAAGGAAATCAGTCCTGAATATTCATTGGAAGGACTGATGCTGAAGTGGAAACTCCAATACTTTGGCCACCTTATTTGAAAAGAACTGACTCATTTGAAAAGGCCCTGATGCTGGGAAAGATTGAAGGCAGGAGGAGAAGGGGACAGCAGAGGATGAGATGGTTGGATGGCATCACTGACTCAATGGACATGAGTTTGAGTAAACTCTGGGAGTTGGTAATGGTCAGGGAGGCCTGGTGTGCTGTAGTCCATGGGGTGGCAAAGAGTCGGACATGACTGAGTGAATGAACTGATGAAGAGAGTTTCTTGATGTTGTTGGTGTTTTTTATTTTGGCCAAACTTACTGATATTTTTAACATATGATACTACTTGTGATGCTGTTACTCAGTTGAAAGATGCAAACAGTCTTCTGCAGTTTTCCTCCTGGTAAATGGTATAATAAGCGGTACCAAACCATTTTTCATGGTTTACCCATCCCCTGGGTTTATGTGTGCTAGGCTCTCAGGGATGTCCAGATATATTTCAAAAGCCGAACTAGTGTAGAGGTACTACATCATTCTGGGTCTCTTACTGGCTCTTGATTGTTTTTCTTCCCCTTCCTGCAGTGAGGAATAGAATTTCTGGAGAAATCATCAATCTACATATATGTCTAGGTTTCCTTTCAATCACTTGGACTAGCTCAGAATTACAGGGTTGGTTCTAGGACATGTGTGAAAGTGAAGTCACTCAGTCGTATCCGACTCTTTGTGACCCCGTGGACTGTAGCCCACCAAACTCCTCCATCCTTGGGATTCTCCAGGCAAGAATACTGGAGTGGGTTGCCATTTCCTTCTCCAGGGGATCTTCCCGACCCAGGGATCGAACCCAGGTCTCCCACATTGCAGGCAGAAGCTTTAACCTCTCAGCCACCAGGGATGTGGCTAGTCTCTATGCAGTCATAATGATATATATTTCACATGCTTTATAAAACAGTTTTGACCATAGACTTATTCCTTTGAATGAGTTACTCAAATATGAGGAAGCTCAAAGGATAACTTTGTTTGCTTTAGAATGGATGGATATATGAGAAAGGTAGTAGTAAGTCTATGTTTGATGAAGAGAAGCAAGTCACAAGATTTTTTATTGCTGAATTCCAGAAGTGAAAATATGTAGCTTTAAACTTTGTTTGGCTGTTTACGGCGTTAACTCTGATGATCTTAGGAAAATATTATTCAGCCCACTTTTTCTCTAAGGGGTTGCCCAGTTCAGTACAAAGCATATTTATAAGGCTAACAAGACAAAAACCTGTATTTTAAGAAAAATATTTATTTATTTATTTGGCTTCATCAAGTCTTAGTTGAGGCATGCAGATATTTTCCTTGTGGTTCACACCTTCTTTAGTTGCAGTGCGCAGGTTCCAGGATGAGGGGGGCTTCAGTAGCTGTGGCATGCAGGTTTAGTTCTCTGCAGCATGTGGGAACGTTAGGTCCTTGACCAGGGATTGAACCTGCGTCCCCTGCATTGTAAGGTGGATTCTTAGCCATTGGACCACCAAAGAAATCCCCAAACTTTTATTTTTATCAGCAGTAGTGGCGTGATTGTCTAGCCATCTAATACATTGGCTCCTAGCTTTTTTGATTTATGATCTTCTTTGAGAATTTTTCCCTTTGTCAATGTTGTTTCTACTGTGGGGTCTCCTTATAACTATATGAATTTGAAAATCACCTTAAAAAACTGAGGTATAATTGACATATTTTATTTTCAAAGTTTTTGTTATTTTAGAAATCATGTTTTCTATTTCCGCCAAAAAAAAGCTATTGAAGTTTTACTGGGCATTGAATTAAATCTAAATAAATTTGGGCAATATTGCCCTCTTAACAATATTAAGTCTTTCAGTCTGTGAACATAGATGTCTTATTTATTTAGATCTTCTTTCTTTCAGCAATATTTTGTGATTTTCAGCATATGAATCTTTTGCCTCTTTGGTTAAATAGGTTCCTAGATATTTATATTTTTCAATGCTATCATAAATGTAATTGTTTCATTAATTTTCTTGGCAGATTGTTGATTTCTAGTGTGTTAAAACACAACTGATTTTGTGTGTCTATCTTGTATCTGACAACTTGCTGAATTCACCTGTTAGCTCTAGGTAGGTGTTGGTAAATTCCTTGGGATTTCTGTATATAGGGTTATTTTATCCGTGAATAGATGTAGTTTTACGTATTCTTTTGCAGTTTGGTCGCCTTTTGTTTCTTATCTGATGCTCGGGCTGGAACTTCTAGTGTAGTGTTCAGTAGCACTGGGGAGGAGGCATCCTTGTCCTGTCCCAGACCACAGGGGGAGAGCTTTGTCATTAACTGTTGACTATGATGTTAGTTATTGGTTTTTCATAGGTGCCGTTTGTAATGTTGAAGAAGTTCCCATTTGTTTCTAGTTTTGTCAAGAAAGAGAGTTAGATTCTGTTATATAGAATTACTACAGATTTACAACACAAATTTATTATTTTATGGTTCTGTAGGTTAGAAATCTGCCATGAATCTTACAGGCTGAAATCAAAGTTTGGGCAGGACTGTATTCCCTTCCAGAGACTCTAGTGTTTCCTTGCCTTTTCCAGCTTCTAGAGGCCACCTGCATGTCTTCTACCTGGAAAGCCAGCAATTTTGTATCTGCCTGGTCATTTTCCCATAGTTATATCTCACTCTGATTCTTAGCAAGGAAATGTTACCTGACTTTAAGAACCCAGGTGATTTGGTTGGGCCCACCTTGATAATCCAGGAAAATTGCCCAGTCTCAAAATTTGTAACCTTAATCACATTTTGTAAAGTTGTTTAGCCAAGTAAAGTAGTATATTCACAGGTTTCTTTGTTAGGGCACAGACATCTTAGGAGTCCATTAGTCTACCTCCTGCACTTGTGAATTACTTCTAAATAATATATTTCTAGGGCTTCCCTGGTGGCTCAGATGGTAAAGAATCTGCCTGTAGTGCAGGAGACCTGGGTTCAGTCTCTGGGTTGGGAAGATCAAGTGTACTATTTAATATCCTAGCAGTTGAGATTTTTTTCTGATTATCTTTTTGCTTCTGATTTCTAGCTTAATTCCATGGTGTCCAGGGGACGTTGTCTGAATGATTTTAACTTTTTGAAAATTGTTGAGACTTTCTTTATGGCCAGGTCATACTATTTAATCATTTTAACACAGGGACTTGAAATGAGGATGCTTGATACATTATGTTATTTGAAGGTTTCATGACACTTTCTATAACATGGCTATCATATTTATGTTTGTAGGACATTTCCCACATTTTAGTAGTCTCTGTAATTTTTGATAATCAGTCATTGTGGACTAGTCATAGGAACTTATAATTAAATTGATTTTTGAACTATATGAGGTGTCATTAAGTTGTTCTCTGATTAATGAAAGCATACCTGCTTTTATTGACTGTGGGTGAAAAGTTCATGATTAAAGTAAAATCTTGGTATAAAATAGCTATCATGAATAAACCTAGATTAATTAACTTTAACATTGTCTATTTTTGTCTCTAGTAAATTTTTTTTTCTTGGAATCTATTTCAATAGATGTTAGTATAGTTATCTACCTCTCTTATGATTACTTTTTGTATGATACATTTTTCCATTCTTTTTCTTTCAACCTATATTTGTCTGAATAAAAATGTTTCTCCTGTAGATGTACTGTAGTTAGATTTTTTAAAAAAAATTGGTCTTATAATCTCTACTTTTTGACTGGCATGTTTAATCCATATTCATTTAATGTATTTAATAATATCGGATTTATGTCTGCTGTCTATTTGTTTTCTATATGTCTCATTTCTTTCTGTTTTTACTGCCTCCTCTGTGACTAGATATATTTCTAGGCTATCTTTATTATCTTTTTTTTTCCCCTAGACTATATCATTTTGACTTTGATCTGACTGATTTTCCATAATAGGTTTTTTAAAAAAATTATTTAATTGAAGGATAATTGCTTTACAGAATTTTGTTGGTTTCTGCCAAACATCAACATGAATCTATACATATGTCCCCTCATTCTTGACCCTCCCTCCCATCTCCCTCCCCATCCTACCCCTCTAGGTTGTTGCACAGCCCTTGTTGAGTTCCCTGAGTCCCACAGCAAATTCCTGTTGGCTATATATTTTACATATGGTAATGGAAGTTTCCACGTTACTCTCTCCATACATCCCACCCTCTCCTTCCTCCCCCCATAATGGTTTTTCTGAAGATTAAAGTAATAAGCCTTTTAACTTAAAACATTTCTGCTGCTGCTGCTGCTAAGTTGCTTCAGTCGTGTCTGACTCTGTGCGACCCCAGAAACAGCAGCCCACCAGGCTCCCCTGTCCCTGGGATTCTCCAGGCAAGAACACTGGAATGGGTTGCCATTTCCTTCTCCAGTGCATGAAAGTGAAAAGTGAAAGTGAAGTTGCTCAGTCGTGTCCGACTCCTAGCGACCCCATGGACTGCAGCCCTCCAGGCTCCTCCGTCCATGGGATTTTCCAGGCAAGAGTACTGGAGTGGGGTGCCATTGGAGAAAACTACCTTAATTCTAATGATACAGAGAAACTTTGCTTCAGTAGAGCTTCCTTCCCTTCCTTTTGCTAGTATTTTCATATGTATTGTCTTTATATAAGCCCTACAGTACAGTTTTACAATTATTGATTAAATTTGCTTGTCTTTGAAACCACTTTGGAGAAGAAACGAGAAGAAATATACTTAAGCTATCTTTTAAAAATTTTTCCCAAGGCAAGTCTATTAGCAACAAATCCTCTCAGTGTTTCTGTAGGAATGTTTATTTTGTCTTTTTTTATTTTTTGGTTTTGGCTGCGCTGGGCCTCACGGCACACAGAGTTTGTCCAGTTGTGGCCTGTAGCGGGTTTTCTCATTGCAGGATGGGGGCCTCCTGCCGGGCGCAGGGCTCCAGAGCACTTGGATTCAGTAGTTGGGGTGTGCAGGCTTCTCTAGCTGCGGTGTGTGGGTTCTCTAGTTGCAGCGTGTGGGCTCAGTTGCCCCATGGCACATGGGATCCTAGTTCCCTGCCCAGGGATTGAACGCACGTGTCCCACCCTGGAAGGTGGACTCCCAACCACTGGACCACCAGGGAGGTCTCTATTTTGTCTTTATTGTTGAAAGATGGTTTCCCTAGATATTGGATTCTTGTGTGACAGGTTTTTATGCCCTTTTGCAGCATGTTGAATATGCTGTGTCACTGCCTTTTGGTTTTCATTTTTCTGATAATAAGTCAGTTGTTAAATTTTGTTGAGATCCCCTAGTATGTGATAAGTAATGTTTATCTTTTGCTACTTTTAAGATTTTCTGTTTTGGCTTTTGACAGTTTGGCTATTATGTATTTGGGTGTGAGACCCTTAAGTTTATCCTTGTTGGTATTTGTTGTATCCATGATATTTGTTGATCTTCTTAGATACGAGTCCCTTCAGAGATGGGTTTCCCAAGTGGCGCTAGCGGTAAAGAATCCGCCTGCCAGTGCAGGTTAGACATAAGAGACGTTGGTTCGATCCCTGGGTCGGGAAGATCCCCCGGAGAAGGGCGTGGCAACTCCAGTGTTCTTGCCTGGAGAATAGCATGACCAGGGGAGCCTGGTGGGCTGCAGTCACAAGGAGTCACACACGACTGAAGTGATTTAGCATGCACGCATGCCCTTCAGAGAGAGTTTTTACTGACTGCTTCTATTCTGATTATGGGCCATACCTTTCTTGTTTCTTTGCGTGTCTTGTATTTTTTTGTTGAAAAGTTGACATTTTAGATAACAGAGCGACTCTTAAGATTCTGCCTCCTCCCTTCCATTTACTTAGGGTTGTTTGTGGTCAGTCAGTGATGATGTAGAGATGATGCTTAAACTGCCTCAGTTAGTGAGGCTTCTGCCATTTGCTGAGACTGTGTGTGGGCTGGGGTTTTAAAAATTCAGGTGGTTTATAAGTCTTCCCTGGTTTTGCTTTCTGTTTTTGCAGGGTCTCCTGTTCACCAAGAGTGAGTGGGTGGTTGTGACCCTCTGCGATCTCTTCTGTGAATGTGTATAACTTTGAAGATCCCTGTGAATATGTGGGAGCTTATCAGAGCACACTATGACTTACCTAGTTTCTCAGATTTCTCTGTTAAATTTTTGTCTTGCCTTTTGTCACTGTTTGCTGTTGATTTTAATAGCCTGGAGCTTTTTCCAGTAGATGTCAGACTAGCCCCCTCCAGCATCAGGAAGACTGTTGATCCCCACATCCCTTATCAGCATTTGGCTAGGGACGGGTAGGAGTAGCTACGTGTTAAAACACCCTTGCTTCTCTCAGTTCAGTACTTTTTCTTACATATGTATTTCTTAATTTTCTGTTTCTCTGTAGTCAGTTTCCAGAGTTGTGCTTTTTTGATAATTTTGACCAGTTTTGCCTGGGAAGATGTTTTCTCCAGTTCCTCTCTCATAATCTGGAAGTCCCACCTTCCATCATTGCTTTTCCAACAACTTTATAATTTCTTCCCCGCCTGCTCTGCTCTTGCTTGATTCTAATTTATTCTTTCTATACCAGTAACCTGAGTGATCTTTTAAAAATGGTCTAATCATGTCACTTTCTTGCATTAAACTCATTACTTTTGAGGACAAAATCCAAAGATGATATGGCCTCCAAGGCTGTGAGTGATGTGGCTTCTGCCTGCCTCTCCAGGCTCATCTTGAACCACTCCTCTTCACTTCGCCTTCTTTAGCCACAGTGGCCTTCTTCACCTCCCGGCAGGCACCAAGATCTTTTCTGTGTTAACACCTTCGTGTGAGCTGTGCTGTGTTTGAGCGCCTTTCTGTGTTAACACCTTCATGTGAGCTGTGCTGTGTTTGAGCACCTTCCCGTGTGAGCTGTGCTGTGTTTGAGCGCCTTTCTGTGTTAACACCTTCGTGTGAGCTGTGCTGTGTTTGAGCGCCTTCCCGTGTTAACACCTTCGTGTGAGAGCTGTGCTGTGTTTGAGCGCCTTCCTGTGTTTCCTCAGTTGATAACTCCTTGTTCATCAGGTCTCAGTTTCAATGACAGTTCCTCAAGGAAGCCTTTCCTTACCTTTGTTTAGACCAGAATAGATTCCTTGAACCTTGTGGTCATTGTACACTGTTTTGTTTCAAGTGCTTACTTATATTTACAATGAAATAATTATTTATCTAATTATTTGTTGAATTAATGTCTCTTTGTTTACTTGTAGATGTCCTTGAATGCAAGGAATTTTCTTATTCACTATTGTATCTTCTAGCATAGTGGCTTTTCCATAGAAAATTCCCTATAAATATTTTTGAATGAGAGTGCTTCTGTAGATACATATAAGTGGGCACTTGACCAAGGGGAAGGAGAAGGCTTATAGGAAAAGCTTCTGGAAGAGGTGATAGTTAAGTGAAGTCTTAAAGTATGTATGATGAATAGCCAGTATGCATCAAGGTAGCTTGTGAAAGTGTCAGGTAGGTTTAAAATGACCTCTGCCTGTCCTGTCAGTACTCCACACAGACATTAGTGTATTTATCCCGAAAGGTTGACAATGTGTAGAATGCAGCCATTTGAAATGACATTAATTATATGCATTATTACATTTATGTTTGTTGCTACATAAATAGTGAGAACTCAGTACTGAGAATTTCTGCTAATCTGACCCTAAGTTTGATTTCTAGCTTCAACAAATATACTTCTGTCTTGGTACCTTTCCAGGTCTTGGTCTTGTGTTTCCTATCCCAGCATCCTTGGAACTAGGACTCTGTTCTGTTTTAATTAGACTCAACCCTAAATTGTTTGTAAAGAATCTGCCTGCCATGCAGGAGACCCCAGTTCGATTCCTGGGCTGGGAAGATCCTCGGGAGAAGGGATAGGTTACCCACTCCAGAATTCTTGGGCTTCCCTTGTGGCTCAGCTGGTAAAGAACGCACCTGCAATGTGGGAAACCTGGCTTCAATCCCTGGGTTGGGAAGATCCCCTGGAGAAAGGAAAGGCTACCCTCTCCAGTATTCTGGCCTGGGGAATTCCACGGACTACAGTCCATGGGGGTCACAAAAAGTTGGACACGACTGAGTGACTTTTACTTTCACTAATTTGTCCAGAATTAGCATTCGACCTAAAACACATGCTTGGCAGCTGGGAAACTGTCATTTGATTTACTCTCATATTTTCCTCATGTTCTTTTTGAGAACAAGGTAGGGATAGACAAACACCTGTACTGTGTTCCAGAAGATACCTATAGCCTATCACGGTAGCTGATAGTCAGGGGAAGAATGGAATAACTCGGTTTAGATATATTTGTATTAAAATTAAGAGTTACATAAGTTTGGACCCAGAAGGGCTAATTCTTATATTATCTCTCAGAATTTTCATTGTGAAAATAAGCAGAAAAACCTTGTGTACTAAGAGTTCTTTATTACCACATTTTTTTTTAATACTGTGGGTTTTAATCATAGAAGTTTTAAAAATTACCTTTCTTATTTAAAAAAAAAAATTTATTTATTTATGTATGGCTGTGCTGGGTCTTGATTGCTGTGTGTTGGCTTTCTCTAGTTGCGACAAGCAGGAGCTACTCTTTGCTGCAGGGCACCTCACCGAGGTGGCTTCTCTTGTTGCAGAGTGTGGGCTCTAGGTGTGCGGATCTCAGTAGTTGCAGCTCGTGGACTCTAGAGTGCAGGTTCAGTAGTTATGGTGTACGGGCTTGGTTGTTCGGTGGCAAGTTAGCTGCATCAGCAGGTGGATTCCCAGACACTGGATCACAGGGAAATCCCCCAAACTACCTTTTATAAGAAGAGAAGGAACCCCAGAAAATCTTATATTGTTGTGTTTCTTCATTAATTTTAGATTTTGTTTCCTCTGGAAACAGAATTTAACAGATCACATACCTTGGGCCTAGAAGAATGTTCATTTAAGGATTATTATTAACAATATTGTTAATGTATAATAATAGTAATGATAATTAAGATGATCTTTCACATAGTTAGAACTCAAGCAAGATGAATTGATTATGAAGCAGTACACTTTGGGCAGGATTTGATTCTTCATTTGTTGGTCTCATGTCAAAGATATGTATATTTGGTGGTCTAGATGGAATGAATATTATACATTCAGAAAGCAATGCACCTTCTAAGTATCTCATGTTCAGAAGGCTTAGCATACTGTAGTTGATTGGCAAAAAATGCTGCATTCTCAGGTGGTTACAACTGAAGGAAGAAAGTCCTGTTGAATCATCTGTGGGCATATTATTTCTTGAATTGTTGGCTATTTTGGTAATGACTTTTATGTTTAGAATTTCATGTTTTAATGACAAAAATGTTTACTGGAAATTATAGCTTGGAAAAGAGAGCCACTTTCCTGCTTCTGCAAAAAGCTAGGTAAAGCATCGATGTGGGGTAAAGTAGCTGAGGAGTTTTATATTCAGATTGTATGAAGAGTAAACAGAGCATCTAAAATAACCACTTGCATATTGCAACAAACACATCATCATTTGCTTAAAAAAGAGTTATAATTACAGTTGACGAAGCATGGACACCATAAAAAATGCATTAGTTTGGCTTGACACATTAATTACCTGTTTTTGCAGATGTTTTTATGTATTGTTGTGTGAACAGTTTACAAAATAATTACAGGAAAGTCATATGAAAAATAAACTAAGTGGGTGGTTTCTCGTCTAAATATTTTCATTCATGTGAATCTGTGAGGCACAGCTGCTCTACAGCAAAAGCAGTGAGATAGATGAGGATTCTCGAAGGGCTTTTTTATTCTATTAGATGGTCTCTGTCATCAGTATCACCACATTTTTATATCTTTAGCAACACAATTTAAAAACATTAAAATGAGAGGGTTGGTTTAATCCCTGCGATTATTAGGGGGGAAAAAAGGAAAGAACCTTGATTCTGATCAGAAGAATTGTAGATATCCATGAGTATTTTAAAATAAACCAAACAGAACTAAAATACCCTAGGTGGAAAAACTACTACTACTATTTTAATTCTGGCAGGTTGTTAGGCACTTGGGCAAGGAGTTAATCATTATTTTGTTATTATTTGAGTTACGTACTTTTATATAACTTAGAGCTTCAGCTGTATCTTAAACATTGAGCTGTTAATAAATTGCATGGAAGTTCAGCCTATTTATTCCCTTTTAGGGAGTATTAAAAATGTAACTCTGCTTTTTCTCAGAAGATTACACTGTGTTTCTGTTTGTGGTCTCAAAGTGTGTTTATTTGAAAAATAACCAGATCACTGTGCAGACATATCATACTTTTATAAACTGTTAGAAACACATTTTCCAAAATTGTCAAACAATAGAGAGTTCATAGACTTCACAGTGATTTATAATTACTTAGAATATCTGTGTTGTATTTTCCTCACTGATAGTTATAATGTAAAATTAGACCAAATACAGATTCTCGCTTTAGTTCAGCCATGCCCCTTCTATGCTATATTCCTTTGTATTCCTTTTATATACACAGATGATAAAGATGATAATTACACGCGTGTCTGAAATGCATTTTTGTGACTATTATGAAAGGCACTAAGTTATAATTGGATCATCTCTAGGCGGGAAGGTATTGTTATCAGACTGTGAACTGTTGGTGCAAAATCATTTACTTACTTTTCCATTCATTTGTTTAAAAAAATTTTATTGATAGTCTTCTATATGTAATGTTCAATGATAACACTGAAATGACTATAAACATTGAGATGACTTTCTGGAACGTAATATATGGTTAGTAACTAGTAGATATCTTTCCTTCTGAAAGGGGTAGGAGGAGCAAGAATAAGTGATATGGAGAACTTTTTCACTTTGATGGCTTACTTAAAGAAAGCCAGTTGCTAGGAGGATTTTCATTGTTCTCTTGAAATGGGCTTTACATGTGATATATTCTTGGAGTATTGCTTTACACATATTTTGAACTGTTTAAATGTGGCGATATGTATATCTTTACCTTAGATCAGTCTGAAGAAAGATGGGATAGCGTCTGTTCTAATTCTAGTATGCACTAAGTCAATCTAATTTTTAAGGTTAAAGTGAAAGTGTGTCATGTCCAACTGTTTATGATAGCAAGGACTGCAGCCCTCCAGGTCTCTCTGTCCATGGGATTCTATAGGCCAGAATACTGGAGTGGGTTGCCATTCCCTTTTCCATGAGATCTTCCTGACTCAGGGATAGAACCTGGATCTCCTGCATTGCATGCAGATTCTTTACTGCCTGAGCCACCAGTGGGATGCATTAAAAGAGTCTGTGAAGCTTCTAGAATTGAGGAGAATTAAAGATTATAGTCAGTATTTCTATTTATCATTTTATATCATCTAAGGGAAAAAAATGTGATTCCATATCATGACATCAAGAAAACAGTTGTTGAACTGAATCTTCCATAGATTTGCTACTTCTTTTAAGATGTTTCCTATAGGCAGTGAAAAAATGAGTAAAAGCTTTTGTATGGCTTGGGGGACTTTCCATATTTATCTGTGTGGCAGATAAAAAAACTCCTAAGTGTATGTGGAGTTTGATTTCCGAATTTTCTTCTATCTTATTTTATTCCATCTTTTAAGAGAGAGTTTTAACTCCTTGGTTTTAATTCTTTATTCCCTTTTCCTTCAATGTATCTATAGCTTCTTTTAATCATTTTATCTTAATCTTTTAGAAGTCATTTAATTAGAGCATAATCCTTAGGGGATTATCATCATCTGGAACATTTAGGGGGTTGTTTATTTACTTATTTTCTTACTTAGAAGAGTTTATTGTCAGAAAGAGAATGTCCAGGTAATATTCTTTTGAAGGAATTGAATGATTTGTCTTTTGAATTCTCATCTTTAAAATAAAAATAAGGATTATTTTGAGCGAGGTCTCTTTCCTTTGGGGTCAAAGGTTGTTTTTTTACTTTGATTTTTTGGCTCTGCTAGTTCTTTGTTGTGGTGCATGGGCTTAGTTGCCACATGGCATGTGGGGATCTTAGTTCCCCGACCAGGGATTGAACTCGTGTCCCCTGCATTGGAAGGCAGATTCTTAGCCACTGGACCACCAGGGAAGTCCCAAAAGGGTTTATTATGCATAATATCTCAGTGGTCCTAACTGGGAAATTCCAGATCTATTGGTTAAGATTCCAATCCTTGGGAAAGTTGAAATCTAAATTACAGTTAGATTTGGTATTAAGTCTTGGTTTGGTGATATGGGTTTAGCACAAATGACTCCATTCTGGACCTATTGTTTCTTTTTCTTTTTTCTAAACAAGTCTCCTCTTTTGATCAAACCCTTAGCTTAACTGAGAAATGTGATCAAAGTTTAAGGTTCAATGTAATGTACCAGGGAGATTATTATGAGTATAATAATCAAAAGCAGGATAATTCCCAGTATTTGGAGTGAATATTGGAACCATGGTCCCCAGGATCCAAATTAATCGAGACCAAATAAATCAAAGAACAAGCCTCCTGAAGGAGTCGCCTTTTTAACCGAGTGGCTTGCTCAGTGATCTTATGTAATTGTTTCAGCTTCCCCCGAAGTGTTAATCTAGGCACAGCAGGTTGTGTTGGCCACAGCACCTCCCTGCTCAGCTAAAAGATAATTAAGGGCTATTCTATTTTGAGGAACAATTCTGGCTGAAGAGTCCGAGGAGTTTTTTGGGGACAGCTGTTGTTTTAGCAGGGGATTTTTGAATATCTTCAAGAACTAAGGAGAATTTTAAAATCACATTCTCAGTTACATTTGCTCCTTACCAGGAAGGCATGGTGTTGCCAAAGGAAGTGAATTCTGAGTCATGAACACCTCCTGGTAGGTCTTTTCGAGCTTTCTGGTGTAAATCTATGGGAGTTAACCAATGAGGTGACTAGTTCATTCGTGGAAACTTAGGGGTACTGTTAGATAACCTAAGAGGCATCGCGTAGTTGTATGCCAGCCATCTAGGCATTCATGGGCCCAGGGCGAATTATAGCCACCACAAACCAAGACAAACCCTGTCGGGGCACAAACCATTCCTGTTAAAGTGATGCTGCTAATGGATCATTCACAGGGATTGCTGTTTTTAGTGTTCAAGCCAGGAGTCAATTAGGATTTCAGTGCATATGGAAAGAAAATCTTTTAGTCTGAAATAAAGAGGCACCCACCTCGCAAAGATGGGTGCTGCTGGTGAGATTTCCTAGTGAGTGGGGGCAGATTCATGTAGATAATCATGGGAATGTGGGGGTGCAAATGACCTAAAATTATGTGGGTGATCGTATCTAACTGGGTAAGTATTATAATTGGAGAAAGATAAAAACAGTATTTGATATTCTGACCACAAGAGTTGAAGTTGGTAAGAGATTTCTAGGTTGAGGGGGTGGTGTTGATCATAGTTCCCATTGGCATTGGGATAGAAGAGAAACTGGTCACAGGGAGGACCAGGAGATCTCTGCTGCTGCTGCTAAGTCGCTTCAGTTGTGTCCGACTCTGTGCGACCCCATAGACGGCAGCCCACCAGGCTCCCCCATCCCTGGGATTCTCCAGGCAGGAACACTGGAGTGGGTTGCCATCTCCTTCTCCAATGCATGAAAGTGAAAAGTGAAAGTGAAGTCTCTCAGTCGTGTCTGACTCTTCAGAGACCCCATGGACTGCAGCCCACCAGGCTCCTCCATCCATGGGATTTTCCAGGCAAGAGTACTGGAGTAGGGTGCCATCGCCTTCTCCCAGGAGACCTCTAGTGTTGGGTATATCAGAATCTTTAGAGACAAACCCAGCAGGCTGAGATGTTAGCCAACTTAGGACTGGACTGAGAGATATGTAAATGTCTTTCCAATTCCAGAGTAAAGGAAAGAAAGAGAAGAATAAAGGATTTCATGTTTTGTCTTGATCTGCCCATCATATGGGCCCATCTGCCCATAACACATCATGGGCAGAAGCAATCTACCCTGATGTCAGCTACTGCTCTCCCTTGAGCGTTTGATTCAAAGGTCCCTCGTGCCTGTCCAGGACCAGATGTCAGGTGGAGCCATCTTCAGCTGTGAGACACATATCCATGGCTCAAGTGCCTGAAGTCTGACTGCCATCTGGGCAGGGAAGAGGACCTGGTTATTATAGTCCCTTCCAAGAAGATTCAAAGGCAGTCTTTGTTTTTGATAATTTTAAATTAGAAGGGTCAGAGAAAATTAGAAATGTTAGTTTGGAAAGTTGTTGCCAGATATTTGAGGAAACTAGAAGAATTTAGGATCTAGTTCAGTTGCTAGGTGTATCACAAAACCTCAAAAACAGTTGATAGAGTTTAGACTCTAAAATAGACAAAAGTCCAGGCATAATTTTTCTCCATACAATTATCTCCACTTCTCTTTTTTAAGGATAATTACAGTAAAACTAATTAGTTTGCATTAGACTGGCCTGATTATTTACACAAATGCAGCAAGAATAGTGATTGATTGTGTAAGTTCTTTTTAAGACTGCTTTGGTGGAAATTTTCATAAGGGGTCTCAGACTGAACTCTTAAAATCCTTTGAGACTAGGAAGCCAATCTAAGAATCACTAGATTTTCCTTGTAGTACCTACAGTCTGAGTGAACTCTCTTCAAGGTTGCTGGGTCTGCCAGGAGGTGTAACCTTCCATACTCATCTGGTAAGACTGATGGTAAATGTGGTAAGTAAGGCACGAGGCCAGTTTTTCCAAGTTGTCTGGTCATATCTGGGTCTATACACATTTCTCTCAAATATGACATTCTGTTTAAAGCCTTTGTGATATAGCCAGTGTTTCTAATTGTGTTCTGGTATAATGAGAACAGATTCTTATTGCACTTATGCAAATAATGAAATTTATTGCAATGGAAAGAATACTCAAGAGTTTCTGAATTTTGGTGAGATCAAGTAAGGAGAAAAAATAAATGTTTTACTTTAGTTCACAAATGTTTATTACCAAATTGCTAAAAGCTTTTAAGAGAAAAGAGGATTTCCTTAAGCCTGGAAAAACAAAAGAAAGAACCAACAATGTTTTAAACAAAAAAATCATAAAAAACCATACGTATCTTTATCAGTTCATTCAGTCCTATGCAGTTAGTTTTTGATCTTCATCTTTTGTTAGCAGTTTTATGAATCTGGTTTTTCCTTAGAGTTCTATAAATTCTTACCCAGTTGGTATTATGATCTGAAAGTTACCATAAACTTGTATCCTAGAGTACCTGTCAGAATGCTTTTTAGAAATTTCTCTGAAGAAAGAACACTTTTTAGGAATGCTTTAGGAAAAACCTTATAGTAAAGCAATAACTGTCTGTAAATGTCAAAAGACTTAAAATGCCATGGTTAAAGATCTGATTAGAGTTCATTACAGTGTAGTTGACAGGGAAATTTGGTTATTTCTATGATACATAGCACTCTAAGACAGTAACTAGAATTATGACTGATAACATTATCAGAGTTATTATTGTATTACTATTATAAATAAAATATCACTGTGTATTATAATGTTTTATCACAACATTACCACTTCATATAGTTTCAAAAGTACTTATATCCTATATAAATACAACATAAACTTAGTATTTTTATTTCTCAATGCTTCTTCACATGTAATTTAATATATCAAATAAGTCTAATTAATTTAACATCTATCTTTTTATGAGAAGAGAGAACGAAATCTTTTGCAATATGCTTGGGGCCGTCTAAAAAACATCCCAAAGTTAGTTTGAGGTCAGAAAGACTTCTTTTAGAATTTGATTTTTGGGAAGTTTGCCAAAAATATTAAAAGGTTTAAAAATACTTAGTCACATAGGGTCATAGGACACTGCGAAACAGTACTTATGTATTTAACCAAAGTGGCAAAGACTTTACAGGCAAATATAGATTACATAGTTCTGAGTGAAAGTTAGCTCTTTTAATATTGACAGGACTAGGTTTAAGAGATCAAAGGTCTGATATAGACAACAGGAACATAGGTGCTTATTTTGACAAAGCAAAGATCTTTGTGTCCCCCACCTCCTCCCTGGCAGATTGTTCAAAAGGTAAAAAAAAACCTTTTGTAATCTCTGATTGTCAAAAGCAGACCAGCAGTCTAAGAAGGCTTTGTCCCTTTCAACAGGGAGAAAGTCAAATTCTAATTTTATACCAGCTTACTTTTGATATTAAAACTCACTTAATCAGACTCATTTCCATCTTAGCCAGTCCTGATAACACATAAAATCCCTTTTCCTTATTATTTCTAGTAGTTTTAATTATCAATATGAGAATTCTTAACCCTTAGAAACCTTGTTTTTAAACTTGTTTAGAAAACTTGTTTCTAGTGAAAACTGGGAAGTGAGCAATTATGAACTATCTTTCACATTAGCATTCTGTGGATTGGCAGATTCTTAAATATTTTTTAAATTTCTAGAAATGTGTTTTCTTATAGTTTCTCAGTGTGGCAAAAACAAGCTTATTAAGAGAACAAAATGCCTTTAATTCCTCTGTGAAAGGAAACAAAAATTAAATAAACGTGTTCAGTAATTAATATTTCAGTGCTCCACCTTGTTTGGAAATGATCTAGATATTTAATGCCTATCGTTTAATTTAATGGAATTTCAGGTTACCGTAAAGACTTGGAGACACTATTAGATGATTCACCTACAAACTTTTTATCCTCCTTACATCTATTTCATTTGCTTGTTTTTAACAATTATGCTTAGACTGCCCACAAAAGCTTCATGAGACATTAGACAATGTCAGTGTTCATTCTAAGCCATTTTTCTTGCTGACAAAATTTGTAGTAGGTAACATGAACTTATTTGATCTTTAGGGAGCCTGGGTTGAATGAAAGGTGTATACTTTCATTATTTTTAATATCAATAACTTTAAAGATGTGTCTGTCTGTTTTAATGAAATCAACAAACTTAAAACAAGCTTATTTACTCAATGTTATCTCAGATCATGTGAACCTCAAAAACATTGGGGTTAATTTTTCTTATTTTTTAAAGAATTTTATGAATACATGAAGTGTTTAATTTTTTGTAAGCCAATTAAATAGAGCTCTTCTATAAATGCATTTTGGCTGTACAATCCAGAGGTGGAAAATATATCTGTAACACAGGTGTCGGCACATGGGAACGTATAGACAGGCGCGAACAGGGACCGCATAGCTTCTCTACACTTAAGATTTCTCAGTAGCTCAAGTCCAAATGACCTACCCCCAGCTCCTCTTTCCTGTGTTTTTTTTTTTTACTGATAAGAATTACCTCTCTGAAGTTTGTGCGTTAATATTTACATCCCAAGGACATAAGAAAAAAATGCAAGTTATAAGACTTTTAAGTAAATAAAGGAGGTTATGGGACTAGAAAAAGGAATAGGTGAATTTTGGACTGCCTTGAGCTGCATTTCTAGTCTTGCAAAGATTTATAGGATAAGGACAGTTGCTCTCAATTACTCAAGGAATTGGGTGGTTACTTAAATGACCTCATAGGTTGATCCACCCGTAAGTCCTTTCAAGGGCCTTAGAAGGTTTTTCTTTGCTGCTGGGCATATTATTTTAGTTTAGGGGAGAAGGCCTTAAAAAGTTCTTACCAGGCTCTGTATATCAGCTTCCAATTTGGCCAACTTTTGACCACAGAACTGCTTAAAATTTTAAAAATACAATCTTACCAGTTTTCAGCTTGAATAAACAGTAAATATTTCTGACAGTATTGAACAACCCTGTGGACTTAAGAGGCATCCTGTAATGGGATGAAAAACATATTTTTCTCTTTATTGGGTACTACAGACAGAGATCCAGAAGAATTATAATAATTCTTACCCTTAGCTAACTTCTGTCAGTTTATTTCCAAGATCCTGGCTGTAGGTTCTAAGTGGGGTTTAAGTGGAAAGAATGTATCTCTGATGTTTACTAGAATTTGTCAAGGTTTTAAAATTAATTTTTGATTTTAGCTTCCCCTTGGTTGTTTAAGGGAATGATGTAGCAGTTTAGCAGAAAATCCTCAGTCTCAGTCTGAGAGGGGTCTTTACAGGGTCCTTCTTTCAGAGCTATGTGGGGGTACCTTTAAGGCCATTAACCTCATAGACTTTTGTTTATGGCCCTGTAGTCTCTTCAGAGTAGAAAGACAGTTCAAACAGAGGACTACTAGAGTGAGTACTAGATAAAGGTAGATAGGGGGCAGTAGGAGTGGTGTCTGTCTTATAATCCTTTGTTTTGGATACCTCTTGTGTCTTTAATTTTTTATTAGTTTTTTTGTAATGAAACTTTAAAGTTCTTTTGGCATTTTGAAGCCTTTGGAAGCTCTGCATACTAGTTAAAATATGTATCCCCTTCTGTTTGTAATTTAATTGGGGCCCTCTTAAGTGTACGTCTCAAGTGAATGATCTTGTCTAGTTGCAAAGTTCCCCATAATGGCCATCATAATTCTAGGTTGTTTTTAGTAAGATTTTTGCCACTTTTGTAGATTTCCAGGATTATAGTTGTTAGACATAAAATCAGCAGGTATGTCAGAGGGTTTGCTTAACTCCGGATTTTAAAGATTCCATTATTATTTTTATTATTTTAGTTAAGCCTTTGGGTCTCTTGGAATCAAACTGATACCTAAGAGGGGTGAGTCACTGTACTGGGGATTATGTAGTGATTTACAGTCTACCTCTGTGTGTGGAAATTTTCTTAAGGTTAGAAGATGACTGTCAATATCCCATTCTGTGACCAGCTTATCCTAATTCGGGAGTCTTTGAGTTAGGTGGTAGTTGCGCTAACAGATCTAAAATCCTTAATCCTTAACCATAAATGTTGAGGCTGTTTTGAATTCTGGGATATTATTAGCATTTAGCCTTTATCTACATAAAATAAGACCCCCGCCCCCACCATGTACCTTCAGGTAACAAGGAGAGGCCTTGTGTACCACACCAGTGCCCCAGTGTGGGACCTTAGACTGGGGAAAGGATTAAACCAGCAGATCTCAATAAATGAGGGCGGTGGACTGGGGGCCCCACATAAACAGGGAACTGCACATTACCGCGAACAGTTCCTAAGTGGATCCTGGAACAGAGTTAAGGGTTGAGGGTTCTGCTCAAAAACCTGGGAACTACAATCCATAATAAAGCAAGGGATTTGAGTTCCAGGCAGAAGTGTCCATCAGCTCAAGGTGTCTTGCTCTGTAAAGGAAAGCCAGTCAGATGTGGAGCTTGATGCAGAGAGAAAGGAGCTTGGTATTTACAGAAACTTACCCCTGGTCCTTGAAAATAGCAAGAAAGACAGCAACCGCAAAAAGGGCTCCACAGGTTCCAAACCTGTGTGTCTTGTCCCGGAATGCCATCAGAAGTTTGTTCACTTTGGATCCCGGCACTGACACCCTATCTATTAAAAGAATCCAGCCTAGTAAGTTTGAAGATCTAGTTGGCTTTTTTAGTTGATTCATGAACCAGGCAGCCTCCCATCCAGCAAGTAGAAAGGAGCTCCAGGGAACTCCAGAAAGGGAAAGGTTGTTAAAGCCAGAGAGGGGCTGGGACAAGGAAGTTGTAAACAGAAAATAACTATTTGAGCAAGGCACCTTCCTTTGGGAGACAAAAATATTTATTGGCCAGTTACCTCTCTGGTGCTGACCAGGGAATTCCAGTCCTGGGGAAGCTTGAAACTACAGTTAGGTTAGGTATTAAGTCTTGGTTTGGTGACATAGGCTTAGCTCAGGTGGCTCCATTTTGGGCTGCTTGTTTCTTTAAGGACAGAAAAACGGCGAAACAACACTGAAAGCAGTTATAACCGAGGCAGTGCCTGGGTGTGAATGTTACTGTGACTTGCTTTTACTATTCTTTGGTGACTCTTTGAACTTCTAGGGTTCACATGACACCGAGTTGAGAAAAAACATTAATAGGAGGTTGGTTAAATGCAAATGGGAAGCAGATTCCCTTTCTCGACCAGGTTTGTGTTATTCATGGAAAGGCTGCTGGCTCCATGTTTGTGGATCTTGTGTAGAACCACACATTACAGTTCTTCTCAAGGTTGCCTTTTGTTGTCAGAACACTTAGCATAAGTCAGAAATGGTAGGCTTTCCCTGAAAAGAACAAAAAACCCATTAAATATAATAAATCAGCACTTAAAAAAACAAAAACAAATTCTCACCACCAAGGCCATTTCAAATACGCGTATTCTTTTATGTGACTGAAGTTGTTTAAAAAAGAAATCACTAACAAACAAAAACTTACTGCAGCAAACCCAGGTTGATTTGGATGTTCTTTCTAAAGTGATAAATTTGAATGGAAACCAGGCACCCTTGACCAAGAGTAATGTGGCATAGAGCCTGGTGGACAGTGTGGAGTAGAGGAGTAGAGATCAGAATATAAGATGTGATTAAGTCTTATATGGGAATTAAATTCTGTGCATGTGGAGACCATCAAGTATGATCAAAATGCTCTTAAAAATCCCCTAAAATTTCCCATAAAGTACAAATGTAGACACACTGGCTTTCAAGAAGTCTAACGTGGGGCTTCCCGGGTGGCTCAGTGGTGGAGAGTCCGCCTGCCAATGCAGGAGACACAGGTTTGATCCCACATGCTGCGGAGCTGCCCAGCCTGTCACCACATCTACTGAGCCTATGCACTACAGCCTGTGCTCCTCAACGGGGGAAACCACCCCAAAGAGAGGCCCATGCAGTACAGCTGGAGAGTGGCCCCTGCTCCCTGCAATTAGAGAAGAGCCCGTCTGGCAGTGAGGATCCAGCACAGCCAAAAATAAATACATAAAATTATTTTTAAAAGTTCACCATGGTCAGTTCTTCCTTCAGCATTGCTTTTCTTCTGTTGAATCAGTGATGAGGCATTAGCTATATTCTTTTTTAGTGTCCAAGGGTAGAATAACAGAACTGGAAGAATTCACTTTTCTAGTTCTTGAAACTGATTTTCATTATTTCTGTGAATAAAAATGCCCTTTTTTAAAAACGGATAAATGAGTGGCCTTTGTTTTCCAAAGAAATCCTTGGGTAAGAAGAATGTTTGAGAGCCCAGTTTTTCTCCTAGAGGCCCATTCTCTTTTACATAGTGTGAAATGTGTATACCTCTTCATGGCTGTGATTTTACCGTGTGCTGTCTGATTTCTTCAGTCTCTTTACTTCTCTCTGATTCAGGCTCCTACCTCAACTCCTTACATTTATTTTCTCCTCATCTTTGTTCCCATACTCACTTGTATTGTACTTGCCCTGTGCTCTGTATTTTTCTTGTTCTACTCAATGATCTAATTCAGATTCAATTATGTGAAGCGTGGTAGCATAAGACCTGGTTTAGATTTAGGTTCTTAAATTAACTTTGTGACGGAGAAAGGCATTTCCCATCTTCAAGCCTCCATTTCCTTTGTTATAAAAAGAAGGTAATACAGTAGATGAATTTACTGTTGTGATCAAGGAGTGGCCAGATGGTGATGGCCTCTTGGGTAAATAAGAATTTCACAATTCTATTATCTGTAAATGGTGCCTTCTATAAAAACTTCTCTGAGGAAGCTGAGTGAGAGTTGGTGCTCTGGGAAATGCAGGATAGGCAGGCCAGTGCTTCTAAAATTGTCAATGACAACTTAAAAAAATACTTATTTGGCTGAACAGGGTCTTGGTTGCAGCCCACAGGGGCTTTGATCTGAATTCCCTGTGGCGTGTGGGATCTTTTTCATTGCAGCATGCAAATTCTTTGTTGTGGCATTTGGGATCTAGTTCCCCGACCAGGGATCGAACCTGTGCCCCCTGTAACGGAGCTTGGAGTCTTATCTACTGAACCACCAGGGAAGTCCCTCAATAACAACTTCAAAATTTCTGCTCATTTCTATTCAGCTACACTTTCTTTTTTCACACGTTCTATAATCACCCTGATTCTATCCTCTCTCTTGATTTGAGGTAAAGAAATATGGGTTGACTGAATATATACAAAACGTCTTTTATTGGACACCAGAACTTTTTGACCTAACGGTTGTTAAAGAAATAACAGAAGCAGCTTTTCTGTCTTTACCGTCAAAGCACAGTGGAAATTCTGAATGATCAACAGAAATGTAGAGAACTTACTGAAGGTATTGGTTTATTTCTAGGTAGCATGTTAAATATGGATCCATTTTTAAAAGCATTTATAGATAGATTACTGAAGAAATAATAGTCACATGACCTAGTGTGGGGTTAGCAGTTAAATTCCAGGTAGCCTGGTTGCCCTGAAAAATAATCATAAGCTTTGTGTGTGTCTTAAAAGGAAGATTAAGAAATTAAGAAGGTTAGAGTCAAAAGTTTTGATCAAGTAAAATCCGTTTAAAGTCACATTTATAAATAATGTGATTAGTTGGACTTACTCTGGAAATCGATAGATTGATCTTTCTTTCTGGGGCTCACAGACCTCAGCAAGGATCCTGCAGCCGCAGTCTGCAAGAGGTGGTTTTCATCCTGGGCAGCTGCTGTTGATCAGCAGTGCTTGTGACCTACTTTTAAGGGGCTGATAAGGAAGGAGTCCTAGTATGTATATTTAAGGTTACATTTAAAAAGGCTTCCAGTATTTCCATCACTTCATTGTTGTTTCCATGGAAGCGGAACCACTATCATCAGCAGGAGTCCATTTCAACTGCTAGTTTCCGGTTCTTTTTTCTCTGTTACTATGGTGACTGCCTAGAAAGCGACAGAAATACCAAAAGTTTAAAAAGCAGCAATTTGATTACAAAATAGGGTTTTACCTCTAGCTTTAAATAGGTGTTTTATAGTCTTGACATTTTTGAATTTCAGGTTACTTTGTGAGAAAGTTAATTTTTTTTTCTTTTGAAAAAAAAAAGAATATTTTGAAGTTTTATTAGAGGTTAATTACACTGAAGGTTTCCCAGGTGGCACAGTGCTAAAGAATCTGCCTGTGAATGCAAGAGACACAAGAGGTTCAATCCCCGGGTTGGGAAGATTCCCCTGGAGGAGGAAATAGCAACCCACTCCAGTATTCTTGCCTGGGAAATCCTATGGACAGAGGAGCCTGGTGGGCCAAAGTCCATGGGGTCACAAAGAGTTGGACATGATTGAGAGACCGAACAACGACAACCATAAAGGAGAGAAGAGATGGAATTGTAAGGCAAAAGCTGTGAAAGGAAAGCTATTCAAGCAAAATTGCAATCCAGGCTTTGTTGCAGTTTTTCTTTGGGGTCTATATTCATTTAGGGTTCTTTGGTTTACATGTGGTACAGTCCACTTCCTTAGGATTGTAGATCCAGCTAAAAGCAGGGGCCCCAGTCACACTAGAGTTTCTTTTTTTGTCTCTCATATTTGTGTCTGTCAAGTTCCTACTTGTAGGTTTTTTTTTTCCCTTTGACAGAAATGATGGCTGTTGGCAGTCCACTCATCTTATTTCCAGCATCAGTTACACAGAGGATTGGCCCAGTTTGTGTTGGGTCAACTTCTCCCTTCTCCAGCTGTGGCCAGGAGGGTGGGGTTCTGACTGGCTCTGCTGTAACAGGGAGGCTCACCCTTGGCTAACAAGTAGTGATTGGAGGGGCCGAGATCTGAAATAAGGTAGAAGCTTTCTTTCAAACCATGTGAAGGGTTGAATGAACACAAGATGGAATCAAGATTGCCAGGAGAAGTATCAATAATCTCAGATATGCAGATGACACCACCCTTATGGCAGAAAGCAAACAAGAACTAAAGAGCCTCTTGATGAAAGGGAAAGAGGAGAGTGAAGAAGTTGGCTTAAAGCTCAGCATTCAGAAAATGAAGATCATGGCATCTGGTCCCATCACTTCATGGGAAATAGATGGGGAAACAGTGGAAACAGTGACAGACTTTATTTTTCTGGGCTCCAAAATCACTGCAGATGGTGACTGCATGAAATTAAAAGACACTTACTCCTTGGAAGTAAAGTTATGACTAACCTAGACAGCATATTAAAAAGCAGAGACATTATTTTGCCAACAAAGGTCCCTCTAGTCAAAGCTATGGTTTTCCCAGTAGTCATGTATGGATGTGAGAGTTGGACTATAAAGAAAGCTGAGCACCAAAGAAATGATGCTTTTGAACTGTGGTGTTGGAGAAGACTCTTGAGAGTCCCTTGGACTGCAAGGAGATCCAACCAGTCCATCCTAAAGGATATCAGTCCTGAATATTCATTGGAAGGACTGATGCTGAAGCTGAAACTCCATTACTTTGGCCACCTGATGCAAAGAACTGACTCATTTGAAAAGACCTTGATACTGGGAAAGATTGAAGGCGGAAGGAGAGAGGGACGACAGAGGTTCAGATGGTTGGATGGCATCACCGACTCAATGGACATGAGTTTGAATAGACTCCAGGAGTTGGTGATGGACAGGGAGGCCTGGTGTGCTGTGGTCCATGGCGTTGCGAAGAGTTGGACACGACTGAGTGACTGAACTGAACTGAACTAAGAGTTGGTAGTGGTTGGCTGGAGATGGAGGGGTCTGAAGGGGAGGAGAAAAGGACATTTCCCAGAAGAAGTAGATGTTATTTCAAGCAGAAAGTCTTTTGGGGGAAAATATCTGTTTTATTGTAATTCAGTTCACTTCTAATTCAGCAAACTAGGTGACATTATTGCATAGGATTTGGTTTTGAAAGGAAAACCAAGATCGAAAACTTTAATAATTTATTGCTTCCTTTACTACTGGATCTATTGTAGTACCTTTTATGTATTTTGTCTCCTTTAATCTCTGTAGTCATTTGAGGTATGTATTTCCATTTTAGAGAATGAGGAAGAGGTTCAGAGTTGAAATGGCTTATCATTGGACACACGACTAATGAGAGGCAGGGCCAGAATTCAGATAACCAGGGTTTCTGGGATGTAATCCAGGGTACTTTCCACTGTGTGATACTTACATTTGGGTTAACAGCTTCATTCAGAAGGTGCATAGGGTGAATTATAAAAACAGTACTGTGTATTATGAAGTGCTTTGATAAAAATGAGTCATGCACAGTATTGAATAGTATTTATGAAAGGACCCTTAGACATCGTATAGTACAGTGGTGTCAAACTTTTTGACTTTCAGCCCTAGAATCCTTTCTTCAAATGAAATGTTATAGTCGAGTACATAAAATGGATAAAAGCATCGGATCATCCTGCTCTGGAGAGGAGAGATCCAGGAGTGGACCGCCTCCTCTTTGAGATCCTGAGTTCATTAAAGGCCGCTTTGAATACCCTTCCGTTAGGGAAACTGAGAGCCAGACAGGGTAGTGACCCTATTTCAGTTTCAGATAATTGTATGTTAAAAGAATTGAAGTCACATTCTTGTGTTCAGTTGTAAGGTGGGTGACAATTTGTTATTAATGAATAAACCATGACACTTGGAAATATTAAAGTTGCCCTGAATACTTTTATCTGGTTTGGTGGTACTTTTACAGCATCTCATGTCCATGTCTCAGCTCTTACTAAACATCTCTTCCATTTGGTGCTATTTGTTGAGTTGGACTAGCCTAATCTTTTGTCCACAGAGCTTTTTATATCACATTCTTTATATATTGATTCCTCTTATACAATATGGGAATTTCAGAATTTAGATAAATGCAATTTATCTGGGTAATATTTAGACCTTGCTGATATTAGTAACTTTGATGTCTGTTCCAATTTTGATCTCTCGTCTTTTCAATTAGAAATGTGAACAGGTGGTAAGTTGGGTAAAAGGAAGTTAATCTTCAGTTTGCATGAATGAAAGTTTACTTTTCACATGTCCTGACTTTTGTTTTCTCCTTTTAGGAGAGTCAAGCCCCACCCGGCGAGAAGCTGTGAAGAGAAGAACTGCAGAATATCTCATGCGAGCAGAGAGTCTCTCTAGCCTTTGTGTGAAACCTCAGCTTGATGATGTGTCTCAGGTATGTCTTATGTTTCATTGTGCATTTCCTTTTAGCCATTTTTGCTGTTTTTTTTTCCCTCTTGATTTTATTTCTAACTAGGATGTTTGAGAATTTTGGTCTTTGGAATTTTATCAGTGATTTTCTTTCCTTTTTTTGTTTTTTAGCAGAAATTTTATTGGAAGAATTTTGATACACTCATTTATTATTTTTTAAAAATACGTTTGAGGTTAAAATATATCCGTGAATGTCTTCAGTTAGAAAAAAGCAAAATATGAGCTTGTTGTGTTGTTCTTAGGCAAATCATAATTGCTCACTCTAGTGTATTCAAACCAAATTAAAACATAGTCTTTGACACTTCAACCTAGCTGTGTATTCAGACATTTATTTAGAATTGTTTTGATGGCATCCTCTTCACCAAAGAAATCAAACCCAGATCAAACTTGGCCATATGTTTGGAAACCATTAAAGACAGATAGGTAAAATGTTGTAGGGGTGTTTAAAATATACAAGAAAGGATTTGGCAGTTTTTCATTCACAGTATTTCTGACACAGAAGACCCATTGTGTTTGTTGATCAGACTCACAAACGTTCAGGCAAAATATCGCTTGGGCAGATATATCACTGAATTTGCTGCTGTTAGAGGAAGCAATGAGACTCCTTGGCAAGCTCTTGACAGGATACCTCTAGTTCAAAATGGCATCTTTATTGAGCCTAATTGATGTATGATACATGATACTTAAAATTCAAAATAAAGCTTTTTTGTTCCGCCAGTGAAAGAGAAGTTTTACATTGGCAGCAGCAATGAAAAGAGATGGAAAATAAGTAAAACCCAAAGAAATAAAGAGAAGCTCTATGAAAATTTATTATTTAGAGGGGAAAAAGAGAAGATAAAAACCATTCTAGGGATATTAGATCACTTAATGAATACATGTAGTGCTGCTTTTATAGAAGCACCTTCAAGATATACCTTTGAAAGAGTTTTGGATGAAAATATACCTGGGATAAATGAAATAGAATGTTATACACAGGCCCTTAGAGTACTGGATAATAGGAATGTGGTAATTTCCTATATGAAAAATTTGGCTATACAAGATATAAAAATTTAAGTGACCCATGTTCCACAGTCCCAATTCTACCAATTTCCTGTCCAACCCAGCATGCAAAATGGAAAACGTCCCTATATTCCCACTATTCCTATATTAAAATGAAGGAGCAGCTTACAAGGTTACTTGAGAAAAAAAAGACCAAAGTGATCATAAAGTCACTTATTTGTGTAAAAATGCCATAGAAAAGATGAGATGTCTTCTGTAATAAACAGTAAATTACTGGTTTTACTTTACTTGTATATCCACTGCTGTCTACAATATTTACTCACTGGTTAACCAAACACTTACTGAGCCTGGAAGTGTAAATTTGTGCTGAATTGAGGGACAGTAGGATACATGAGACATTCTTTTTTCCACCATGATCAAAATTACACATATTGAATTCACAAAGCCATGGGAAAATTCAAGAGTTCAGGGTAAAATATTAAGTTTAAGCATAAACTAATACTAATTAGGAAATCTATTTCTTCCTTCTGAAGAGGTGTCTGTAAAATGTTCAGTTCAGTTCAGTCACTCAGTTGTGTCCAACTCTTTGCAACCCCATGGACTGCAGCACGCCAGGCCTCCCTGTCCATCACCAACTCCTGGAGTTCACTCAAACTCATGTCCATTGAGTCAGTGATGCTGTCCAGCCATCTCATCCTCTGTCATCCCCTTCTCCTCCTGCCCCCAATCCCTCCCAGCATCAGAGTCTTTTCAAATGAGTCAGCTCTTCACATCAGGTGGCCAAAGTATTGGAGTTTCAGCTTCAATATCAGTCCTTCCAATGAACACTCAGGACTTATCTCCTTTAGGATGGACTGGTTGGATCTTCTTGTACTCCAAGGGTCTCTCAAGAGTCTTCTCCAACACCACAGTTCAAAAGCATCAATTCTTCGGGGCTCAGCTTTCTTTATAGTTCAACTCGCACATCCATACATGACTGGAAGAACCATAGCCTTGACTAGATGGACCTTTGTTGGCAAAGTAATGTCTCTGCTTTTTAATATGCTGTCTAGGTTAGTCATAACTTTCATAAATTAGAAGCGTCTTTTAATTTCATGGCTGCAGCCACCATCTGCAGTGATTTTGGAGCCCTCCAAAATAAAGTCTGTCACTGTTTCCACTGTTTCCCATCTATTTCCCATGAAGTGATGGGACCGGATGCCATGATTTTAGTTTTCTGAATGTTGAGGTTTAAGCCAATCTTTTCACTCTCCTGTTTCCCTTTCATCAAGAGGCTCTTTAGTTCTTCTTCACTTTCTGCCATAAGGGTGGTGTCATCTGCATATCTGAGGTTATTGATATTTCTCCCAGCAATCTATAAAATGGAATGTAAATCAAATCGTATATCTCTCTCTCATGCAGTGCAAAATTATTTGTACTTAGACGACAACTTCCTGCCTTCTAAGTTAACATCTCTTGGCCAGGAGTTCAGTTTCTCTTCACTCACACTGGTACTGACAATATTGAATCAGTCCCTTTTAAGCAGCTTACTCTGTGAGTGTCAAGAAAACTTTTTTGTTAAACAAAAAGTTCTTAAAAGTGCTTAAAGGAGCTCTGATTGCTCATTTTGGCTTGCACAATGTTAGAAGGTAATTAGCATAGACGTGGGGTCCAAAGAAGGAAATGAGTCTAAACAAGGTATATATAACAACTATTCCTCTTTATCAATTTTGTCATTTTGATTGTTCATGATTTTATTTTGCTATTGTTGTTTACTCACTAAGTCATGTCTGAATCTTTTGTGACCCCATGGAGCCTGCTAGTCTCCGCTGTCCATAGGATTTCCCAGATAAGAATACTGGAGTGGGTTACCATTTCCTTTTCCATCAATGATTTTCAGACCATGAACTCCTTATTGCCAAATTCAGACTTAAATTGAAGAAAGTAGGGAAAACCACTAGACCATTCAGGTATGACCCAAATCAAATCCCTTATGATTATACAGTGGAAGTGAGAAATAGATTTAAGGGCCTAGATCTGATAGAGTGCCTTATGAACTATGGACTGAGGTTCATGACATTGTACAGGAGACAGGGATCAAGACCATCCCCATGGAAAAGAAATTCAAAAAAGCAAAATGGCTGTCTGGGGAGGCCTTACAAATAGCTGTGAAAAGAAGAGAAGCAAAAAGCAAAGGAGAAAAGGAAAGATATAAACATCTGAATGCAGAGTTCCAAAGAATAGCAAGAAGAGATAAGAAAGCCTTCCTCAGCGATCAATGCAAATAGAGGAAAACAACAGAATGGGAAAGGCTAGAGATCTCTCAAAGAAAATCAGAGATATCAAAGGAACATTTCATGCAAAGATGGGCTCGATAAAGGACAGAAATGGTATGGACCTAACAGAAGCAGAAGATATTAAGAAGAGGTGGCAAGAATACACAGAAGAACTGTACAAAAAAGAGCTTCACGACCCAGATAATCACAATGGTGTGATCACTCACCTAGAGCCAGATATCCTGGAATGTGAAGTCAAGTGGGCCTTAGAAAGCATCACTATGAACAAAGCTAGTGGAGGTGATAGAATTCCAGTTGAGCTATTCCAAATCCTGAAAGATTATGCTGTGAAAGTGCTGCACTCAATATGCCAGCAAATTTGGAAAACTCAGCAGTGGCCACAGGACTGGAAAAGGTCAGTTTTCATTCCAGTCCCAAAGAAAGGCAATGCCAAAGAAGGCTCAAACTACCACACAATTGCACTCATCTCACATGCTAGTAAAGTAATGCTCAAAATTCTCTAAGCCAGGCTTCAGCAATATGTGAACCGTGAACTTCCTGATGTTCAAGCTGGTTTTAGAAAAGGCAGAGGAACCAGAGATCAAATTGCCAACATCCGCTGGATCATGGAAAAAGCAAGAGAGTTCCAGAAAAACATCTATTTCTGCTTTATTGACTATGCCAAAGCCTTTGACTGTGTGGATCACAAGAAACTGTGGAAAATTCTGAAAGAGATGGGAATACCAGACCACCTGATCTGCCTCTTGAGAAATTTGTATGCAGCCCAGGAAGCAACAGTTAGAACTGGACATGGAACAACAGACTGGTTCCAAATAGGAAAAGGAGTACTTCAAGGCTGTATATTGTCACCCTGCTTATTTCACTTATATGCAGAGTACATCATGAGAAATGCTGGACTGGAAGAAGCACAAGCTGGAATCAAGATTGCCAGGAGAAATATGAATAACCTCAGATACCCAGATGACACCACCCTTATGGCAGAAAGTGAAGAGGAACTCAAAAGCCTCTTGATGAAAGTGAAAGTGGAGAGTGAAAAAGTTGGTTTAAAGCTCAATATTCAGAAAACGAAGATCATGGCATCCGGTCCCATCACTTCATGGAAAATAGATGGGGAAAGAGTGGAAACAGTGTCAGACTTTATTTTTGGGGGCTCCAAAATCACTGCAGATGGTGACTGCAGCCATGAAATTAAAATATGCTTATTCCTTGGAAGGAAAGTTATGACCAACCTAGATAGCATATTCAAAAGCAGAGACATTACTTTGCCGACAAAGGTCTGTCTAGTCAAGGCTATGGTTTTTCCAGTGGTCATGTATGGATGTGAGAGTTGGACTGTGAAGAAAGCCGAGTGCCGAAGAATTGATGTTTTTGAACTGTGGTGTTGGAGAAGACTCTTGAGAGTCCCTTGGACTGCAAGGAGATCCAACCAGTCCATTCTAAAAGAGATCAGTTCTGGGATTTCTTTGGAAGGAATGATGCTAAAGCTGAAACTCCAGTCCTTTGGCCACCTCATGCGAAGAGTTGACTCATTGGAAAAGACTCTGATGCTGGGAGGGATTGGGGGCAGGAGGAGAAGGGGACGACAGAGGATGAGATGGCTGGATGGCATCACCGACTCGATGGACGTGAGTCTGAGTGAACTCCGGGAGTTGGTGATGGACAGGGAGGCCTGGCGTGCTACAATTCATGGGGTCGCAAAGAGTCGGACCCGACTGAGCGACTGATCCTATCTGATCTGATTGATGGGAAGAAAAGCATTAAAGCAAATCATCAAAGATGAAATAAAATGAGACTCACCTTCTCCTTCTTTTTCTTGGCCCTTTGGTCTTTGTTCTGTGCTGTGCTTAGTCACTCAGTTGTGTCTGACTCTCTGCGACCCCATGGGCTGTAGCCCGCTAGGCTCCTCTGTCTATGGGGATTCTCCAGGCAGGAATTCCATCCCTAATATCTGTAATATTGTCATGTGTAGAATGACAGTAATTTATACTTTATTTCATTTGAAATTTTAAATTATGATTCTTATAGCATTCACATAGAGTTTTATTGATTCATGCTAAAACTAATTTAAGCCTAAGTCCTACAAGTGACAGCTAAAGATCACCTGGAATTAGAAAGGCATAATTCTAAAAGGGATATTTAGGTTATTTGGGGCTACCCCTAGTGTCATTAAGAAAGCAGGTGAATGCTTAAAATGTTAGAAACATTGTGGTTTATCGTTATTTTTTTTATGTTATGTTTATCTGGATGTGGCATATTTCTGGAAGAAATTTTCTTTTTTAATTAAACCAAGGTTTTATTTTTATGATGCAATTTAAGAGTTACATCTTCTAGGGTGAAAATGTTTCTTAATTAATCCAAGGTAGGCTTGTCTACGTCTCAGATCTGTCCCTTGAAGCTGTGGAAAATTGGACAAGATACTTAACTCCACCTCTTCGCTTCAGTTTCTACATGTGAATAGTAAGGAGAATAGTAATTCCCTGCTAGGTTGTTGTTAGGATTAAATAGGTTAAAAAAAAAAATCGCTCATGTATGTGGATGCATGCACACACACTCCCATGTAAACAATCAAGCGCCTACCTTGTAAAAAGACTTGCTGAGAAGCCAAGCTTTTAAGACTAGAAGGAAATGGCAACCCACTCCAGTGTTCTTGCTTGGAGAATTCCAGGGACGGGGGAGCCTGGTGGGCTGCCGTCTATGGGGTCGCACAGAGTCGGACATGACTGAAGTGACTTAGCTTAATAAACATTAACCTATTTTCCATCTCCCCTCATATATTTGCCTTATATATATTTTTGGACATTTATAAATGCTTTTTATACTTTTTAAAATTGTAAAAGGTTTCAGTTTCTAGTTTAGAAACAGACTGTAATCTTGGTGCATCAGACCACTAGAAATTTTTCTGCTGCTTTTCTGAGTCCTTTTCATTTTCTGTATGACCTTTTAAAATGTACAGTTATCAGAACTATACTTCTTAGTGTAAGAATTTCTGTTGTTAAGCAGTTGACCATTCTTTTTAGGACAAACTATATACACTTTTGTTACTTCTTCTAACATAATAAATGTGTTTAAGTAAGTTACTTGCTGAGCTATTTTCAGATTGTTAATGGTTATAACTCTGTTCTGTTTGCTAATCTTTTCCTGTTTTCTGTTATTGTTGTTTCAATTATATTATTTCTTTACTATTGAATTAGTCTTTCTAATTTTAAAATTAAAAAGCATTTTTAATGAAGTATATTTGACTCAACGATATTATATTAGTTTTAGGTGTACAGCATAGTGATTCAATATATTTATATATTGCAAAACATGCATCATAGTAAGTCTAGTTATCATCTATTACCATATAAAGTTATTACAGTACTATTAACAGTATTCCTTGTGCTGACTTATTTATTTTTAACTGAAAGTTTTTACCTTTTAATCTCCCTTACCTATTTCACTCAACTCTCCCCACCTCCCCTCTGGCAACCACCAGTTTGTATCTGTGTCTGTTTCTATTTTGTTATGTTTATACATTTGTTTTTTAGATTCTGTATATAAGTGAAATCATATGCTGTTTGTCTTTCCTGTCTGATTTAGTGTACTTAGCCTAATATCCTCTAAGTCCATACATGTTGCAAATGACAGGGTTGCATTTAAACATTTTTAAGTGGACTGTTTATCTGAAGGTTGCTTTGAATTCAGTTCTTATTTTCTGTGGAGTTGGCATCTGGCCCTACGTGCAGTCCAGTGTGTATATTCTCCATCTATTTTGGGGGGACATTGATAAACATATTAAATAGGATGGGCCTCTACGAACTTAATTTTTTTTTTTTTAACTAAATCCATCTTGTATATAAATACAGTGGATCTTGAACAGCATGGGCTTGGACGGTGCGGGTCTACTTACATGTGAATTTTTTTTAGCAGTAGTACTGCAGGATCTGTTGTTCAGTTGCTGAGTTGTGTCTGACTCTTTGTGACCCCATGGAGTGTAGCTCACCAGGCTCTTCCATCCTCCACTGTGTCCTAGAGTTTGCTCAGATTCGTGTCCATTGAACTGGTGATGCCATCCAACCATCTCATCCTCTGCCATCCTCTTCAATCTTTCCTAGCATCAGAGTCTTTTCCAGCGCGTCATCACTTCGCATCAGGTGGCAAAGTGTTGGAGCTTCAGCATCAGTCCTTCCAATGACTATTCAGGGTTGATTCCTTTTAGGATAGACTGCAGTCTAAGGGTCTTTCAAGAGTCTTCTCCAGCACCACTATTTGAAAGCATGAATTCTCTGGTGCTAAGCCTTCTTTATGGTCCAATTCTCATATCCATACATGACTACAGGAAAAAACATAGCTTTGACTGTATGGACCTTTGTCGGCAAAGTGATGTCTTTGCTTTTTAATATGCTCTCTAGATTGGTCGTAGCTTTTCTTCCAAGGAACAAGCGTCTCTTAATTTTGTGGCTGCAGTCACCGTCCACAGTGATTTTAGAGCCCAAGAAAATAAAATCTGTCACTGTGTTTCCATTTTATTCCCCAGCTATTTGCCACGATGTGATGGGGCTGAATGCTGTGATCTTAGTTTTTTAATGTTGAGTTTCAAGCCAGCTTTTTCACTCTCCTCTTTGACTTTCATCAAGAGGCTCGTTAATTCCTCTTCATTTTCTGTCATTAGAGTGGTATCATCTTCATATCTGAGGTTGTTGGTATTTCTCCCAGCAATCTTGATTCCAGCTTGTGAGTCATCCAGCCTGGCATTTCTACTCATCCTTACTCATTCAAGCTCCCTATTTATACATGCTCTGTTACAGTTCCCCATAATCACTTTTATAAGGGAATAACATATTAAGCAAATAAATATATAAAGCCTGCCATGTAACTTTTGACTTTGAGAAAGGAACCATGATGTGTATCAGTCAGAATTTTCTTTCAGGCATAGCTTTAGATGAAAATAAATCAAAAGAGATTTAGTATAGGGAAGCTGATTGTGTTAGATTATATAAATTCACTAGCATCTAAGACTCTGTGTGTATACAGTATCAAACTAGGTGTACATTGGAGTTGCATCCACACAGTCTCTGTTCTTGCACACCCTAAAGCAGGGTTCCCAGCCTCTGGATCTAATGCATGATGATCTGAGATGGAGTTAATGTAATAATACGAGAAATAAAGTGCACAATGAATGTAGTGTGCGTGAATCGTCCCCAGACCGTCCCCCTTCCAACCCGGCCGATGGAAAAATTGTCTTCCACAAAGGCAGTCCCTGGTGCCAGAAAGGTTTGGGACCACTGCCCTAAAGCATAATTGAGGAGCCAGTATATGTGCATAATTGAGGTAACAAACGTTAGAATTGTAAGAGCCGTGTAGAATAATAAAAACTTGTATCGGCAGGGGTTAAAACGGGGTACCTAGTGAATTAGATTTGATATGTTAGGATTTTTTTCCTCAATTCTTAGGCAATTAAGAGCAAGGTGTTTTTCTTTTAGAGTAAGCATTTACTTTTTATTTTCACTTTTGTAATTCTACTGTATTAATGTGTGTGTGTGTGCGCGCACGCACACGAGTGCACGCACACACACATACCTGTGGCTCAGTCGTGTCTGAAACTCTTTGTGACCCCCATGGACCTCTAGGTTCCTCCATTCACAGAATTTTCCAGGCAACAATACTGAAATGGGTTACAATTTCCTTCCCCAGGGGAATCTTCTGAATCCAGGGATTGAACCCACATCTCCTACGTCTCCTTCATTGGCAGGCAGGTTCTATCATTGTGCCACCTGGGAAGCCCTTACTCTATTAAACCTGGCCTTTATTTAGGTTAGAGACATGCTTGATTATTTCTTGTCTGAAATTTAATGTAAATGTCTTTTGGAGGTTCTTGATTAGCTTGATGAATTTATTTCTCTTCTTTAACCATATTTGGACTATAGTGTCAACCAATACAACAAGTGAATTGATTTAAATGATTTTTGGCAAGTCTTTAATTCTCTGCAGAGCAGATATTTTTCTTTTTGAACACACAAACATTTGTTTCTAGCCTGGTTATTAAGAAAATAAAAGAATCTTCCTTTTCAGTTTTGAATTTTTTTGTTGATCACTGTTTTTCCTTTGGGGCAGTCTAGGTCATGACTTACTTTACTTAGTTTACTTACTGAGTTTTCTGTGATGGTTCAAGCTTTTGCTTTATTGAATTTATTTGAGACTCTCATGCAGTAAATAAAAAAGTTCCAAATTTTTCCAGTTGTTGTTGATAATATCTTTTTCAAAAAGAGGACAGAAAGGAACAAAAGCACTATCCTACTCTTTCTTTTCTTCATTACTAAAAAGCTCCGAGGAAATTTAAAGACCAAATCTCAAAAAAAAAAAAAAAGAAATGAGCTTTGCATAAACTAAAGATACATTGGCTCAGATGATAAAGAATTCACCTGCAGTTTATGAGACCTGGGTTCGGTCCCTGAGTTAGGAAGATCCCCTGGAGAAGGAAGTGGCAAACCACTCTAGTATTCTTGTCCTGAGAATTGCATGGATAGAGGAACCTGGTGGGCTACAGTCCATGGAGTTGCAAAGAGTTGGATACGACTGAACGACTAAAGCTTTCACTTAAAGTTGCAGTTTTAACTAAAGGAGATGGATTTCTTTTTCCTTTTTTTGAACTGTAGATGACTTTGAATGATTTAAGAGTTACTAGTTTTAGAGGAGATTTCTCTGTAAAAGACATGGAATAGCTCATTTGCTATTTTTAGCTCTAGGAATTTAAAACTCAAGATCAATGAAATTTAGAAAAAGTAAATGGTCTAAATTTAGGACATAAAAGATTGTGTAGTTTCTAAAGTATGAATGTAGTTTTTACTTGCAGTTACAAGGTATGAATGGAAACCCAGTGGGCCTTCTGTACACGTGGGCCCCACATTTGTGGATCAAACCAACTACACACTGAAAATAGTTGGGGAGACAAAATGCTAGAAAGTTCTAAAAAACAGCTTGAATTTGCTGGGTGCCAGCAACTACTGACGTAACGTTTGAATTGTGTTAGGTGTTATAAGTAGTTAGAGATGATTTAAAATATATGGGTGGATGTGTGTAGGTTATATAAGTACTACACCATTTTATATAAGGGACTTGAGCATCTGTGCATTTTAGTATTCATGGGGATCCTCGAATCAGTCTCCTGTGTATTGGTTCCAGGGACAGTTGTGTGTAGAATGTATGCATTTCCTGAGTATTTCATAGATTCTGAGTAGAGTTGCTATAATATTGAAAGTATTTCACTGTTGTGCATTTTGTTTACTAGTATCACTGGTATGTCTCAATTCTTCTTCAGCAAATACTTTAGAATGAGTGTCGTGTCACCCTTAATGAGACATGGGCAAAGCAAAGATGGCAGTCAGGTGCACTCCAGATCAGTAATAGGACTGCAGTTAGGAGTCATGCTTGAAATGTGACCTAAGAGAGACTTGTTTAGGAGGTTGAGTATTGGGGGTTAATAGGTTGCCAGGGAAAGTCTCGGCAAAGCCAAAGATCTACAGATGAAGCCAAGTTCAGAAACTAGTGCAGTTAGCTGTCATGGTTCAGAGTGTGGATTCTTGATATGTTCCTGGTAGAACTTTCCTTCTGCCTTTGACTGCTTGTTCCCGCCCAGATAATGCTGACTTAACTCTCAGGTTATTTAAGGACAAGTAGCTAACCCTGTTCCACATACAGTTGGTGGACCAGCAGCTCAGCATCACCTGGTAGCTTCTTGGAAATGCAGATTCGTGGGCTCTGCCACGAACTGACTGGATCTGGATGTCCACTTTCACCAAGTCCTCAGGTGATGCGCATGCATGTTAAAAGTTTGAAAAGTACCTCACTAACAGATAGTTAAGAATTGAGCTAGATCTCATTGAGAAAAGGGAATAATATCAAGTAAAAACACTCTGGGCTGGATAAGTAACAACTTAAAAAGAACCCAAATGAAAACAAAGGCAAGCTTCACTTTAGCCATGTAGACAGTGTCAGACAGTGATAGTAAATAGGTCTCACTAGTGCTGGTAACTCTGGTCCACTGGTGGTGGCCACCAAGAGCCCTGCATTGCAAGACAGAGTGTGGACTGACAGAGTCTCCCATGGGCTGGAGCAGTGGAGTGATACATACCTGCCATCTTTGCTTCTGAAAGTTGGTGGATTATCACATATTCTTGTGTTTCCCCCCTGCTTCCACACCTCCTGTATTTAGTTTTGAACTTTTTGTTTCTCTAGCCATCTTCTGATATTGTAGCCGATACAAAGAAGTAAAATTTTTATTTTCTTCCTTAAGGAAATGAGCCATGTTGCCTAGAAATATTTCCATTTACCGTGCCCCAACAGTATCTGCTGAAGTTCCTTTAAACAGTGTTATGTAATTATATAAATAAGATCTAATCCCCTCTTATCTATTATTTACTTTTGTCATCTTAGCCAGATTGCTAAACCTTGCTGCTTTTCAGTTTTCTCATCTGAAAAAAAAAAAAAAAAAAAGTGTTGGACTTGATCTCTGCCTCTTCTGTTCTTAAAATTCTGTGGATTTATGTTTCCTTTTGCCATCTAAAAAAAGGAATAGATCTATAGGGATTCTGCCCAATTTAAACACTGCATATCAGAAATACAGGATTTTTTATTGATGATTTTATTTCATGATCTTTCTTTGTTCGTTTCTCTGATCTTAGACTTTTATAGATGGTTAAAGTAGAAAGAGAACTTGAATGATCACTTTGCCTTTGGTCTTTCCCCATTACAATTTCACCATTCCTGTCTTTGCAAAAGTAACCTTACTAAATACTGTTTCGTTGAGTTGCTTCTCATACAAAAACTTGTTTTCTAGATTCTGGAGAACATAGTCCAGACTTTTCTTCTTGGCATTCAAGGCCTGTTAAAGGCAGTAAGACCAACCAACCTTAAATGTGTAATTTTATTTTCCTCTGTTCTACAATTTCAACATTTTCCCCCCTACCAAGCCAGTTTTTTCCCCCAATCCTATGTATAATATCCTTTCCTAACCTAATTTCTACATAACATTTAAAATCCCCTTTGATTTTACTTCTTTCTGAGACCACAGTTTATCGTACATTGACTAGTGACTTATCTCTATTTTTAAAAAATGTTTTACTGTTATTTAACTTTTCATGTGTTTAGCTTATCTCTTCAAGTAAATTGTAAATGTCTTGAAACTAGGGACTGTGTCTTTTGATGATTTTTATCCCTTTAAATTATCATGCACATAGTGGGCATGGTCATTTATTGAAAGACACAGTAGAGAGCTTGTGGTTTTCTGTCTGCTGTTGATAAAGTGAACTGATAACTTTCCTTGGAAACTGAAAGATCCTATGACATCAGTGAATAAGAGGGATAAGTAGGAGATAGGGATGTTGGACATGTTTGGCCATATTATTCTTTTTCCTCTTATAACGTTTTCTAGCCATTCCTTTTACAAAAATTACAAGCGGTTCTTACGCTTCCTTGATAATAGAGTAGGGAGAGCTGAATTTTT
Organism: Bubalus kerabau; assembly: GCF_029407905.1. Taxonomy (NCBI): domain Eukaryota; kingdom Metazoa; phylum Chordata; class Mammalia; order Artiodactyla; family Bovidae; genus Bubalus; species Bubalus kerabau. The sequence continues at coordinate 125,443,618 of NC_073628.1, read as the reverse complement.
AATCATCAGAATGTGTTGTGTAGCAGAAGGACTGCAAGCAATCATGTAAGGAGTTGGGATCTAGTCTGGGATCTTTCACTGCTCTTTCTGACTGTAAATTCCCAACCATTCTGAACTTCCTTTTATTTATCTGTAAAATGGGATTATAATGATAACTTCTTGTAAGTACTATACTCAGACCAGGGTGAGATATGAGGATGAAATAATATAACATAGATTAAGAGAGAAGAGTCTGTATTTCTGTTTCATTTCTATTAAAATGCCCTGCTAAGTGTTTTTCTAGCCTTAAAAATTCCCCCTTGGATTTTAAGCTTTAGGGAGACAGAGATGTATCTGTGTTTTGTGTCATCTAGCTCAGCACTTAATATAAGTGAGATATTAAAAATATAATTTTTTGGAAACATATCCTAGAAGTAGAAATGAATAATGCTAAAGCTGAAACTCCAGTACTTTGGCCACCTATCTCATGTGAAGAGTTGACTCATTGGAAAAGACTCTGATGCTGGGAGGGATTGGGGGCAGGAGGAGAAGGGGACGACAGAGGATGAGATGGCTGGATGGCATCACCGACTCGATGGACGTGAGTCTGAGTGAACTCCGGGAGTTGGTAATAGACAGGGAGGCCTGGCGTGCTGCAATTCATGGGGTCGCAGAGAGTCGGACACGACTGAGCAACTGAACTGAACTGAACTGAACTGAAAAGATTGTTATTACCCTGTTGAGTTGCCATTATCACCAACATTCTCAAGTTTCTTTAAAAAGTAGAGTTATCTTTTTTAAAATATCACCTCTTTAGGCATATTGTAGTTAGTGTTTGCTTGCTAAACCTAAGAGCAAACAAAAAAAATTTTGAAAGCTAATTGCACAGTGATAGTTTTTGTGGCTATTGAAATGAAATGAAATGAAATCTCTCAGTCGTGTCCGACTCTTTGCGACCCGATGGACTGTGGCCTACGAGGTTCCTCCATCCATGAAGTTTTCTAGGCAAGAATACTGGAGTGGGTTGCCATTTCCTTCGTAGCTGTTAAAGACACCTAATTAGTCTATGGGACCTCCCTCAGTTGTCACTCTCCTCTCTTCCTCCTTCCTTTCTTTTCTGCTCTTCCTCTTTGCTTCCAACCAGCATGCTAGGCGCTGTGAATATACAGGTGAAGAAGGCCTACTTCCTGTTCCCAAGGATCTTCTTTTCTGGTGATGTTGGGCTGCACTAGGACTTGAGGTATCAAAAGGGCAGCTCAGTAACTCCAGTAATCATAACGTTTGGTTAGCCAGGTGACTTATCAGTAGCTACTCAGTGGGGCGATAAATGTTTCCTCTGTATTCTAACAGATTGTTGACAGCAGAAGGGTCTGTTTTGAAGATATAATAAGGCTTGGTGTGTCCTGTCATCGCATCACCATTTTAATATAAAGGTTAATAAAGGATTGCTTTCTGATTGTAAATGCCAATGGAAAGGTCTTTGGAATTTATCTAGCCTAATGTTTTATATGACTGGTAGTGAAAAACTAAGACCAGTGGATGGGAAGTTAGGATTATTCTTTTATTGTAAGTGGTACTGAAATATCCCTTCTGTATTCATTGATCTTTTTTGCACTTTTTATTATGGTGGACAGATGAAGTTTTCCACATCACAGGTGTTCAAATATTTAAAAGACATTTTCTTCTGTAAATCATCTCTTTTCTAGGCTTAACCAATCTCAGTTCTAATAATTATTGGTTATGGGATAGAGTTTCTTAATTCTTCACCATTATTAGCAATTCTGGTTGACCTTAAATTTGCCAGTCTCTCTTAACATACATAGTATATATTTAAAAAGTAGCATTAAAGAACTGTAGTTTTATGATGAGAGAAAATGACTTATGTTCCCTCTCTCCCCGAGTTTATCTATTGTTTTTTAGTCTTTTTCTTCTAAATTACTCTTGAGCCTTCTGGGGCAAATATAAGGCTGTGATTGATTGTTGGTTCAGTTATCCATTTGTTACAAAGTTTCATTATAGCTGTACAGTTCTGAATTGAATTGTTGCTCTGGAAACTGTATCAGCTCATTAATTTTTCTTTTTAAATTCTTGTTTCCAGTGTTATCATGATTTATTTACTTGCAACTTTTTTCTTGCTTTTTCTTTTTGATTTCCTTCATTTTTGATTTTATTATTTTTTTTACTTTATATTACAGACAAACAGAAACTTCCTCGTTTTCATCTTTCCATTCTCTGATTTATGATAAATTTAGTTCCTTTGGCCTGGCATTTGCTTCAGCAGGCAGTCTTCCTTCAAGTACCTCCCTGATTGATGTGTAATCTTTGATATCTTCCATTAGCCTCCAGGATCACTAAGTTCAAGGCCCCCTTGGAACCTAAGGAGCCCTGCCGAGGAGCTGAAGGCCTTCAGAGTCCTTGGGGTGATTGACAAGGTAATTCTTCAGTGTCTCTTCAAGAGTTCAGTAATAAATCGACTGCATGCTGACATTATGTCTTTGAAGCTTTGGATCTTAAGGATATGAAACAAAAGGAGAAAATGACTCAAATGCATCTGCACTTTAAAATAACAAAAGCAGAAAAGAAAAAGCTTTTATCTAAGCAATTCGTGTAAGGTCATGCAAAATATGTTATGTTAAAGGAGAAGGTACTTATTTGTTGGCATTCAGTCTAGTAAAGAGTTTGATTTTATAAACCTGTTATAGCAGTAAAGATACTGTGTGTTAGTTACAAAAATTAGAGACTCAGTAGTTGTTCAGCATTAACTGGTATAGTCAGTCTAGTGGTCAAAAAGAATGGTGCTCTCCTAATAAATACTGTTTCTTGAGTACCTCCTATGTATCAGACCATGTATTAGGCATTTTATGTAATATAAACAACATAATGCAATGTTTTATGTATGTTTACAGTATAAACAGCATAATCCTTTTTCAGCCCTGTTATTTGCTTCTTGGTGGAAAAGTGATGTTTAGAACAGTTTAAATAACTTGCCCCCAAAGTCACATAGAACTATTTGAGGTAGTACTGGAATTCAAACCAGGATCATTGTAACACCAAGAGCTGTGTTTTTTTCCCTAAAAAATCCCCTTTTACACACTCATATTTTTATATTTGAAATCCAAGTACTGCGATAGCATCAGATATCTCAGATATGCCAAACAACAGTGCTGGGGCGTCAGAAAGTTTTTGAGTAATTGTAAAATCATACCCAGTAAGCCAGTTTTAAATATTTTTGGTCAACCACCACTATTTTAATACCTTTCAAAGTGAAAGAAAATGCCTTAATGTTAGATATAAATTAATTTAATCTTTTTAATGTCAGTCAATCCTTTATGAAGCACCTTAGTGTTTGTTTATAACTTCACATTCATTCACTGCTTCTTGTGTTCTAAAGTATGTGTGTGATTCTAAGCTAAAATTGAATAATGTGGAATATATTTCAGGTAATTGGAATAGTAACTAAGAGTTTGAGGTATTTCAAAAGGAATATTAGGTTAGATATTACATGAAGATGTTATGGTCTTTTAAAATTCTTATCAGCATCAGTTTGTCTCAGAGAAATTTATTTGACTGAATTTTGAAGTTAAAGAATTCTAAGCAATAGAACTTTTGATCCTGAAATATTTCCTTAACCATATTTTTTTCTAGCCTTCCCAGATTAGAGAAAATTCTGTTTGAGAATTCAGAGAAGTAAAATAGCTGTTAAATATTTCTTGGATTAATTAAAAGTTCTTGGATTTCTGTGCAGGCAAATATACTTTTTTGAGGTACCATGTCTGCTCCCTGTCTTAGATCTGTTTATTTTGACAAATATGACCTTTCATTGCTCGACTCTAACCATGAGCAGGTCACCTTTAAGTCCTGGTAATAGCAATGAGTCTCACATGTTTATCCAAATAAGGGTGTTGACAGTGGAGGAATCCCTAAGTTCTACGCTGAGAACGATAATTCACTATTATCTTTGTTCTCTTAACTGGGGGAGTATGTTGGTGTTTAACTTTTCCAAGTAGAAATAAAGAAATCTGTACTTTGGAATTAATAAACTTTGCAAATAATCTTTAGAAATTTGTAATAGTCTCTATTGTAAAAACATGGATAGATTTTTAAAAACTTTGAAATTTTTTAAGATTAATTCTCCATTGTAATGAAGGGTACCTAATATTTGGGTTTTAGAAACTTAAAAGTTTGGGAAAGAAGTGTTGTGTCAATTCTAGAAAATACACTGGATACATTAATCTCACCTGTTGTTTAGTTGCTAAGATGTGTCCAACTCTTCTGCAGCCCCATGGACTGTAGCCCACTAGGCTCCTCGTGCATGGGATTTCCCAGGCAAGAATACTGGAGTGGGTTACCATTTCCTCCTCCAGGGGCTCTTCCTGACCCAGAGCTCGAACCCGTGTCTTCTGCATTGGCAGGTGGATTTTTTACCACTGAGCCACCAGGGAAGCCCCAGTCTCACCTGTATTGAACATAGATTCTCTAATTCTGTTTAATTATGATATGTTCTTTAAGAGCTATTTTAAATGTTATTCTGTAATAACTTAGGAAAATAAAATTTCCTTTGGAATAGAATTTGACAGACTTTTATAATGAAAACAAGTAAAGCAGATTTGTTCATTAATATCTAGACTGTAAGCTTCATGAAAATAAGATCATGTCTTTCTTGTTCACCTTTATAATGTCAGCATCCAGAATCATGCCTGGCACATAATGGACACTTGGTCAATATTTGTTGAAGGGTTGCAGTTGAGACTTAAGTGACTTTTAATGCATCATATATAGAGTGACACCTACTGGTATAACGTGAGACTGCTCTCTGGTATCGTCGTTCAAGACGCTCAGATGTCCTTACCCAGAGGGACAGTAATTACATAGCTGTGTCTTGGTCTAGAATTCAAAGAGGAATAAGTGACTTTCTGTTCTTTAACTGGGATTGGAAAATCTTTCATTTTAACGTGGTGCAAGGAAAGCAACACTTTACTTCTTGAGGAGAAACAGTTCAAATGGCAGTGGATTTCTCACCAGAAACCATCAAGGCCGTGCGGACATGGCACAACACTGGAGTGCTGAAGAACCGTCAGCCCCGTTTCTATGTCCTGAAAAATAGCGTTCAAGAATGAAGGGGAAATCGGCCCTTCTGAAGGCTGAAGAAAAGGATGAAGCAACACTAAGGGAATTTGTCACTTGATAATCTGCTGTGAGAGAATAGCTTAAGTAAGTTCTCTGAACAGAAAGGAAATAATAAAAGCAGGAATTCTAAAATATTAAGAAGGAAGAAAGAACAAAAGACTGAAATACGAGTGGATGTTTTCCTTTCCCTCTGGAGTATTCTAAGTTGTTTTATGGTTGAACAAAAAGTATCCTGTCTGATGTAGTTCTTTAAAAAAAAAAATCATTTATTTATTTTAATTGGAGGATAATTACTTAACAGTATTGTGATGGCTTTTGCCATACATCAACATGAACGGGCCACAGGTGTACCCGTGCCCCCCGTCCTCCCACTCCGCCCCGCCCCATCCCTCCAGCTTGTCACGGAGCACCAGGCCTGGTGGCCTGCCTCATGCGGGCCTGATGTAGTTCTAAAAGTATAAGGAGAAAATAGTTAAGATAATTACAAATGAAGGCGTATAAAGGAATGTAAGGTTTCTGCACTTCATTTGAAATGGTAAAATGATGACACCAGTAGGCAGCGATGTTGTTTGTATCTGATGGCCAGAGTAAGCAGTGAAAGAGGTAGGCGTAGAGAGAGACACTAAAAACACTCTAGATAAACCAAATGCAGTTCTGAAAAGCATTCAAGTAACCCACAGGAAGGCAAGAAAAAGAAAATAGAAAAAACAAAGAGAACAAACAGAAAATGTAAAAATTGGCTTCAGATCAAAGAAAATTAACCAGAGACAGGAAAATTATATAATGATAAAAGGGTTAATCCACTAAGAACATGTATCAGCCCTAGACATGCATTCACCATATTATAAGTTTGGTATATTAGTAGTAGTATACTGATGTGCACATTCAGAAAACTGATAAAGCTGAAAGGAGAAATAAACAATTTCACATTTGTGAGATCTAGTGAAAGTGGTGCTTAGAAGGAAATTGACAGCATTGAATGCATATATTAAAATTGAAGAAAGATCTAAAGTCAGTTATCTAAGTTTCCATCCTAGGAAATGAGAAAAGAAGAGCAAAATAAATAGAGAGTCGCCCAATCATGTCCAACTCTTTGCAACCCCATGAACTGTGGTCCACCAGGCATGGATTCAGGAATCCACATGCAATGCAACAGACCCAAGTTCGATCCCTGGGTTGGGAAGATCCCGTGGAGAAGGGAATGGCTACCTGCTCCATTATTCTTGCTCGGAGAATTCCGTGGACAGAGCAGCTTGGCGGATTATAGTCCATGGGATTGCAAAGAGTTGGACATGACTGAGTGACTAACACTGGGTCTTCCCAGGTAGCACTAGTGGTAAAGAACCCTCTTGCCAGTGCAGGAGATGAAAGAGACGTGAGTTTGATCCCCAGGTCAGGGAAGATTCCCTGGAGGAAGGCATGGCAACTCACTCCAGTATTCTTGCCTGGAGAATTCCAGGGCAGAAGAGCCTGGTGGACTATAGTCCATGGGATTGCAAACAGTCAGACACGACTGAAGCGACTTAGCAGGCATGCACAGGCAGAAGAAAAGAAATAGTAAAAATTAAGGCAGAAATCATAAGAATTGAAAACAGGAAATCAAAAAAGAAAATCAACAAAACCCAAACCTGGTTCTGTTAAAAAGTCAATAAGCTTTTATCTAGGTTAACTAATAAAAAAAGAGAAAAGATACAAATTTTTAAGATCAGAGACGTAAGAGAGAACCTCACTTTAGGCATAAACCTTAAAAAAGTAATAAGGGAATACTGTGAACAATGCTGTGCACACAAAGTTGATAATCTAGATGAAATGGACCAGTTCCTTGAAAGACATAGTCTGCTGAAACTCACACAAGAAATATTCAATCTGAGTAGGTCTATATCTATTAAAAGAAACTGAACCAATAATTAATAAGCTTCTAAAGTCAAAAGTATCAGGCCTAGATGGATTCACTGGTGAATCCCACCAACGTTTAGGGAAGAGATTGAATCAATTCTATAATTTCTTCCAGAAGATCGAAGCAGTGGTCATACTTCCTAACTCAATCACTGAGGCCAGTGTTAGCTTAACAACAGAAGTAAAGATATTACTAGAAATGAAAGTTATAGACCAGTATTTCTCATAAACATAGTATAAAAAGCCTAACAAAAATATTAGGAATTTTGAATCTAATAATGTATAGAAAGAGCTATGTCCTGTGACCAAATGGTATTTATCCCATGTGTGCAAGGCTGGTTTGATATTTCAAAGTCAATTAATGTTATCCAGCATATCTACAAGCTAAAGAAGAAAAATCACATCATCCTCTCAATTGACTATGAAAAAGCATATGGCATAATCCAGTACCCATTCATGATAAAAACTCTCAGCAAATTAGGAATCGAGGGGAAATGTCTCAACTTGATAATGCGCTTTTACAGAGCTCCTATAGTTTGCATCATCTTTAATGCTGAGAATCTTGAAGTTTCCCTCTAAGATCGTGATCAAGGCAAGGATGTCCTTTCTCATCCCTCCTTTTCAGCATCCTACTGAAAGTTCTCACGATTGCAGTAAGGTAAGAAAAGGAAATAAAGATACAAAAACTGGAAAGGAAGAAAGAAAACTTCATTTGAAGGTGACATATTGTCTATATGAAAAATGCACCAAAAAATAAACTATTATAGGAAGGCTGCATGATACATGGTTAATGTATAAAAGTCCATCACTTTCTTATATACCAGCAGTGAACAAGGGGAATTTAAAAACTCAATATCACGTATATCAGCACTTCCAAAAAAATGAAATACTTAGACATAAATCTAACAAAATATATACAACTTTATATGAGGAAAACTATAAAACTCTAATGAAAAAAATTAAGGAAGAGCTAAATAAGTGGCGAGATATTCCATGTTCATATGTAGGGTGGTTCGTTATTGTCAAGATGTCAGTTCTTCCCTGCTTAATTTATACATTTAGTACAATCTCAGTCAAAATCACAGCAGATTATTTTGTGGATATTAAGAGAACGATTCTGAAGTTTTTATAAAGGGACAGAAGTTCCAGAAAATATAATATTGAAGGAAAAGAACAAATTCAGAGAAGTAATTCTACCTGAATTTAAGACTTTCTGTAAAGCTATCGAAATCAAGACAGTGGTGTGGGATTGGTGAAAGAATAGACAGATAAATGGAACAGAATAGAGTTTGGAAATAGATCTACATGAATATAGTCTAGTGGTCTTTGATAAAGGAGTAAAGGCAGTACCATGGAGAAAAGATAGTTGCATCAGCATATGGTACTGAAGCACCAAAGCCAGTGGACATTCACGTGAAGACGGGCCCGAGGCACAGGCCTTAAAGGGGCCCTAGACACAGACCTTAAAGGGGCCCGAGGCACAGGCCTTAAAGGGGCCCTAGACACAGACCTTAAAGGGGCCCGAGACACAGGCCTTAAAGGGGCCCTAGACACAGGCCTTAAAGGGGCCCGAGGCACAGGCCTTAAAGGGGCCCTAGACACAGACCTTAAAGGGGCCCGAGACACAGGCCTTAAAGGGGCCCGAGACACAGGCCTTAAAGGGGCCCAAGACACAGGCCTTAAAGGGGCCCTAGACACAGGCCTTAAAGGGGCCTGAGGCACAGGCCTTAAAGGGGCCCTAGACACAGACACATTGAAAAAAATTAACTCAAAGTGGATCATAGACCTAGAGAAAAACACAAAGGTATAAAAACCTTAGAATACAACATAGGAGAAAATCTAGATAACCTTGGGTATGGCAGTGACTTTTTAGATATAACACCAAAGACATGATCCATGAAATATTTGATAAGCTGGACATCATCAAAATTAAAAACTTCTCCTCTATGAAAGACACTGTCAAGATAATGAAGACAAGTTATAGACTGGGAAAAAATATTTGTAAAAGCATATATGATAAGGAATGTTATCCAGAATATACAAAGAACTTTTAAAACCTAACAATAAGAAAATGAACAAACCAATTAAAAATGGGCTGAAGACCTTAATAGGAACCTCACCTAAGGAAGTATACAGATGGCAAGTAAGCATATGAAAAGATAGTGCACATCATACATCATCAGGGAAATGTAAAACAGCAATGAAATACCTCTAGATACTTGTTGTTGAGTTGCCCAGTCATGTGGGACTCTTTGTGACCCTATGGAGTGTAGCCTGCCAGGTCGCTCTGTCCATGGGATTTCCAAGGCAAGAATACTGGAGTGGGCTGCCATTTTCTTCTCTAGGGGATCATCCTGACCCGCGTCTGGAAGTGATCAAACCCGCGTCTCCTACAAGTCTCCTGGATTACAGGCAGATTCTTTACTGCTGAGGCACCAGGGAAGCCATTAGAATGGCCAAAATCTGAAACACTGACAACACCAAATGCTGGCAACGATGTGAAACAACAGGGACTCTCATTCATTGCTGGCTGGGAGTACAAAACGGTGCAGCCACTTTGGAAGACATTTGACAGATTCTTACCAAACTAAACATACTTTTACTATATAATCCAGCAATTGTGCTTATTAGTTATTTACTCAAATGAGCCGAAAAGTTAACATCCACACAAAAGTCTACATGTGTATGTTTATAACAGCTTTATTCATAATTGCCAAAAGTTGGAAGCAACCAGATGCCTTTCATGGGATGAATAAACTGTGGTACATCTAGACAATGGAAAATTACTCAGCGCTTAAAAGAAATGGGCTATCAAACTGTGAAGACATGGAGGAACTTTAAATGCATATCTCTCAGTGAAAGATGTGCGTGCTGCCTGCGTCAGACTCTTTGCAACCCCGTGGACTGTAGCCCTCTAGGTTCTTCTGTCCATGGGATGCCAGGCAAATATACTGGAGTGGGTTGCCATTTCCTCCTCCAGAGGATCTTCCTAACCCAGGGACTGAACCTGCATCTCTGATTTCTCCTGCATTGGCAGGTGGGTTCTTTACCACTAGTGCCACCTGGGAATCCCAAACAAGGAAAAGATACAAACCTGAAAAGAGTACGAGTTGTACGACTATAAGTGTATGACATTCTGGAAAGGGCACAAAGTCAGGGAGACAGTGAAATGATCAGTGATTACAAGGGATTAGGAGGAGGAGGGAAGGATGAATAGGTAGAGAATTTTGGGGGGCAGTGCAACTATTCTGCTTGATACAATGGTGGATACATGTTGTACATTTCTCAAAAACCACTGAAATACCACGAGTGAACTCTAAATTGTGATCTCTGGGTGATAATAATGTGTCACTGTAGGTTCATCAGTTTCAACAAATGTACCACTGCTGCAAGGTGTTCACAGTGGTGGAGCTTGTAGAGTGTTTGGGGGCAGGAGGGATGTATGGAAACTTTGTACTTTCTGTTCAATTTTGTTGTGAACCTAAAACTGCTTCAAGAAGCTAAGGAACAGTTAACAAAAGAGTTGGATTGTGCAGATAACATTAATAACCACAAGCTTATTTATGCATATTGTTGAAGGACATGTAGTTTAGCCACAGTTTTTATACATGAAATCAAAATAGACTTTGATTATAGCTAGTAATACCGTCTTTAAAGAATGGCATCTAATATACCTGTACATGTTTGATAAACACACACACATGCATTTGGGTTGTTTCATTATGTTCAGTACTTTAATATCTTATTCTGTCTCTTGGAAACATACGTCTTAACTATGATTGAATATATAAAAATGGATTCTATACTTGCAAAACCCTTTATCTGTGATATTAATGTTAATAGATTGAGTATTTTTTTGTTCTAAAGAACTCATTCTTTTTGTATTTAAAGTATGATTATCTAATATATTTTTAGGGATAGGTTTGTATGGGCAGTTTTATAATGTGATAACCTAAGTAATTTTGGAATCAAGGAGTTAGTTTCCTTTTACCTCCTAATGGCTTGGCATATACAAGCTCAGGGTTAGGAAGGACTTTAAGGTCATCTGACCCAGTGAATTACAGATCATCTGGCCCATCTGTAGGGCACCACTGAATGGCTGCTGATCTTTAGGCTCTTTTATTTGTTAATTTAACAAGCTTCTTTTGAATGCCACCATGTGACAGCCACTGCTGGTGCTGTATAGGACTTGTTTCTTCTTTTTAGTCTAGTGGAGAGATACAGGTCAGTATGTAAGTGGGCGTTAGAAAGCATCACAGCTAACAAAGCTAGTGGAGGTGATAGAATTTCAGTTGAGCTATTCCAAATCCTGAAAGATGATGCTGTGAAAGGGCTGCACTCAATATGCCAGCAAATTTGGAAAACTCAGCAGTGGCCACAGGACTGGAAAAGGTCAGTTTTCATTCCAATCCCAAAGAAAGGCAATGCCAAAGAATGCTCAAACTACCACACAATTGCACTCATCTCACACGCTAGTAAAGTAATGCTCAAAATTCTCCAAGCCAGGCTTCAGCAGTATGTGAACCATGAACTTCCTGATGTTCAAGCTGGTTTTAGAAAAGGCAGAGGAACCAGAGATCAAATTGCCAACATCTGCTGGATCATGGAAAAATCAAGAGTTCCAGAAAAACATCTATTTCTGCTTTATTGACTATGCCAAAGCCTTTCACTGTGTGGAGCACAATAAACTGTGGGAAATTCTGAAAGAGATGGGAATACCAGACTACCTGATCTGCCTCTTGAGAAATTTGTATGCAGGTCAGGAAGCAACAGTTAGAACTGGACATGGAACAACAGACTGATTCCAAATAGGAAAAGGAGTACGTCAAGGCTGTATATTGTCACCCTGCTTATTTAACTTCTATGCAGAGTACATCATGAGAAACGCTGGACTGGAAGAAGCACAAGCTGGAATCAAGATTGCCGGGAGAAATATGAATAACCTCAGATATGCAGATGACACCACCCTTATGGCAGAAATTGAAGAGGACCTAAAAAGCCTCTTGATGAAAGTGAAAGTGGAGAGTGCAAAAGTTGGCTTAAAGCTCAACATTCAGAAAACGAAGATCATGGCATCTGGTCCCATCACTTCATGGGAAATAGATGGGGAAAGAGTGGAAACAGTGTCAGACTTTATTTTTCTGGGCTCCAAAATCACTGTAGATGGTGACTGCAGCCATGAAATTAAAAGACGTTTACTCCTTGGAAGGAAAGTTATGACTAACCTAGATAGCATATTGAAAAGCAGAGACATTACTTTGCCAACAAAGGTCTGTCTAGTCAAGGCTATGGTTTTTCCTGTGGTCATGTATGGATGTGAGAGTTGGACTGTGAAGAAGGCTGAGCGCCGAAGAATTGATGCTTTTGAACTGTGGTGTTGGAGAAGACTCTTGAGAGTCCTTTGGACTGCAAGGAGATCCAACCAGTCCATTCTGAAGGAGATCAGCCCTGGGATTTCTTTGGAAGGAATGATGCTAAAGCTGAAACTCCAATACTTTGGCCACCTCATGTGAAGAGCTGACTCATTGGAAAAGACTCTGATGCTGGGAGGGATTGGGGGCAGGAGGAGAAGGGGATGAGGACAGAGGATGAGATGGCTGGATGGCATCACCGACTTAATGGGCGTGAGTCTGAGTGAACTCCGGGAGTTGGTGATGGACAGGGAGGTCTGGCATGCTGCGATTCATGGGGTCGCAAAGAGTCGGACACGAGTGAGCGACTGATCTGATCTGATCTGGTCTGATGTAAATTCTAAAACAGCATGGAAGGGAGTATAAAGAAGTGTGAGTAAAGACTGAGCTTCTTAATGTCTCAGTCAGTCATTCCATTTTACACAATTGAAACTCTTAAAAAGTCTTTTTTTTTTTTTTTTCCTCTTGAGCCAAGTACTGCTGCTTTAGTCCTTAGTACTGCCCTTCTCCAGTAACCATTTTTTTTAGTTATTTCAAGACAGTGTGTTGTCTTTCCAGTTGGTATTGGTTTTCTGTTTGTTTCTTCTAGTTTTATTTTGCTTAAATTTGACCAAAATTTCAATCTGTTGAAATATCTTCAGACTTTCCTTGTACACACTTTTTGTTTTTTCCTTAGGGTTAATATATTGCTTCCTTCTCTCCCCATCGCGCTCCTCTTATTTTTTCCTATGTTCCTGTCCTTCTTATTTTTTACATTTATTACTAAACCATTTAATAAAACTTTAAAATGTCTCAGTAACATCAGGTGCCTCAGACAGTACTTTGGATCAGTAGTTTTCTCGCAGTTTTCTCTCTCGGATTCCTTCTTTGCTCTTCTCAAGTCTGGGTTGGTTTGTTCTCTTGGTCTTCTGCATAGATACCCTCATCACACTTTCACTTGTTTTCCTGGGAATTCCTTTCATCAGTCTTCTATATTGAATTCCAGTTCCTGACCTTCCCCCCACCCCCACCTTCTTTCTGCTTGCTAGAGGCCTATAGGCTCTTCTTTCTGACCCTACTCTTTCAGAATTTCACAGTGATTTGTTTTGGTGGGATTTTATTTTATTTTATTTTCATTTGTTGAGTTGGGCATTTGGTGACCTTCAATTTGGGTAATGATACAGATGTTTTATTAGGAGACCTAATAGTTTCAGTATCTATATGCCTTATCTTTTAGGCTACTTGGTTTTCTTAGAAAAGAACTTTTCAGTCTCTTACGGAGGGATGTAGTATTAGACCAGCCAGGATTCTGGGAGCCCAGTGGTTGAAGGAGGACCACTGTCCTCATCCATTTGGTGTGTAGGTCTTCATATAAGCCCTGCTTTCACTGCCACTCTTCAATCCCTGCTTTAGCTGTCTGTAGTATCCGATTCATTCTGTTGTCTGTCTTCCGTCTTTTCTGTCTTCCATCTTTTCTCATCTCCTCTCTTGTTTTCTTTGTAGTCATTATTATATAGCTTTAAAAATTTCTTTCAGTTCAGTTCAGCCGCTCAGTCATGTCTGACTCTGCGACCCCATGGACTGCAGCACGCCAGGCTTCCATGTCCATCACCAGTTTCTACAGGGGATAGTGATCTATGTTTCAGAGAATGTTAAATTTAACACTTTGTATGGACCTCGCAGCTTTGTGGTGTCCATGATTTTGATCAACATGTCTTTGTTGACCTTTTTCAAGTTAACAATTTTTTTTTCACCAAAATAGGACAAAGAATCCTGTAGATGACGTATAGCTAGAATAATTATTTCAAGTTGACCCAGTATCTTCTGAGCACTGCTAGTTACAACTAACCTTCAATTGTTTCAAATGAAAACTTGGGCATCCTAAGTTACTTGTAAGTTTAAAGACATACACTATTCCCTTTATCCCCCTTTTAATATATACTATTCTTGCCTCTAATCTGATTTTCCTCCAGTCCATTGTTGACACTGCTGTCAGAATAATTCATAAAATGGATTCTTTAGAAAAGTGATTTTTCCAAAGCTAGTAACTCTCTTGCTTATAAGCCTTTAATACCATCACGTAGATTTTTAGTGTAATGTTTGCACTTCTTATCTAAGCCTGCAAAGACTGTTCCCAGACCGCCTCAGCATGCTTCCTTGGGTACAGCCCTGTGCAACTTGTAAGGTACACAGGGTATCATGTTTTACACAGGATGTACCCCTCTACCTGGAGTGACTTTTTTTTTCCCTTCCTCACTTAATTTTGTCTCATTCTGAATTATTATGTTTTTAAATATCTTTTGCTGTGTCTTTTTAATGCCTTGAACCTTTCTGCCATAGCGTTCATCCATATTATACGGTAGGTTTATCTTTTAAATATTTGTTTATGTGGCTGCTCCGGGTCTTAACTGCAGCATGCAGGATCCTTGATCCTTGTTGTGGTGTGTGGGTTCTTTAGCTGTGGCATGCGAGCTCTTACTGGTGGCATGTGGGATCCAGTTCCCTGACCAGGGATTGAACCTAGGCCCTCTGCATTGGGTGTGCAGAGTCTTAGCCACTGGACCACCAGAGAAATCCCTGTATGGTAGTTTTTGATACTGTTTCTATGCCTCCTTCAACAAGCCTTCACATGCCTCAAATACCAAGTATTTTTCTTCTTTTTTCCTAAAAATTAACATTTTTGTGTATTTTGATACAGTATCATAGACATCTATTAATTTTAGACAGGAAAGATAGTCTAAATCTTGGGCAGAAGATAATGTGTCTTTGAAGAGGAAGCCTCTATAAGATGTCAAATACCAGCTTGGTGACTATATCTTACTTAATTTTGTGTTTTTGACAGTTAGCATAGTTGACATTTAGCTTAGTGACTTAGAAACAGCAGCTACTCAATAAATATGTGTTGAAAAAAAATGAATAAATGAATGAATGATACCTCTCTACTCACATTATCTTAAAAACAGGTAGGGACCATTTATTTTAATTGACCTACCTCCTCACCATTTCTCTCCAGGCCTTTTCTATTTCTATTTTCTCATTCATTCATTAATTCAGAAAATATTTGTTGAGCTCCTCAGTTCAGTTCAGTTCAGTCGCTCAGTCGTATCCAACTCTTTGTGACTCCATGGACCACAGCCTGCTGGGCCTCCATGTGCATCACCAACTCCCGAAATTTACCCAAACTCATGTCCATTGAGTCAGTGATGCCATCCAGCCATCTCATCCTCTCGTCCCCTTCTCCTCCTGCCTTCAATCTTTCCCAGCCTCAGGGTCTTTTCCAGTGACTCAGCTCTTTGCTTCAGGAGGCCAAAGTATTGGAGTTTCAGCTTCAACATCAGTCCTTCCAGTGAACACCCAGGACTGATCTCCTTTAGGATGGACTGGTTGGATCTCCTTGCAGTCCAAGGGACTCTCAAGAGTCTTTTCCAACACCACAGTTCAAAAGCGTCAATTCTTCAGCACTCAGCTTTCTTTATAGTCCAACTCTCACATCCATACATGACCACTGGAAAAACCATAGCCTTGACTAGACAGACCTTTGTGGGCAAAGTAATGTCTCTGCTTTTTCATATGCCTCCTTCCAAGGAGTAAGCATCTTTTAATTTCATGGCTGCAGTCACTATCTGCAGTGATTTTGTTGAGCTCCTGCTATATGTCAAATGTGATAATAGTCACTGGAGATATAATGGTGAATAAAACACCTGATCTCTACCCTCTCAGAGTTTATAATTTAGTGGGAAATAACAGTTACAGTACAATGTTAAACTGTTTTCAGTGAGGGAAGTACACTAGAGAATTATGAGAACATGTAAGAGGGGTACCTAACTTGGGGCTCTCCAGAGGTTAAAGAAAGTAAAATAAAGACATGAGAAATGAGTAGGGTTACTCATCGAAGGCTAAAGGAATGCTGTATTCAGAGGTATGCAAGACTCAGAGCATGCTTTCTTTCTAGCTTCTTCAACTGTGAATTTTTTTTTCTTTTTTCCTTCCTGCCTACCTATATACAGTCCAGTCTTCACGACATAGTTGAAAGCTTACCTCCTCAACTGTAATGTTCATCTTTCCTTTCTTTGAATTAAACTTAGCATTCGTTTGTGTCTTATTTTCATTTTAGTTGCCTTAAATATATTGTTAACCTGTCCTAGAGGGCAGAAAGTATACCTTATTTACCTCTCTTTCTTTCTTTGATAATTCCTAATTAAACATATTGCTGTGTATCCAGTAAGGATTTAATAAATGCTTGCTGAATAATTATAAAGGGGACAAAAAGAAATAATACATGTATTTTAAGGTTTCACATACTCTGTGAGGCTGCACCTCAAACTATACCACATGTTCAGGATCAGAGCAAGAGAGGGGTTTTGAAAACTGTTCAAGCATTCATCCCCCTCCCTTTTTCACCATCTCACGGAATACACGTGAAGATTGTTGGCAGGGAAATAGTTGCAGTCAATGAAATTGTCGGTTTGAGAATGAGTGTTGTGTCTTTGTGTTTCATATGTGCTTTGAAATATTTTGGAATGTTTTAAAGAACATCAGCACTTGGATTTTTAAACTAAATAAATGTTCTAGGTCATATTTAAAACACTTAAATTTTAATCAGTACCAAAATTTCAACTCCATCTGCTACAAAAGTGCAAAACTCATTTAAAACACTTAAAAATAATAGCATCTAAAGCTTTTTTGCCCTTGAAGCATTTTCTTCTGCATTGGAATCAGGCTGTCTCTGACATTAGCAACTTAGTTGGATACACATGATTGACTTGAAGATGTAGGCTCTGTGTCAGCCTCTTACCTTTGAATGGTAGCATTTGCTGAGTGCACGCTACTCCAATTTTGAACACGATATACAAACTATGTGCATATATTTGCTATTTTTTAGGAACTTATTTCAGTTTCCAGAACCTATAAATTTATTTGAGTGTATTGACAGCACATTTAGCAGCCGAATGAAAATATTAAGGCGGAGTATGAATCAGTCTCAGTCTCAGTTCAGTCGCTCAGTCGTGTCCGACTCTTTGCTCCTTGTTTTCATCACTATACTATACTGTCTCTCTGAATATAGACACCTATATGAGGCACTGATAAGGAAACATGATCAAAGTACACTATTAGGACGGGGGGTGGGAAGCAAGCTACTGAACAATATGTGAAATCCATTTGTTTTTAAAAATCAGACAGATGAAGACAGAGTTCAGTTGAGTTCACTCAGTTGTATGTGACTCTTTGAGACCCCATGGACTGCAGCACGCCAGGCTTCCCTGTCCATCACCAACTCCCAGAGTTTACTCAAGCTCATGTCCATTGAGTCATGATGCCATCCAACCATCTCATCCTCTGTTGTCCCCTTCTCCTCCCACCTTCAATCTTTCCCAGCATCAGGGTCTTTTCCAGTGAGTCAGTTCTTCGCGTCAGGTGGCCAAAGTAATGGAGTTTCAGCTTCAACATCAGTCCTTCCAATGAATATTCAGGATTGATTTTCTTTAGGATGGACTAGTTGGATCTCCTTGTAGTCCAGGGGACTCTCTCGAGTCTTCTCCAACACCACAGTTCAAAAGCATCAATTCTTCAGTGCTAAGCTTTCTTTGTAGTCCAACTCTCACATCCATACATGACCACTGGAAAAACTATAGCCTTGACTAGATGGACCTTTGTTGGCAAAGTAATGTCTCTGCTTTTTAATATGCTGTCTAGGTTGGTCATAACTTTTCTTCCAAGGAGTAAGTGTCTTTTAATTTCATGGATATTTTTTATCAGCTCTAGAGTATCAGGTGTTTCTGGCAAATGCAAAAAAAAAAATGTATCTAAAGCTAAGTATAACAGATCATACTTTTGAGTTAATTTTCATCTAAAGTTTACAGTGTCAAATCATTATCCCAAGTGAACTTCAGAATTCAAACCAAAAAAATAAAATAAATGGTTTCATTATGGATTGAATGACATAAGCTGAACTTGGGCCTATAAACCCAGAACTTCAGAGTTTTAACCTCTCTTTAGCGTAATCTCTTTGTGGCCTTGGGCAAGTTGCTTCACAAAAACAGAAAACAGACAATCAAAATGAGAATGACAAAGGTGTAGAGATCTAGCTTTTAAAGCATTTGGATCTGAGAAGAGCCTCCTAAGTGGGTGTTTTTCCTAGCTCTTCAGCCTTTCTGTTTTAAACCTGATTTCTCTGTCTTTTATATTCTGCCTTCTGCTGTATTTATATCCTGTTTTCTTACAAAGACACACCATGCCCTTTAGAAGCATGTTTTATGAAGTAATAGATGTATAGGCCTAGGATTTTAAAAATTATACAAAGTAAAAGTTTTTTCATGTATTTATGTTTGTGTGTGTGTGTATATATATATAAGACATTTCTGTCTAGGTTACTGTTCACTAAATCATTCACTTAACATCCTAATATGAGATATTACTGAGGAATGGCTCACATTCATTGACATTCGGCTAATAGGAATATAAGAGATTTAAAATTCATATTTGTGGTTGAAATAATTACTCCCTGGGTTATTTTCCAGAGAATCACATGTGTTTTGTATTGCTGTAGGGCAGGACTAGATTTAGCTATTTGCCTAAGGATGAATAATCCAGGTGTTGGCCAAATGACTTTTAGATGGGAAGTAGAGAAACATCCTTAAAATCCTTTTTATCTTTTCTGATCCTGATATTAGTCTGTCAAAGAAAACAAACTTTGCCAGCCATATTTCAGTGCCCTTTGGAGGAATGAAATAGTATGAGAATGACTGGTTTTTGAATTTTGAGTACATTACTTGTATTTGCAAATTCTTTTAGCACCACCAAAATATGCTTACTTTCTTTTTTTAATGTTATGATTCATAATATATTCATAACATTTCTTGGAAGATAAAGTTATTTTGATAATGTTTACCTGTCCTGCCTCTTGAGAAATCTGTGTGCAGGTCAGGAAGCAACAGTTAGAACTGGACAGGGAACAACAGACTGGTTCCAAATAGGAAAAGGAGTACGTCAAGGTGGTATATTGTCTCCCTACTTATTTAACTTACATGCAGAGTACATCATGAGAAACGCTGGGCTGGAGGAAGCACAAGCTGAAATCAAGATTGCCGGGGAAATATCAATAACCTCAGATATGCAGATGACACCACCCTTATGGCAAAAGTGAAGAAGAACTAAAGAGCCTCTTCATGAAAGTGAAAGAAGAGAGTGAAAAAGTTGGCTTAAAGCTCAACATTCAGAAAACTAAGATCATGGCATCCGGTCCCTTCGCTTCATGGCAAATAGATGGGGAAATAGTGGCTGACTTTATTTTTTTGGGCTCCAAAATCACTGCAGATGGTGATTGCAGCCATGAAATTAAAAGACACTTACTCCTTGGGAGGAAAGTTATGACCAACCTAGACAGCATATTGAAAAGCAGAGACATTACTTTGTCAACAAAGGTCCATCTAGTCAAGGCTATGGTTTTTTTCCCGTGGTCATGTATGGATGTGAGAGTTGGACTGTAAAAAAGCTGAGTGCCAAAGAATTGATGCTTTTGAACTGTGGTGTTGGAGAAGACTCTTGAGAGTCCCTTGGACTGCGAGGAGATCCAACCAGTCCATCCTAAAGGAGATCAGTCCTGGGCGTTCATTGGAAGAACTGATGTTGAAGCTGAAACTCCAATACTTTGGCCACCTGATGCGAAGAGCTGAGTCATTGGAAAAGACTCTGATGCTGGGAGGGATTGGGGGCAGGAGGAGAAGGGGACAACAGAGGATGAGATGGCTGGATGGCATCACTGACTCGATGGATGTGAGTCTGAGTGAATTCCGGGAGTTGTTGATGGACAGGGAGGCCTGGCGTGCTGCGGTTCATGGGGTCGCAAATAGTCGGACACGACTGAGCGACTGAAGTGAAGTGAAGTGAAGTGAACTCTATTTTTAGCTCTCACAATGACAAACTATGACCCTTTAAGAAATCATGATTATTATTGAAATTATAAGTGTACAGAGGTATGAATTGTGTTCACCTGGGACATGCACACACACACTACACTATTGTATTCGGTTGTAGAAACTGTAGATAATTGTGCTCAACAGGTTGTGTTCAATTTAAATAGAGGGCAGGACAAATGGGCTTCATTATGACAGTTCTTATGGTATATGAATGCTTAATAATGCCCTAGATTTAAATTAATTTATAACTAATTTGCTGTGGAAGTTTGGAATAATTTTTAAATACCTGGATTAAGATTAGAATGAATTCTAACTAAATATATCTGTTGCCATTTTAAAATTAAGACTTGAAAGATGCTTTATATACTCTAAAACATATTTTCTATATTGCTTTTTTCTAACTACATTTAAGAAACCAAAATAACCAACCTAGAAATCAAAGATGGTGTATAAGAAAATTTCATATTAGTTAATTTCTTTTAAGATGAATATGTCAATTATTCAGTATTATAATTGAATATAGCCAGGTTTTTGAGTTTCTCTCTTTTTAATATTTTAAAAGACACCACAATATTATGTTTCTATATGCAGTATTGTGGTGAATATGATCATTACCTTAAATAAGTGACATTTTTCAGTAGCCAGAAATCAGGGTTTTTAATTGCTGTTTTGTGAATTTTATAAAATCTTATCTCAAAGTACTTTGATAATATTTGAATTGTGGGTATGATGGTACACAGAAAATAAATCTTTCAAAGCAAAGTACCTTATTTTATGACTGCCTGAAATATATACTTATACGTTTGTTATTATTCATAGATTAATAGAACTTCAATTTTATATTTCATTTACCATAAACTTGCTTTGAATAAAATTATAGGAGATTTAAAAAATAACTATCCCCTCTCTTTTAAGGAAAAAATCATCACACTTATTTACTTAAGTAAATTCCATTAGTGGTAGTATTTCTCTTGGCTGTTTGTTCAGCCACTAGAATCCCTTGTGACCTTGGTATGTATTCGAAGAGGTGACTGATGGTTCGCGATGTTCTGAATTTTCTGGTAGCTTGCCTGTTGCCTGCCTCTGGGTTTGTCATCGCCCTTATGCTGACTTAGGCAGTATTCCTTCAGTCTCTTATCTCCAGGCTTTGATGCATATGTTCTGAAGGTGGCCACAGTGACTTTGGGTAGCAGCAGATGGTGAACCTTCAGGCTGCCACCGGCTATACTGGTGGTAAGTTGGAAAGTTAACGTTTGATGAAGAATCAGTAGTGCATATGAAAGAGCTTTCACTGCTGAAATATCTTTTAATTAAAAAATTAGCATACTCAAACCTTTGCAAATGTGTGGGCATTTAAAGAAGTCTAAGATCAGTTGTTTTCTCCTAGAGAAATTAGTTATTTACCAGCTTAGTTTTGTGTTGCTTGCTTGTCCTAATGTCATTCTTTCCCCCTTGTTCTGCCCCAATTTGTTTATAGTTAAGGCAGATAAGAAAATTAGGTAAACTGAAATGGGATGTTTTGGGGAATTAAATGTGTTTGGATAAACATTTAAACTATATTTTTATTTATGATAATTTAGAATTTAATAACTAGAAAACAATGTGGATCTTGCATGCTACTTGCATATAATCCTAGTAGATCAGTTCTGTTGTTTCCTGCATTTGAAGATATTTCTAGGCTATACAGATGCCTAGAGAACTCAGCCCACTTCAAAATGATATTTCACCTTGCTGTAAGTTGCGTGGTGATGTTTTTGGCTTTGCCATCAATCCACAGAGCAATATCCTTTTGGATTGTTCGTTCACTTACTTCACGATGTTGTGTTATTTTGGAAATTCTAGCACCAATAAAACACTGATAAGATGCCAAAGAATTTTTTTTCTGTTTCCCTTCAGTCACAAGGGTAATTTTTATGCTCTACTGAAAACAGATCCTTGAACTCTCCATCTTTTAGGATAGAGTTGTAAGTATCCATGTCAAATGTTGCTCTTCACACTTCAGTTCTTATCAGGGAAACAACTTTTGTGAGCACAGGACCATCCAGAACAGACTGGTTTCATGGCATAAGGGCAAGAAGTGCCTCTGCACTGTCTGTCCATGCTGACACTCCTGGTGCTGCAGTTTCTCATGGACAGAAGTGGTAGGCTGAGTATCCTTTGCTTTTTAGTTGCTGGGCGGTGGTACAGGGAACACTGCTAGTTTCTGATGTCCAAGAAAGAGAAAGTTAGACCCCGGTGGGAAGAATTGGAAGAGTTGTTGGTATTAAAGTTCACCAAGTACTCCTTGTTTTCTGGTTGTTGAATTTTTGTAAGATATCTCTCTTAAGAATAAGGTAAGGAATTAACAGTTAACAGTCAAAATACATTTTGAATATTCTCAGCCTATGAAATGAGATGCGTTTTAGCAATAAGTGTAAGTAACATTTTATTATCATCATGTAGTATTGACAGGGAAAGCAAGGGTTTAGCACTTTCGGTTTGTGACTATTTCTACAGAAGAATAACATCACCAGTACCTATAACGCTGCCAAGGTGAATTTAATGAATCTACTAATGGTCAAGTGTTGAGAACTATGTTGAGAAAAACTAGCTAACTTGTGTGATTGGGCTTCTCTATTTTCTCTGGCTTCTTTCTTATGTTGATCCCCTTGTTCTCTGGTATATTTATGTGTGAATTCTAAGTGGTATCACTTGCACAACTGAAGTCCATGTAGATGACATCCAGACAACACGAATAATACCGTGACAACCGTTAGAGGAAAGGCTGTTTGTCCCAGTATGGCTATCTCTGTAGGCCTTTCTTAAACATTAAAAAAAGAAAAAAAAATTTTTTTATTAATTATTTTGGAGTTCTGTGAAATAAGTGACACCAAAGTAGTGAGAGATGTTCCCTTGGATTACCCAGGTAATCTTTCTTCTTAAAGGAATTGGAGCTGGAGTTACCTCTAGAGGCTTACAGACTTTGAATGTCAGCATTTAAATTAAGTATCTAAAAAAATTCAAAAATAGATGACATATAATTTTCACCGAAGGGAACTTTCTGCACTTCCTCACCACATTCATCATATCTTTATTGCTGTTTGTCACTTTTCTTTTCTCCAAATTTATTTTTCATGTGCCTAAAAATTAATTGTCATTTGATACTTGTGATATGCTCTCCCACCTCCCCTCTTTCCAGAGGTAGTACCTAGTTAAACCTAGTTAAATGTCAAGTCTTCCCCATTCTAGTTAACAAAATTTACTGATAATCAACTGGAGCTTTTCTTGCTACTGTTGTGAAAGGAAAGTAGGCAAGTCTCATTGTGCTGGTGGAATTGAAGAACAGATGAGGCTAATCCTAGAGGGATAAGTTGTTTGCTTTTTTTTTTTTCCAGTTAGGAGCAGTGATTCTATATATTACCATGGGCAAAGATGGAGTAATCTCTCCTGTTAGACCATATGCTAATATAGTGCTGATAAGTAAGTGTGAAAAATGAAAGGGAAAAATACATTAATTGTATTCTCTCAATAAGGTATGCCATCCAAGATAATTATTTCATGACAGTTTGAGTTATAGAACTTGTTTTATCATGAAATAAAAGCTGGTTTTAGGAGCCTTTTATTGGAAAGACAATTGTATCAAATTAGTACTAGATTAGATTTTTGTCTTTATAAAGGTGAGCAAACCCATGAGCAGTTTTTAAATTGATGTGTTCTAGTCCACAAATGAACAAATTCTGTTTGAGGGTTAAAGAAGCTATTATTTTGTCCTTTATGCTGACAGCTTCATTACAGATTGGCCTACTGTTGGCATTAAAAAAATGTTTGGCTCCTTATGATCTTTGTGCATGCAGCTATAATATTAATGCAGTGCCATAGCACTGTTCATTAAGAAATGACTCTAAATGAGGTTGAGGCGTGTAAATTTGGAAAGATACAGATGTTAAATGCAGTCGTTTCTCTTTGTATACAGCCGTATGGCTAATAATTTCCAAGTGGCTAAAGCTCTTGTTAGCAGGAGTGCTGGTGTGTTAAGAATGGCTCTATAAATAACTTTAAGAACTGAAGTTGAAGGTGCTTCTTTTAAAGACTATTGTTAACTAAACATTATTGCCAAACAGATGGAAAGCATTCACCAGCCTGATGTTTTTAGGTCTAATTATATTATCACCAGCCCTGTACGGCTCAGTTGAAGAGGTGTATCCAGAGGCCAATTTATAATCATTTAGCCAACACCTGTTTGGGAGAAATTGACAGTCAAAGGGCACATTTTAAAAAAATCACATATGTTCTTGTGTTTATTGCCTCAATGTGAACATTGTCTGGTCACAAACAAACTTGGTAGGAGAAGAAAGTAAATGTAAACAAAGAAGCCCTTCTCAGCCATGTTTATCGATCTTAATTTGGCCTTTTTATCTATCGACTTCATGCTTCATGGCTAAGTGAGACCAGCAAAGAGATATCACTGCTGATTTACACAGGTACATATTGTCCAGTCGATTAAGAAGCTTCTGGTAGAAAAAAGTTCTTTCCTTTGTACAGCTTCCATACCTTTTACCTGGTGAAATGTTTTGGACTGGAATCTGGTGAGTGACTTAAAAGAATCACAAACAGATATGAAAACAAATGAGATTTAAGGGACACTGAATGTCTTTACAGGCTCAGTAGATGTTTATTGAGCTCTCCTTTACAGAGATGTGCCTCCTTTTGCATTCACGATATTAATTTGATTGTCAAGGTTCAGGTTCTTTGAATATATTTCCTTGACTTGGAGGTTCAAGATTGGTGGTGAATACAAGTTCCAAGGGAGAGCAGTTTTACCCTATCTGAAAAAGGTTCAAACCTGATAATCCTACTAACTGTTTCATTTTAGTGTTTTTCCTTCTTCTGATATACTTCTCTATGGAAGGATATGTATATGTTTCCTCCATTTTCTTACCCCCCATTACTAACTCAGAGCAGTTTGCTTCTGTCCCCAGGTCACTGCATTGTGCAGTATTGAAAGTTATCAGTGACTTCCTAACTACCTTAGGCTGTAGTCCTTTCTAAGTCCTTTTTCTTCATGATTTCTTTGTTAGGCACAGGTAGGTGATTACTCTCATTTTAAGCAGTCTCTTTTCCTGATGTCTGAACTACTGTATTTTCTGCATTTTGGGGGTACATTTCTTATGGTACTATGGTGGTTATTGTCTTATACCCTCAGTATTCTAGCTATGTATATACAGACATAAACAGTATAGTTTAGCAGTTAAAGAGGAAGAACCCTGGAGCCAGATTGGTAGGGTTTAAATTTCACCTCTCAGTTCAGTTAAGTTCAGTTCAGTCGCTCAGTTGTGCCCAACTCTTTGTGATCCCATGGACTGCAGCACGCCAGGCCTCCCTGTCCATCACCAACTCCCGGAGTTTACTCAAACTCATGTCCATTGAGTTGGTGATGCCAGCCAACCATCTCATCCTCTGTCGTCCCCTTCTCCTCCCGCCTTCAATCTTTCCCAGCATCAGGGTCTTTTCCAATGAGTCAGTTCTTCGCATCAGGTGGCCCAAGTATTGGAATTTCAGCTTCAGCATCAGTCCTTCCAGTGAATATTCAGGACTGATTTCCTTTATGATGGACTGGTTAGATCTCCTTGCAATCCAGGGTACTCTCAAGAGTCTTTTCCAACACCACAGTTCAAAAGAATCAATTCTTCAGTGCTCAGCTTTCTTTATAGTCCAACTCTCACATCCATACATGACTACTGGAAAAACTTGACTAGATGGACCTTTGTTGGCAAAGCAATGTCTCTGCTTTTTAATGTGCTGTCTAGGTTGGTCATAGCTTTCCTTCCAAGGAGTAAGTGTCTTTTAATTTCATGGCTGCAATCACCATCTGCAGTGATTTTGGAGCCCAAAAAAATAAAGTCTCTCACTGTTTCCACTGTTTTCCCATCTATTTGCCATCAAGTGATGGGACCAGATGCCATGATCTTAGTTTTCTGAATGTTGAGCTTCAAGCAACTTTTCACTCTCCCCTTTCCTTTTCATCAAGAGGCTCTTTAGTTCTTTTTCGCTTTCTGCCATAAGGGTGGTATCATCTGTGTACCCGAGGTTATTGATATTTCTCCCGGCAATCTTGATTCCAGCTTGTGCTTCATCCAGTCCAGAATTTCTCATGATGTACTCTGCATATAAGTTAAATAAGCAGGGTGACAATACACAGCCTTGACGGACTCCTTTCCCGATTTGGAACCAGTCTATTGTTCCATGTCTAGTTCTAACTATTGCTTCCTGACCTGCATACAGATTTCTCAGGAGGTAGTTCAGGTGGTCTGGTATTCACATCTCTTGAAGAATTTTCCACAGTTTGTGGTGATCCACATAGTCAAAGGCTTTGGCATAGTCAATAAAGCAGAAATAGATGTTTTTCTGGAACTCTCTTGCTTTTTCGATAATCCAACGGATGTTGGCAGTTTGATCTCTGGTTCCTCTGCCTTTTCTAAAACCAGCTTGAACATCTGGAAGTTCATAGTTCACGTACTGTTGAAGCCTGGCATGAAGAATTTTAAGCATGACTTTGCTAGTGTGTGGGATGAGTGCAATTGTGTGGTAGTTTGAGCATTCTTTGGCATTGCCTTTCTTTGGGATTGGAATGAAAACTTACCTTTTCCAGTCCTGTGCTGAGTTTTCCAAATTTGCTGGCATATTGAGTGCAGCCCTTTCACAGCATAATCTTTTAGGATTTGAAATAGCTCAACTGGAATTCCATCACCTCCACTAGCTTTGTTCGTAGTGATGCTTCCTAAGGCCCACTTAACTTTGCATTCCAAGATGCTGTACGTGAGTGATCACACCATTGTGATTATCTGGGTCATGAAGATCTTTTTTGTACACTTCTTCTGTGTATTCTTGCCACCTCTTAATATCTTCTGCTTCTGTTAGGTCCATACCATTTCTGTCCTTTACTGTGTCCATCTTTGCATGAAATGTTTCCTTGATATCTCTAATTTTCTTGAAGAGATCTCTAGTCTTTCGTATTCTATTGTTTTCCTCTAATTGTTTTTGTGATCTTGAGCACATTAACAATTTTATGTTTGTTTTCTCATCTATGAAAGTGAGAGTTGCTCATTCATGTCAAACTCTTTGTGACCCCATGGACCCTTTTAACCTGCCAGGCTCCTCTGTCCATGGAATTCTCCAGGCCAGAATACTGGAGTGGGTAGCTGTTCCCTTCTCCAGGGGATCTTCCCAACCCAGGGATTGAACCCAGGTCTCCTGCATTGCAAGTGGATTCTTTACCATCTGAGCCACCAGGAAAGGCCTTCTCATCTATAAAAGTGATTAATAAAAGTATACTTACCTCAGGACTTCCCTGGCAGTCCAGTGGTTAAGACTCCACACTTCACTGCAAGGCGTGTGGGTTTGATCCCTAGTTGGGGAACGAAGATCCCACATGCTGCATGGTGTGATCAAAGAAAAAAGAAAAAAGTATACCTTCCTTATTAGATTGTTGAATGAATTGTGTGATTTGATTCTTTAAACCCCGTCACAGTGCCTGCTTGAAGCATTCTAGTAGGATAATTTCTCCTGTCTTTAGCTGTTGTTTTTAATGGAGAATTCTTAGCTATTCACATACATCTCTAGTCCTGACTTATTTTCTAAACTCCATTCCCACATTGCTATCTACCTTCCAAACTTTTATGCTTAAATTCATTCACATATGTTTAGTGAACAGTTACTTTGGGAGGTGGATAGGTTATGTGTTGCAGGAAATACAGTTTCTGCCCTGTATTAATTTTCTGTTGCTACATTACAAGTTACTACAAACGCTACAGTTTAAAACAACTCGCTTTATTATGTCAGAGTCCTCTGGATCAGAGGTCTGACATGAGTTGCATTGGGCTGAAATCAAGGTGCTGGCAGGGCTGCTTTCTTTCCCGGAGACTGGGGGAAAATCCACTTTCAAGCTCATTCAGGTTGTTGGCTGTATTCCTTTCTTCGGGGTTGTAGGACTGTGGTTGCTAGCTCTCAGCCAAGGGTTGGTCTTTGCGCCTAAAAGCGGCCTGTCCCTTCCCATGCTTACTGTGAGCTCCTGGAGGTATGTCCAGTGTTTACACGTGGACCTCTGTGTCTTGGAGCCAGCAGTAGCGCCTCTCTCATGCTATGAATCCCTCTGATTTCCCCTCTGGCATATCAGTTTTGTGCATCATTACAGTTCTGGACCGAGACAGTTCTCTAAGGGTTCATACGGTTTGATTGAGCCCACTGAGATAATCCAAGGTAATCTGTTTTAAGGTCTGTATCCTAATTACATCTGCAGAGTCCTTTTGGCTAATAACATAACATATTCACAAGTTATGGAGATTAAGGTATGAGCATCATTGGCAACTGTTTTTCTGCTTACAACATGCTGATGAAAAGCTTGAAGTCTGGTTGGGATATAGACCAAAGTGACCAAATAAAACCATATTGAAGAGGCTGGTATCGTATACAGTAGGAAAACACAGGAAGACAAGCATCAGTGACATTTGAGCTGAATATGGAAATATGAGTGCTTGTTTGATAAGGGGCTGGGTGAACATTTCAGAGAGAAGAAGCTATAATAGTAACAGCAATAATAGTAACAACTGGCTGTACCAAGCACTTTTAAAGATTATCTCACTGAAATTCTCACAAATGGTAGATACTATTATTATCTACCATTATGGGCTTCCCTTGTGGCTCAGCTGGTAAAAGAATCTGCCTGCAGTGTGAGATACCTGGGCTCAATCCCTGGGTTGGGAAGATCCCCTGGAGAAGGGAAAGGCTACCCACTCCAGTATTCTGGCCCAGAGAATTCTACAGACAGTCTGTGGGGTCGCGAAGAGTCAGACATGACTAAGCGACTTTCACTTCACTTCACCATTGTATCTTCTACAGATGAAGCTGTAATATCTTCACATATGGAGTGGGAATGGTAAAACTATCTTACTGGGTAATTGAAAGAATTAACAATGATTCCATGTGACTAAAGCATAGCACATAGTAAACACTGAAATCATGGTAGGCGAAAGAGAGTGGAGGGTGGAAAAGAGAAATACTTAGTGGGTAGAATTGACTAGATTTCTAGGTCACTGGTCATGAAGTTGGGGACAGGGGAGAACTCACAGGACTTAGGGAGCTTTTTGATTTAGGGAGTTTCATGGGTGATAATATTATTTGATACTGTTAAGAGGTGAAACTGGGTTTTGTTTTTAGTGAGAAGAGGGCTTTGGGAAGAGGAAAGGAGTTCAGGAGGTATCCGTGGGAGTATTGTTTGAGATTAGATGGAGTAGAATAGGATCGATGAAGCACTCAGAAGAGGGGTCAAAGATGAAGTTGTCGCTATGACTTCAGATTATCAGGTCTTAAACAGGTTCCTCATTTTAACTCGCTTGTTTGTTCTCAGCATTCTTTTATTTCCCCAAGCTTGATATCTTCTTTTACCCTTGGCTCCCAACTCACTGAAGAGGGCAGGAAAGAAGGCCGTGTATACAGTGCTTACAGATTTCTGGGTGTCAGTTCTCCCGCCACGGCCCATTTCAGGCTCAGCTGCTTTTGTGCCACAGCAGTGGGGTTCAGTCACTACACCAGAGACGACACGGGGTGCAAAGCCTAAGATACTTACTGTCTGTATCTCTCCAGGAATAGTTTGCCAACCTCTGCTGTAATGTCTCCAAAATGATAAGATCAACATGATATAAAATATGTAAATATCAAATATATTTATAAACTATAAATGTAAATATGGGAGGATAATTCCCTATCTCTGTTCACTCTTTTCCTCAAGATGGGTAGGGGGAGTAGGTGGTTTGAGGGGGTGATGTGTGAAATTATGAGGGGTCTTGAAGTCATTTTTTGGATGTATGCTTTTTCTCTGAATAAGAAAAGTGACATGATATAAGATAATGTTTTAAAAAGAAAACCTGCTTACTATTTTGAGAATAGAGCATAAGGCAGCAAAGATGGAAGCAGAGAAATCTGTTGGGAGGCCATTGTTATAATCCAGGTAAATCTTTGTTTCATTCAGGGTAATACCTGTGGAAGGGGTGAGGTGAGTTCAGATTCTGGATCCAGTTTGAAGATAGAGCTGGCAGGATTTGCTGATGGGAAAAGAGGATTTAAGGATGAGTCCAGGATGGAGAAGTAGCACCAGAGGGTGCCTTGGGTTGGAGCCTGAGTTATTGAGATCACATTGTAGCAAGTGGCTACGTGTGAGGTTTTGGGAAGAAAATTGAGACTTCAATTTCTGCAAAACAGTTATTTATTTATTCATTTTTTACTTAGCCACTTAATGTTTCATAAGGAAAAGTTCTTTTTCTAAAATAATTTTTCCTTTTAAGAATTATATTTTAAAATAAATCTAGGAAAACATGATAGAGTTTCTAAAATATGGCATTTTTAGAAAGGAAATACCCTTTGGATAAGAGTTTTCACTGTGTGATTTGGTGACTTAAAAAAAGCCTATTCAGAAATTAACGGTTTTGGCTGAGGCAGTTTCAGCACTTTCCCCCCAAACCTTTAGTATGGTTTCAAAAAGTTATGAGTTCGTATTTCATTATATTGTAAATAATTTATTACTCATGTCTTTTTTTGTAGGTTTTACTTGTAATGGACACAAGGACAGAAGAGACATTTATTTTAAAAGTAAGAATTTTTCTGTTTAATGAGTTTAGAAATGTATTTTCAAATTATGCTTCTGAAAGAAAGTATTTTTTTCTGGGTGTTTGAATGTTTTTTGTGTGTGTTTACAGTCATCTGGATTCATTTTACTCTGTGTCCTTCCATCACAGTTGATAAATACTCTGTAGCATACATTTAAAAAAAGTGTGGAGGAAATAATTTGGATAAGTTGAAGGCTCATTTTATGCTGTTTAAATGTATAGTGTATAATTTAAGTACATCTCTAATATATTTTGCATAATTTATGAAGACCACATGCAATCATACATTTGATTATGATTACAGTTCTTAAGAGCTGAAATTTTACCTTAAAGTCTTTGTTAAAGGTATTTGGAAAAGTGTTATCTACATCCCTGGCTGTGTCTTTTACCTAAATTCAATTCTGATTCTCTGTATTATTCAATTTGTAATTAAGTGAATACCCCCCCCCCCAATTTTGTAATTTCAAAATCATATTTGAAGTGGATTTTGATAGTGCAATATTCTAAAAGTATCCTAATTTTAAGCATTTCCTCAGCACCCAGAATTAATGAATTTCAAATTAGTGTTACGTTTTTCTGATATTTTTCCTTTTATTTATCAGCATGGCAGTAGGTCATATTGACATACACTGAAATAAAATTTTCTCTCTGTGTGTACTTTACTGCTGCTGTTTCCTCAGGTTTTTAAACCAGGGTGTGACGTGAGGAACTCCACATAGCTTGTTCCTTTGGAGAAAACTTAAAATGATCTTCATATTTTTTTTGGAATAGAATTTCAAAACTGCCCGTTTAATCTCGGAATACCTTTTGTGTCTCAGGAATTTGAATTGATCTCACGATGTCTGCTGCTTTGAAGATACACATAAGTAAAATAAAACTTAAGAAAAGGTCATAGAGAAATAACTGTGTGTCGTCCTGATGACTTAGTTTGAGAGCATCTCTAATAAAAACACTGACCCACGTAATTGATTTTAATGGCAGCTTTGTGGCATCTTCAGTGCTCTGGACTCACGCCAGATGCCATCAGCAGAGCCTCCAGGGACCGAGGGGCATAGAGCAGCAGATGAGTGGTTTCTCTGAAGCCCAGAGTAACTCGGATAGATTAGTTTGGTTGATAAACACAGAGCACAGCAGGCTCCAAAGGCAACTGAGGGTACAACTGACCTTTTTGTTCTCTGTCAGGGTCTAAGGAAAAGCAGTGAATACAGCAGGAACAGAAAGACCATCGTCCCCCGCTGTGTGCCCAACATGGTGTGCCTGCACAAGTACATCGTTTCTGAGGAGTCGGTATTTCTTGTGCTGCAGCACGCAGAAGGTTGGTTTGTAGCTTAAATTGTTTATGCACTGAAAGCTGAGCACCCTTCTTAGCTTTTTAGCTTCTATAATGTCCTTCTTCCTTCTGTCATTACTTGAATGGATAAAACATATGAAACACGTGTAAGAAACTGTTTCCTATTCCTCTGCTCGCCACCTGCCCACCCCCGCCCCCCACTTTGAGTTGCGAGGGACAATGAAAGCCCAGGCGAGCAGCAGATTTCATTTGAACTGTAGGAACATTCTTAGATACGCTTAACTGCTTCCTTACTCTGAGGATGGGTCCAATATGACGAGAACTTTAATGCAGCCGTGTGCTAAGACGACTAGGTTTTATTTTAGGGATTTCTCTTGTTCTTTGCTGAAAAAGATACATTAATGTTAGATGACAAAATGAAAAGCATCCCCTGAAGAATTAATTAATTACCTCCTTTTTTAGAAGGTGTAGGTATTTGCTTAACGTTTGACATTAACTAGTTATTCTGATCTGGGTTTTTATGAATACAGCCATTGGCATCACATATGGGTACAAAGCAGAGGTGCAGTGCTCTGCCTTCAGACTCTTTATGAGATTTCAGCTCTTAGTAAAGGGAACAGGTGGCAAAAAAATACTACATTTTCGTTTGTTTTTGCCCTTTAACACCTGAGTTTAAATAATTAGTCTTCTATTAAAATGAACACAGCATATAAATATAAATGCACAAGATAAACATTGCCTTTTGGATTTTGAGAGATATTTTTTAAATGGTAAAGAAAATTAAATTATTTTCCATATTTCAAGAAGGTGTTATTATTTTTACGTCACAGAATAAAGAACTGTTGTGCTTTAGTAATAGGCGTAACATCTGAATTGCATGCATTTTTCTAGGAAAATGAGTCATTGCTTTGTGGAATGAGGTCTCTTATGATAACTAATGTAAGATTTTTGACAGGGGCAATAAACTATTAATATTGTTTATTATGAAGTACAGCACAAGATAACTACAGATGGAGGGAAGACCTCCATATGTAGTATTTAATAGGAAATTCAGAAGGGGCTCCATGGTCTCTCAGGTATTAAGAGAGTTAATTGCGTGTGTGAATTGGATAACTAAT
Organism: Bubalus kerabau; assembly: GCF_029407905.1. Classification (NCBI taxonomy): domain Eukaryota; kingdom Metazoa; phylum Chordata; class Mammalia; order Artiodactyla; family Bovidae; genus Bubalus; species Bubalus kerabau. The sequence continues at coordinate 125,410,264 of NC_073628.1, read as the reverse complement.
TCACCTTTGTTCAGACATTATAGACAGCTTTTATCTGAGGATACCAGTGCATTACAGACATTATTGAATTAGAGGTCATGTCATCTGATAGCGAAATACAGCCACCTCTGGTGTGGAACAAAATAACTTGCGTAGTAATAATCCATAATAATTTAGAACAAGGTCAGTAGGATGAATGTAATTATAGTCAATATTCTATTACCCAGTGTGGATTATTCATGTTGGAGATAATCTGTGGTAAATTTCCAATCCTAGTTTACCTCTGCTATTTGAGTTTCCTCTTCCTGTTTTTCCTTTTCCTTCTCCAAATACTTAATTTTTTCTTATGCCATCTTCTTATCATTTCTTATACTTCCTAAAGCTCATATTTCAACTGATTTTACCTTGTTACTATAGAAGATGTTTATAATCTGCTTTAAAGCCATAAGACATGTGGCTTTCAAATTTTTCACTGTTTTAGATTGTCTTCACCAAATTTCTTTTCCTTTGCTGTTGACCATGCCTGACTTTGAATGATCACATGGCATGGAATTTATCCTGGATTATTTAAATGGGGGGAGGGTGGGGGGATGGGGGTGGGGAGAGGAGAGGAATTGCTGTTGACAGTTTATTTCAGGTGTTTATTGTTTAATTTTAAAAAGATTTTATAATACAAATAGATTATAGTAGAAATAGGGACTCTGGATTCATTTAATATTCAGCAAATTTATTGAGTATGTACTATTAGGCTTTTTTTTCGATGAACAAGACAGGAAAATAAACTTATATTCTTCTTGTGGAGAGTCAGACAGAAAATGAAAGAGTGATAATATCAGCTAATAATGGGGACTGTACTCATTTCTGAGGCTTCCCAGGTGGTGCTAGTGGTAAAGGACTGGCCTGCCAATGCTGGAGATGCCAGAGACAAGGGTTCAATCCCTGGATCGGGAAGATTCCTTGGAGGAGGGAATGGCAACCCACTCCAGTATTCCTGCCTGGAGAGTACCATGGACAGAGTAGCCTGGCTGGCTATGGTCCATAGGGTCACAAAATATTGAACGCGACTGAAGCGACTTAGCACTCACTTATACTCATTTTTAACACAGAGAGATCTAATAGAGAGTGACTGGATGACAACTTGAGTTATTCAAGAAAGGCTACTCTAAAAAAGTGACATTTTAGAGGAGTTCTGAATGACAAAAGAAATAACCCTTTGAATGTAAGGTGGAAGCCCATTCTAGGTATAGGGATCAGTGTGAAAAATGGAAGGCAGAAGTAAACTTGGTTGGTTTGATGAACAAAAATGGAGACCATTCAGTTGGATCTAGCAATCGACGGCTTTGGTGTTACATGAAGCTACGGAAGAAGCAGGCAGGAACAAGGTAGAGACTTTGGCTTTCATTCAAGGGCATTGGGAAGTGATTGGACATTTTAAGCAGTGACATGATCTGGTTCACATTCAAGAAAATCCCTCTGACTGTTATATGTGGAATGGATTATAGGAAGTCAAGAGGAGACGCAGTGAGCAGGCTAGTAAAATCGCCTGGGCAAGAGATGATGATGGCATAGCCTTCTGGGATACTATGGAGTTGCTTTGAGGGTAATCAGTGGGACCCTATGTGGGCTTCCCTGATAGCTCAATTGGTAAAGAATCTACCAGCAATGCAGGAGACCCTGGTTCAGTTCCTCAGTTGGGAAGATCCTTTGGAGAAGGGAAAGGCTACCCACTCCAGTCTTCTGGCCTAGAGAATTCACAGTCCATGGGATCGCAAAGAGTCGGACACGACTGAGCAACTTTCACTTTCACTTTTCACTTTCAGTGGGACCTGTGATGGATTTAAAGTTAGGGAGAGAAGAATTTAGGATAATTTCCTGGATTTGGCATGAGCAGTCAAGTGAACTGGATGGTGGACAGTGTGTTATCTTTTACATGTCACTGGTACTTTGTTACCCTGTGAAATAGGAGGTTGTGCATTTATCATAAAAATATCACTTTCATATGCATGAGTGGCTATTACTGAAAAAGTAAACATTGAAGAATTGTTTTCTCCATAATATAAATGTTTGAATATTTATGATTTGGGCTTTAACTTCCCTTTGCTTGCAGAACTATTCGTTTTCCACACAAGTCTCTTGGACTAGTTTTCTTAACATTTTAATTCATTCAGTTAGAAATATTTTGGGCCCTCTCTGGGCTCTTAGTTTTAACATGCGTGCATGCACGCTAAGTCACTTCAGTTGTGTCTGACTCTTTTGTGACCCTGTGGACTGTAGCCCACCAGGCTCTTCTGTCCGTGGTATTCTCCAGGCAAGGATGCTGGGGTGGGTTGTCATGCCCTGGGATCTTCCCAATCCAGAGATTGAACACACATCTCTTACGCCTTCTGCGTTGGCAGGCAGGTTCTTTACCACTAGCGCCACCTGGGAAGCCCTAGTTGTAACATGTGCTGTGCTCACTCACTCAGTTGTGTCCGATGTTTTGCAGCCTCATGGACTGCAGGGTGCCAGGCTCCTCTGTCCATGGGGTTCTCCAGGCAAGAATACTGGAGTGGCTTGTCATGCATGCCCTACTCCAGGGGATCTTCCCAACCCAGGGATTGAACCCAGGTCTCTTGCATTGCAGGCAGATTCTTTACCATTTGAGCCACCAGAGAAGCCCCAGTTCTAACATGGTAATGAGCAAAACGAAGAATATGCCCTCATGGAGTTAATAGTGTAGAGGCAGAGCAGACAGTAAGCAAATACATTGGTAAACACATCAGGAAATGCCAGAAGGGTGAGTTGAGGGTTTCTGTTTTACATAGAGTGGTCGATCGTATTAAGAAGGGAACATTTGGCAGATGACCTGAGGGAAGTGAGAGAGGGAGCAGATGTGGACGTGGGAGGGAAGAGTATCTTGGCAAAGAGAACAAGCATATAGGCCTGGAGGCAAGAGTGTATTTGCTGTACAAGAAACAGCAAGGTCAGCGGTGGCTGCAGCAGAATGGGAAGAGTGATAGGAAATGGTCTCGTGGAGGTGGGGACACATGTGGACAGATCCGGTGTGGCCTCCTAAGACCCTTTAAGAACATAGTTTTATTCTGAATGGATAGGAAGTTACTGGGGTATATTGAGCAGAGAAGTGACAGGGTAGGGATCACTCTGGTTGCTTGGTGAAAAACAGAATCTAGGAGGAAAAATAGAATTTAAGAGGGAGACCACTTTGGAGGTTGTTGAAGTAATCCAGGAGAAGTCAGCGCTGGTGTGGACATAGAGGTGGAGGTGGTGAGAAATGGTTATTAGATTGTGAATGTATTTTGAAGACAGAACTGGCATGGTTCTGCCTTGTATGACTCCATGGTTTTGGGCTCAAATAAACCGAAAGAATGGTTTCCATTTACTAAGATAAAGAAAGCTCTGGTAAGAGTAGATGTAGAGAGAAAAACGAGATTCGGTGTTGGTCTTTGGGTTTGAAAGTGAACGTGTCTGACTCTTGGCAACCCCTGGACTGTAGCCCACCAGGCTCCTCTGTCCGTGGAGTTCTCCTGGCAAGAATAGTGGAGTGGGTTGCCATTCCCTTCTCTGGAGGTCTTCCCAATGCAGGGATCAAACCCAGATCTCCCACATTGCAGGCAGATTCTTTAACATTTGAGCTACCCGGGAAGCCCCTTTTGAGTTTGAGATGCTTATTAAATTAATTTTCTAGGTGGTGTTGAGTAGGCAGTTGGAAATGCCAGACAGGATTTTAGGAGAGAGGGTTAAAACAGGTACTGTTCCTATGAATGGATCTCTTATTTTAATTCTGTTTGAAGAAGAAAAGGTGGAAGAAACAAATATATTCAGTCAAGGCTATGTGTGTCATTAAAAACTTTAGGTTCCTAAGATTAGGGATTATGATTCATTGTGTATACAGATACCCGCACTTACAGGAATGCTTGGTACACAGAAGGTCCTCAGTGTATAACTGTTCAGTATTGAGTAAGAAAAGATGAATGATTAGGTTATAAGAAAGTGGAAAAGCATCTGAGCATGAACATACCAATTAGGTGGGGGATAGGAAAGAGTTTCTCCTCAAAATACATAGAGACCCAAGGGATGAAATGATTCTTATTAGCTAGCTTCCAAAAAATGTTATAAAACGAATATAGAAAGAAATTCACACTAGATGGAAGTCTATAAAATAGAAATGAAAATTCTTCCTTATTCACTTTGATGCCCAAGAAATAGGGGGAATATTTTCAGAAACTTCCTTTGTATATAAATATACACTACTCCTCCTTCTTGCCTTTTTGAAAACCAGCTTGAATATCTAGAAGTTCACGGTTCACATACTGTTGAAGCCTGGCTTGGAGAATTCTGAGCATTACTTTGATAGTGTGTGAGATGAGTGCAATTGTGCATTCTTTGAGCATTCTTTGGCATTGCCTTTCTTTGGGATTGGAATGAAAACTGACCTTTTCCAGTCCTGTGGCCACTGCTGAGTTTTCCAAATTTGCTGGCATATTGAGTGCAACCCTTTCACAGCATCATCTTTTAGGATTTGAAATAGCTCAATTGGAATTCCATCACGTCCACTAGCTTTGTTCATAGTGATGCTTCCTAAGGCCCACTTGACTTCACATTCCAGGATGTCTGGCTCTAGGTGGGTGATCACACCATTGTGATTATCTGGGTTGTGAAGCTCTTTTTTGTACAGTTCTTTTTGTGTATTCTCACCACCTCTTCTTAATATCTTCTGCTTCTGTTAGGTCCCTACCATATCTGTCCTTTATTGTGCCCATCTTTGCATGAAATGTTCCCTTGGTATCCCTAATTTTCTTGAAGAGATCTCTAGTCTTTCCTATTCTACTGATTTTCCTCTGTTTCTTTGCACTGATCACTGAGGAAGGCTTTCTTATCTCTCCTTGCTGTTCTTTGAAACTCTGCATTCAAATGGGTATATCTTTCCTTTTCTCCCTTGCTTTTTGCTTTTCTTCTTTTCACAGCTATTTGTAAGGCCTCCTCAGACAGCCATTTTGCTTTTTTGCATTTCTTTTTCTTGGAGATGGTCTTGATCCCTATCTCCTGTACAGTGTCACGAACCTCTGTCCATAGTTCTTCAGATGTTCAAGCTGGTTTTAGAAAGGCAGAGGAACCAGAGATCAAATTCCCAACATCTGTTGGATCATCAAAAAAGCAAGAGAGTTCCAGAAAAACATCTATTTCTGCTTTATTGACTATGCCAAAGCCTTTGACTGTGTGGATCACCACAAACTGGAAAATTCTTCAACAGATGGGACTACCATACCACCTGACCTGCCTCTTGAGAAATCTGTATGCAGGTCAGGAAGCAATAGTTAGAACTGGACATGGAATAACAGACTGGTTCCAAATCGGGAAAGGAGTCCGTCAAGGCTGTATATTGTCACTGTGCTTATTTAACTTACATGCATCATGAGAAACGCTGGGCTGGTGGAGCACAAGCTAGAATCAAGATTGCTGGGGGAAATATCAATAACCTCAGATACACAGATGACACCACCCTTATGGCAGAAAGTGAAGAAGAACTAAAGAGCCTCCTGATGAAAGTGAAAGAGTAGAGTGAAAAAGTTGGCTTAAAGCTCAACATTCAGAAAACTAAGATCATGGCATCTGGTCCCATCACTTCATGGGAAATAGATGGGGAAACAATGGAAACAGGGGCAGACTTTATTTTGGGGGGCTCCAAAATCACTGCAGATGGCGACTGCAGCCATGAAATTAAAAGACACTTTACTCCTTGGAAGGAAAGTTATGACCAACCTAGACCACATATTGAAAACCAGAGAAATTACTGTGTCAACAAAGGTCCATCTAGTCAAGGCTCTGGTTTTTCCAATAGTTATGTATGGATGTGAGAGTTGAACTATAAACAAAGCTGAGCGCCCAAGAATTGATACTTTTGAACTGTGGTGTTGGAGAAGACTCTTGAAAGTCCCTTGGACTGCAAGGAGATCCAACCAGTCCATCCTAAAGGAAATCAGTCCTGAATATTCATTGGAAGAACTGATGCTGATGCTGAAGCTGAAACTCCAATACTTTGGCCACCTGATGTGAAGAACCGACTCATTTGAAAAGACCCTGATGCTGGGAAAGATTGAAGGCGGGAGGAGAAGGCGATGACAGAGGATGAGATGGTTGGATGGCGTCACCAACTCAATGGACATGAGTTTGAGTAAACTCTGGGAGTCGGTGATGGACAGGGAGGCCTGGCGTGCTGTGGTCCATGGAGTTGCAAAGAGTCAGACATGACTGAACTGAACTGAGCTGAACTCCCTCTTCATCTTTCTGATTTTTAAAAACAAATGGATTTCACATAGCTTGCTTTCCCCCTGTCTTAATAGTGTACTTTGATCATCTTTCCTATCAGTGCCTCGTATAGTTGTCTGTATTCAAAGAGGCAGTATAGTATAGTCATTGAAAACAAGCATCTTAGAGCCAGACCACATTAGCTTGAAGGTTGGTTCATAATTTACTAGTGGTGACCTTGCACAAGTTATTTAGCCTTTCTATGCCTCTGTTTCCTTATATGTAAAATGGGGATAATAAGAATTATGTAATAGTTATATAATTAACTATAATAATTACATAGGGTTGATGTAAGGATTAAGTAGTTGTTATATGTAAAATACCTAAAATAGCGCCTGGTACATGTTTGCAGTATTGTTGTTTTATTTATTTTTTAATAGATAACAGGGTATTTATTTGGTTGTGCTGATTTACTGTAATTGATTTAAGTAGTCCTCTGTCAATTGTTTAAATTGTTTCTAGTACTTGTCCCTATACATCTTTGTACATTTTTGTTTTGAGAGTTATTTAAATAATAGTTTATTGTAATTATTATTTATTAGAATAAATTATTTAAATAACCAATAATTTATTAGAATTGAATGAAATAACCTAAGTGTGTAAATATTTATTTAAAATTGAATTAATTAATAATAAATTATTGTTTATTTATGGAACAAATTTCGTGAAGTAGAACTGCTGGGTCAAAAGATGATTTTTGATCATTTGTTCAGAAATATTTTATCATATGTATTAAAACAATTCGAATTCTGATAAGTAAATTGAACAGATTTTCTTTGCAGTCTTGTAGAAAACCAATAGATGAAAATCTTAATGAGAGAGAATTCTTATTAAACTTTATGGATTGCTATTTTTGTAGCTTAAAATAGCTAATATCTACAATTTATATGCTTCAACAGGGCTTACAAAAGTGTCATTTATATTAGAGTGTTAAAAATTATACATTTTTTAGGTATTTTCTATTTATATTTGTGATTTAGCAATAATGGGATTTTCTAGGTTAATGTCATTAATGTTACAATAATAATGTTAATGTTTGTGTAAGCTTGTGTATTAGGCCTGATCTTAACTCTGTAGAAAGTAAAACCCATTCAGCTTCTGTGGATCAGGAACTTTGTGGAATAATATGTTTTTTGTAAGTTATGTGTTTTCATGATTTTGTAATTGAAAAAAAGTATGTCATAGGACTAAATTTTTGTTTCTGTAGCTCTATATTGAGCATTAATTCTAACTGGGGCCCCCAGATAGAATGGAGATGAGCTGAAACAGTTTTTTTCTCTCTGGAAAATGCAGTTTTTATATTTTGTGTTAGGGTACTCATTTAGGCTAGTAACAAATTTCATAAAGAAAATGTCAACAATTATATCAAAATTTTATCTGATAATGAAAAGAATGGAAATTAAATAAGATGCCATAGTTGATTAATCAAATTGGTAAACTTGCTAATGTTCAGTTAGGTAAGATGCTGTGAAGACAGCTCTGGCGTGCGTTGTAATCGGAGTGGATTCTGGCACAGCCTTTCTGTAACGCGCTTTAGTGACACGTATCAGGAGCATTAGATATATTCATACTTCCTGACCTGCCACTTTCATTTCGGTATTCTGTCCTGATGAAATAGTCAGAGGTGTTAAGTATTTGTAAGTTAAACTATGAATATACATTATTTAAATTCTAATAGTAAAAGACTGGAAGCAAATGTTCAACAGTAGAGGAACGTTTAAACACCTTATCTGTCTATCTCATGGATATGCTCTGTAGCCATTCAAGTTTGTATTCTCATGAAATTAGAAAATGTTTATGATAAGATGTTAGTTATAAAAAGTCTGAAAAAAATATACTAATGGTTAATACTGTTTGTGGTTGAATTATATATTCTGAATTTTTTGCTGTTCTCCTTGTCCTTTTCTGTATTTAAATTTATTTTCATAGTAAAACTATTACATGTATCAGTTTCAGAATAAGAAGAAAGTATGACCAAAAAAATGACATTTTTAGTGTGCATAAGCTTTTCCTTGAAAGATTTTCAAAAATTTGTAAAAATATCATTGTTTTAAAACTCTATTTAATAAATATTTAATTCCTATTATTTTACTTACTACACAGAATCCTCTCTTTGTAGTTATGAAGACCCTGCAGTCTGGTAAAGGAGCTGATGAAAGCATAAAAGTAATATTAGTAGGAAATAGGATGTTGTAAATGTAATAAGAGGGATGAAGTGATACGGAGGATTCTAAGAAGATAGGAATTGTATCCAGTGAGGACATGTAAAAAAATTGATAAAAGAAAACAAATTCTGAAAGACCTTCAAGAATGGATAGGATTTTGACAAGCAGATATTGGGGAAACTAACAGGGAAGAAAATTATAAGTGGTATAAATATCAGTTCAGTTCAGTTCAGTCGCTCAGTCATGTATGACTCTTTGCAACCCCATGGACTGCAGCACGCCAGGCCTCCCTGTCCATCACCAACTCCCAGAGTTTACTCAGACTTATGTCCATTGAGTTGATGATGTCATCCAGCCATCTCATCCTCTTTCATCCCCTTCTCCTCCTGCCTTCAATCTTTCTTGGCATCAGGGTCTTTTCAAATGAGTCAGTTCTTCGCATCAGGTGGCCAAAGTATTGGAGTTTCAGCTTCAGCATCAGTCCTTCCAATGAATATTCAGGACTGATTTTCTTTAGGATAGACTGGTTGGATCTCCTTGCAGTCCAAGGGACTCTCAAGAGTCTTCTCCAACACCACAGTTCAAAAGCATAAATTCTTTGGCACTCAGCTTTCATTTGAGCAAAAACCCAGCATGGGTTATATGTGGAGAAATTCTGTTCAGGTAAAATGCCATTGTAATTTGAGGGAGAGAACCAAATCATGGATTGATACTGCATTAGTAGGGGTTTAAATGCCCATATGGTGTTGGTACATCATTCAGTGAGGCTTCCCAGGTGGCACAGTGGTAAAGAATCCACCTGCCAATGCAGGAGATGCAGGAGATGTGGGTTCAATCCCTGGGTCAGGAAGATCCCCTGGAGGAAGAAATGGCAACCCATTCCAGTATTCTTGCCTGGAGAATCCCATGGACAGAGGAACCTGGCAGGCTACAGTCCATGGAGTCAGAAAAAGTCGGACATGACTGAAATGACTGAGGATGTATATCATTCAGTAGGTGGGCAGCAGAGGGATTTGGGATTTTGGAGAAATGACATGATAAGATCTGCGCTAAAGTGAAAAGCTTACTTGGGTAGCAATTAGTATGGCAGGGCTCCACAAGAAGGACCGACAGTAGAGGTCTACTTGTAGCTGTAACATTATTCCAGGACACACAGAGTGATCGGAGGAATTAAAAGAAGTGGAGGACTGTGGGAAGCATGTTTAGATCTTATAGGACTTTGAAACTTGTCAGATGTAGGAAGAACAGGGAGAGCAAGTGTCCAAGATGGTCCAAAGCTTTTGTGCCTCAGTAGCTCTGAAGTCAGAAAGAGGAAGTGATCTGGGGAGCAAAAATAAAGAATTTAAGCACAATCATTTTTAGATTTGAGCAGCTTATCCAGGGTGTTTGTGTGTGTGTGTGTGTATGTGTGTGTGTGTGTGTGTGTTAGTTGCTCAGTCGTGTCCGACTCTTTGCGACCCCATGGACTGTAGCCCACCAGGCTCCTCTGTCCATGGAATTCTCCAGGCAAGAATACTAGAGTGGGTTGCCATTTCCTTCTCCAGGAGATCTTCCTGACCCAGGGACCAACCCTGGGTCTTCTGCATTGCAGGTGGATGCTTTTTTTTTTTTACACTGTCTGAGCTACCAGGGAAGCCCAATTAGCCTAAAAATAAATGCAACTTGTCTTAGAACTTTATTAGGTTCCTTGCTGATTACTGGAACGTTACAGCTACAGATAGTGGCCACTTTGTGATGGCGTATCTCATCACGAATGTGTAACCATTTGAGTTAACAAGCATTGAGTGACGCCTGTCATTTCCTGCACACTGTATCGGCAGTAGGTATGCTGCTGCTGCTGCTAAGTCACTTCAGTCGTGTCCGACTCTGTGTGACCCCATAGATGACAGCCCACCAGGCTCCCCCATCCCTGGGATTCTCCAGGGAAGAACACTGGAGTGGGTTGCCGTTTCCTTCTCCAACACATGAAAGTGAAAAGCGAAAGTGAAGTCACTTAGTTGTGTCTGACTCTTAGCAACCCCATGGACTGCAGCCCACCAGGCTCCTCTGTCCATGGGATTTTCCAGGCAGGAGTACTGGAGTTGGGTGCCATCGCCTTCTCCAGGGAGTAGGTATAGAAAGATGAAAAAGACTTGGTCCTGTCCTTACGGGTGGTTATCATCTAAGAGCACTGAAAACAGTAGACAACGTGATTTTTTGGATTTCACACAAGAATCCCAGCTTCAGGGTAGGCATTGCTTATTTATGTATTTGCTTGCACTGTGTCTCCGTTGCTGCCCCCAAGCTTTCCCTGGTTTTGGCGAGTGGGGTGTGCTCGCATTCATTCATTGTGATGCTCAGCCTTCTCATCGCAGTGGCTTCTCTTGTTGCAGAGCACGGGCTCTGGACCCTCAGGCTTCAGTAATTGCAGCACAGGGGCTCAGTAGTTGTGACTCGTGGGCTTAGTTGTTCTGTGGCATGTGGGATCTCCCCAGACCAGGAATGAAAGCCATGTCCCTTGCATTGGCAGGTGGGCTCTTAACCACTGGACCACCAGGAGAGTCCCACGGTAGGCATTATTATCAGTGTGCCAGTGAAGGTATTTGTGATCAGAGGAATGGCATCGTTGTTGTCAAAGGAATAAAAAAAGATGGAATCGATGCATAGCTTATTTTGTGTGTGAGTGAGTGAATTTGAAAACCATATATGAATCCTTAAAGTAGTTTGAATATGGGGAAATGAGACTCTTGCATATAATCTAGTGATGACAGAAGATTAGCTAAGAAAAAGCCACAGGGAAAAGTTAAAAGCCACAATGTTCTGAATTAAAAAAATGGGATAAGTCTGTAAACTAGATCACTGGTAGAAGATGTCTGAGTACCCTAGGAATAATATTATGACAACTACCCTTCATAGCATTTCCTCTGTGCTGGGCACCATGTTGGATATTTATGTTATTTACCGAGTTCCTTTAAGTGAAGTGAGATGCCAAGGAGAGAGAGAGTTTTTAGATGCTTCCATTGACTTTTTACACATATAATTGACTGTCAATGATTATTTCCCCTAAGATTTAGTTACCTTTGTTACATGATGTTTGATAACAACATTTAAAAATGTACTGAAAAAATTGCCGTCTTCTTATTAGTACAGGGTTTCATTTTTAGTGCATTATTTCCTATTTTGGAAGAAATAGTTGTATCTTCACAAAGTATGTTCCCATAATTACTGTTTTTAAGATTTCTGGATCAGACTTATCCTTACTTTTTGTAATACTGTTTTCTTGTCAGTAGAGCTTCGGTGGCCATGCTTGAAAAAATTATTAACAAAGCAGAACATAGATATTTATAGAGTTAATTATTTGTAAGTAGAATTTTAGCTGTGAAATTTCATATATAGTTTTTGTTATAACCAGTTCTTCAAAGGAAGAAATAGGTTGATATTTATAAAATAATTGATATTAGGAGATATGCTTGAAACTGTACTCACCAGTTATAAACTATTTTATTTAGTTTCTTTTTTCATTGCAGAAATTCTATTTAAACTCTTTGTTGTCATGAATCCCAAATCCATGAGCAACTGTTCTTCAAGAAGGCATTTTTATTAAAATGCTTCTTACAGTGTACTTGACATTAATGGGTATCATTGACTTGCTTTTGATTATTAGAATACTTTTTTGTTTTTCTAATGGCTTCAATATATAACTATTAATTTGAGGTTCTTAATTTTTTTTTTTTTTTGGTTGTACTGTTCACAGGTGGCAAACTCTGGTCATATATCAGTAAGTTTCTCAACAGAAGTCCTGAAGAAAGCTTTGACATCGAAGAAGTGAAAAAGTCTTCAGTTGCTAAAGTTCACCTGCAGCAGCCGGCTTGTAGTCCCCAGGACAGCACCAGCTTTGAATCCGGAGGAAGTGATGGTGGAGCCACGCTCCAAGTTCTGCCTTTGAAGACTAGTCTTACTCCAAGCTCTCAGGATGATAGCAACCAAGATGATGGTGGGCAAGACAGCTCTCCAAAATGGCCAGACTCTGGCTCCAGTTCCGAGGAGGAGTGTACTACTAGTTATTTAACATTATGCAATGAGTACGGGCAAGAGAAGATTGAACCAGGGTCTTTGAGTGAGGAACCTTTCATGAAGACTGAAAGGAATGATGTTGATACCAAAGCTATAGAAAACTTCCCAGGACAGCTTGCTACTGACGGCGACAGCCCCAGCAGACAGCTGAAGTTCTTCCCTGGAGATGATGGCCTTGAAGCCGCTAGTTCTCCAAGAACATCAGATTCCCTCAGTAGATCTAAAAACATCCCCATGGAATTCTTTAGGATAGATAGTAAGGACAGCACTAGTGAACTCCTAGGACTTGATTTTGGAGAAAAATTGTATAGTCTAAAGTCAGAACCTTTGAAACCGTTCTTCACTCTGTCAGACGGAGAAAGCACTCCCAGGAGTGTTAGTACTAGTGAAAGCAAGGTAGAGTGTATAGCTCAGGACACTATTAGCAGGGGCTCAGACGACTCAGTCCCCGTTATTTCTTTTAAAGATGCTGCTTTTGATGATGTCAGTGGTACTGATGAAGGAAGGCCTGATCTTCTTGTAAATCTACCTGGTGAACTGGAGCCAATGAAAGATGGCGTGGCAATGGGACCTACTAAGTTCACACAGACTAATATAGGCATAATAGAAAGTAAACTGTTGGAAACCCCTGATGTTTTATGCCTCAGGCTTAGTACTGAACAGTGCCAAGCACAGGAAGAAAAAGGCACAGAGGAACTGAGTGATCCCTGTGGGCCTGAAGCCCACAGTATAACAGAGAAACACTACGTACAGGGGGATCTTGGGATGTTATTTTTACCAGCTGTTGATCATAGTAATACGGGAGACATGTCTTTGTTAGACAGTTCAGAGTCTCAGTTCCAAGGACTTCGCGTGGTTGAGTCACCAGGAACTGCAAACAACACGGAAGAAAGATTATTCCACATTTCTGACCCACTCTCAGGTGCTAATGAGTATAACGTAAATACAGACACTTTAAAAACTGAAGAAGTCTTGCTGTTTACAGATCAGACTGATGATTTGGCTAAAGAGGAACCCGCTATATTTCAGAGAGACTTGGAGCCTAAGCGAGAGAGTGGGCTAGCACGAGAAGGACACAAGGAAATACATCAGATTTTTGAGGACCTTGATAAAAAATTAGCACTGAACTCCAGGTTTTACATCCCAGAAGGCTGCATTCAGAGATGGGCAGCTGAAATGGTGGTAGCCCTTGATGCTTTACATAGAGAGGGGATTGTGTGCCGCGATTTGAACCCAAACAACATCTTATTGAATGATAGAGGTCAGGAACTTTTGCAAATGCATTTCTTTTTATTCGCTGTTGCTTCCAATTAACTGAGTAGGCGTTTTATCTTGTAATTAGTATCTTCATTTCCTGTCTAGAGCTTCATTATCAGTGCAGCAAATTCACCCCCAGTAATAGCTTCTAGTACTTAATGATGCCATTATTCTTAATGATACTGTTTTTAGCTACAAAAGGAGTAATTACAGTTCACTTCTGCAGAAAATGGAAGAGAAAAATGTTTTGATTTCTCCTGTCGTTTTGTTTTTAGGACACATTCAGCTAACGTATTTTAGCAGGTGGAGTGAGGTTGAAGATTCCTGTGACAGCGATGCCATAGAGAGAATGTACTGCGCCCCAGGTTAGAGCCGCCTCCTAAATGTCGCACTTGCAAAAGTAGCTCTGCAGCTCTCATTTCTTTATCCAAGTTGTATTTTCACTAGCCATTGACAAGATATTGGATCTGGTTATCTCTTCAACCCTTTAAAAAAGATTATTTGGGGGATAAAATCATTGTATGGTCCATAGCATATGTGTATATGTATATTTGTTAGTGTATGCTGTTAAATGGGTTTACGCTTCTCTTAGAACTGGCAATGAATTTGTAGAAATGTCTTAACTTCTTCGTGTTTAAAAAGACTTTAAGTATCCTGAATGTCTTTGAAAAGAAAATCATTTATTTGACTGTATTGGGTCTTAGTTGCTGCAGGCAGGCTTAGTTTTTTTCCATGGCCAATGGAATCTTAGTTCCCCTACCAGGGATTGAACCTCTGTCCCCTGCATTGCAAGGCAGATTATTAACCACTGGACTACCAGGAAAGTCCTCCTGAACCTCTTCAAATGGATCATTTTTATGATGTGAGAGGTAGATGACTAAAACAATAAAATTCCTAAGGCTATAAATGGATAAAATTTGAAATTAAAAAAAAAATACAATGTTGTGACTTCAGTGATGAGCCATCCTGACATTTTAGAACCGATTTTAAAGAATACTTTCCATATTTGAGAAATTTTAGGAAGCATATTCTTCTTGTTTTGAAATAACCAAATATCTGACCCAACAGGTTTCTTTTACTGTATTATCTTTGTTTTCTAAAATTAGAGACTTATTAGAGACTCTCTGGGTTGTTAGGTCCTTCGCTGATAATTACAGGTCTCTTAAGCGTATGAATTGGGTTTGAGTTACTTTCTCTGTCATCAGTGCAGATGGGGCTGTGTTTGAATCCAGTTTGTTCACCCTTTGCCTAGTATGGGCTTGCCTCATAGCTCAGTTGGTAAAGAATCCACCTGCATGCAGTGCAGGAGACCCCAGTTCGATTCCTGGATTGGGAAGATCTGCTGGAGAGGGGATAGGCTACCCACTCCAGTATTCTTGGGCTTCTCTTGTGGCTCAGCTGGTAAAGAATCCGCCTGCAGTGAGGGAGACCTGGGTTCAATTCCTGGGTTGGGAAGATCCCCTGGAGAAGGGAAAGGCTCCCCACTCCAGTTTTCTGGCCTAGAGAATTCCAAGGACTGTATAGGCCATGGGGTTGCAAAGAGTCAAACACAACTGAGCGACTTTCACTTTCAGCCCCTTTGGATGGCCAAAGTTGCTTTACTCGTCACCGCTCTGGATTGTATTGACATGATCAGCTTAGTTGTTGATTAATACAGTATTTAATGCTTACTAGCAAACCAGCGTTTTGTTGATGTTAACATTGTTTCCCTGCATAATGGGAAATAATTATAAGGATTGAAAGAGCTATATGGTTTTTAGTTGTAATTTTCATTGTTAAGAATTATTTCTTTATTGGGGAATAGAAAAGTTTTTCAATATGCCAAGCAGATATCCTTAAACTATTTCCTGAAAACAATGATTTAGATTTTCTTCTTACTGTTATACTCTTTTCTTTTCTCTTTTGTCCCCCAAATAAGGATTGTTTGATTTTGTTTCTTCCTAGGGGCTATAAAGCATAGAACATGCCTACATTTTTTTGTTTCTCACAAATAGATAATATTACGCTGGCTTTTGATCTTATTAGTATGATTTAGTTAATGGGATAACAAAAAAAATTTCATAGTGAAATCACTTTATTATGGTTATCTGCTTTATTTTTTGACAGACTTTCCTCCTTTCTAATTTGATAATAAACAATATTTTAGGTACCAATGTATATAAATATGTATGTTAATATAACGAATTTCAAGGTTTTATTGTTGTTCAGTAGCTAAGCTGTGTCTGACTCTTTGTGACCCTATGGACTGCAGTATGTCAGGCTTCTCTCCTTCACTATCTCCTGGAGTTTGCTCAGATTCAAGGATTTAGGGTCAACATTAAATCTGGGAGTTGTTTTTCTTTTTTAAGTAAAACCTGTTAAATCCTTAAGTGTAGTATAAATCTCACATCAAAAGCAGATGTTTGTAAAGTAGTTTGATGTTTATAACTGACTCTTTATTTCCTATTTTTCTTCTCACTTTCTTGTTGAAAACTATCTGAAGGGTTGTACTTTGGCTTTCTAGCAGATTATTTTTCTTCAAACTACAGACATGTTTAACATCCATAGCATGTTGACCCCCTGAGAATTCTAATACATGTGGAACAAAACCATATGACGTTCATCAGCAGGTACATACTTTGGGCTCTGTACGCAGCTGAATACAGTTTTGTGTACTGAATTTAATTCAGATCAGTTTCCAAGTTCTAATTTTTAAGCCTTTTCCCTGAAATCACTGTTCCCAAAGTTCACCAGCAGGTGGCAGTCTACCATTAATGGATGTTTGCTGTCATGGTCTAGGTTGTCCTTCACTAATATTTGAAAAAAGCTGTCTTCTGAAGAAGGGCTTTGTTTTAATTATTTGTATAAAAGAACTGCAAGCTTTATGAGTTACAAAAGTGTTATAGTATTGAGGCATATATTGAACAATGTGAGAAGTCTCTTCATTCCTTGGACCTATTAATTTATCAATAGGATACAACTCAGATCAGTAATGGCCTTAATTGAAAAGTAATGCTGGTGTTCTAGTTCAGATGATTTGAAGCCTAGAGTTGCAGAACTCAAAGTTAAGTTTGTGTACTCCTGCCCATTGCTTATAATGAAGGGGAATTGCATTTTTAAGGAGCAAAAATTTGTGATTTACTGTTTCTTTCAAAACTGAATAGCAGTGCTGCTGATAAAAATACAAGTAGACTTTGCTCCTCTTCTCAGAGGGGTGGAAGCAGTGATAAGAAGCTGACGTTTCAGTGGTTAAAATCACAAATCAGTGAACACACGGGGACATAGAGTACTAAGTTATCGTTTGATCTACCCCTTGTAGTACTAAGGGTTGAAGTACTTCTCCCATGTCCCCCTTTCCCTCCTGTTTCCCAGCTCTGACCTTAGTACTATTGCCCAAGTAACTCTGAAGCAGGTTAAGCAGCTGATGTTTGCTTAGAAAGTAAAGTTGTCGGAAGATTGTGATGAGAACGACTCACTTCTGTTTAAACAGCGTGTAGCCTCTCCCTCACCACTCGTCTCTCCTGGGAATCCTTATCACACATTTGTCCTAAAAACATTGTCCACCTGCCCTGTACTCTATAATATCAGCAGTGTATCTTTTTATCTTGTGGATGATGTGCCTTTATATTTTGAGAAAATTTTCCAGTAACAGATTCGACAGAAACTTGAGCAAATGCCAGACTAGCAGGGGGGCCATTATTCTGCTCTATAAATAAGTTTAAAAAAGAAAACACACACAGAGAAACCTGTGAATCAACATGTTTTGGTCTAATTGAGGGGAAAAGCAAGATAGATAAATTTTGAAATGCAAATGATCACCTTCTGTTATTTAAGTATAGTTTCTGCCAACTTTGAGATCTTAGATTTTAAAAAGTCAGTTATTTCAGCGATATATATACTACCAGGGATGTCCGATGTTCACAAGTTTCTACAGTGAAATGAAGAACTTAAAAAGTTGTCACTTTTTTATATTAAAGAAAATAAATCCAACAACAAAAAGACAAAAACCATGGAGCTTTCTCTGTCTACATCTGTGAAAAAGCCAGCAAATAAATGGCTGCAGCTGCAGGCCCATCAAGAGGGTCTTGAGAATACGAATTCACTGATCAAACCCAGCCCTGTTTTCAAAGTAGAAGCCATTCCTTTTATATTCACTTTGTATCCTTAGATTATCTAGGATGATTCTCTAGAAAGGTTTTATTTTAAATAAACATTCATGGCAAATGGGTTCCTTTCATACCATAGAAACACAGAACAGAGTTCAGGAAAAGAAAGAGTGAAGAAATAGTCCCCAAAGTGGGAATAGATTTTATAGCATGACAGTGTAAATATAACACTATCTAGTTCCCATCTGAGGAGAGTTTTAGATATTAAGAGATGTCTAGACAGATTCTCCTATTTTTTTAAACTTATTTATTTTTAATTGAAGGATGATTGCTTTACAGTATTGTGTTGGTTTCTGCCATACATCAATCTCCTGTTTTTTGTTACTAGAGATTTTAGGATAATCTGGAGTATTATAGAAAAACTGGAGTTCACTGGTTACTCTTCTCCAGAGGGCTTCCTTATAGTTACTCATTTTATTTCTGTTTGTTTATACACACCTACAAACACAGATTTATGTAAAAGATTTTATGTGCTTTATCACGGGAGCTATTAGCTTATCATAATATAGAATACAATTTTTGTTACAGTATTTTAAATATAGAGGAAAAATAAAAGGTCAAAAAAGTATTTTTTTCTTTTACCAGTGTTTTTTTCTTAGTGGTCTCATCTTTTATCATAAAAAAGCAGCTATAAAATAGTCCTTAGAATATGAAGCACATAAAAACACAAAAGACTGGATTTGAAAGTTTAATATGCAATTAAAACAAGTGAGTAAACTTTGTTTGTATGTTGTTTTTCTGCTGACGTGGCCACTCAGGTCCCCACTCCAGCGCTAGCAGCCTGATGTGGCGTCCTGAAGTGTGCCCTTCACCTGTACTTCCAGCCTGTTATGAGCCTTTATAAATGCTTGAGATTTACATGGGTATTTCTCATTGAATACTTTTCACACTTGAGAATTTATAGGTGAATGTGTGTGTAAATTGAAGAAGTCCAAAGTGCTTTTTACCGCAGCCCCATCTCCACGCTCCCAGATGTCAAATGACAGCTTTGCTTCCTCTCTCAGGCGATTTCACACTTGGGAACAGCTCACAGCTGACGGTGAAAAGTGAAACAGAAAAACCATGCTGAAAACTATCTGCAAAATTCAGTTTTAGAGCATGACATTTATTTACTACCACTCTTTGCTCTTCTTGCCTGATTTTGTCAAATAACCCATGAATATATTTTTGGGGCATAGTCTCTCCTGCCTTTCTCCATAAGCGTGCTTTATACACAATTAGTTGCCTTTTAAGCATGGTATTCCATGTGACAGTTATGTATTTGATAATTAGATCTGAGACTAGGACCGTGGATGGTTTAAAAATACCATGAGGGCATCATAGGTTTAAGATGTAGAATATTATGATGGAATTGAGAATTATCAAAACTCAATATTCTGAAATCAGCCATTAACTCATTGCATGACATAGGCAAATTATTTAAGACTTTTTAGGCCTTAATTTATGAGTAGTAAAATAGATTTTTAAAAACTTTTTTAACATTTTATTTTGAAAAAATTTCAAACATACAGAAAAGTTGGAAGAATTGTACACCCATATTTATCTGTCACCTAGATTCTGCAGTTAACATCCTATAATATTAATATTTGCTTTATCATATATCTACCCGAAGTAGATTTGATGAATATTGAAAAGATGCCAGATGTCAGATGATCTAACAGCCTTCTTATACAAAGTTTAGTCAAAATTGGAGACCATCTTATTAAGGCAAGAACTTTTCCCCTGAGGAATAAATACTGATTTCTTGTCTAACATCAGTAAGTTAAAGAATTATTTCACTTGGAGGACTTTCTAAGTATTCTGTTTTTACTCATATATCATTTGTGCATAAATGATATGCAATATGGAAATGAGGAGTTTATGGAAAATATTTTCATTTGGTGGAAAAGAGCCAAGACAGCTCTTGAATAGTGTGAAATTTAAATGCCAAGATTTTTAACAAAGTTGTCCAAAAGAAGAATCATTTAGATCTCAGAATTTCTGGGTCCTAGGTAACTTCACCATGACTGAGGAATCTAATTTTAAGCATGCGAAGTTGATAGAGAAAGCAGACGAATATAGATGTATATTTTGAAATAATAATGTTATAACCAGGAAGTATGGCTGTATTTCTGGTCTAGTCTTCCACCCCATAGGAAAAGGAAGAAAAAGGCAAGAGGGAACCATAGAGGTAATTTTAAAAGAGTGAAATATCTGTGGTTAATATTTAAACGTTATGTTTCAAACAGAAGCTCTTTTGTTTGATTTACCCTTAAGCAAAACTTCAGCAGTAGCTCTCTTGTACATAGTAAATGTTTTAATGTTTTCCTTGAATGATTAGCAAGTACTTTTAATCTTTTGCCTTTAGTTCCTAATGTTATAAAACTAAATCTATATCTTCTTTGAGAGAAGCAGTATCTTTTCAAGTTTGCCGTAGAATAGTGGAAATTTTACGTGAGGAAAATTCCCTCCGCCAGTGCACTCCACCGCCGTCAGTACCGCTGTGTACTGTGAAGCTTGTGCCCTGAGTATATCAGGTTAAGCAAAAAGAGGTTCAAGTCAACTTAAGTCTTAATTAACCGTGTCCAGGAGGGCAAGAGCTTTCTGATGGAAAGAAGATTAAAGGGTTACTCTGTATGTTGGGCTTCCTAGATAGCTCAGTTGGTAAAGAATCCGCTGGCAATGGTTCAATTCCTGGGTTGGGAAGATCTGCTGGGAAATGGATAGGCTACCCACTCCAGTATTCTTGGGCTTCCCTTGTGGCTCAGCAGGTAAAGAATACACCTGCAGTGCAGGAGAACTGGGTTTGATCCCTGGATTGGGAAGATCCCTTGGAGAAAGGAACAGCTACCCACTCCAGTATTCTGGCCTGGAGAATTCCATGGACTGTATAGTCCATGGGGTCGCAAAGAGTCAGAAACGACTGAGCGGCTTTTGCTTTCACTTACGTATGTTTGAGGGTCTGGAACCTTGGGATCGATCCCTAGGCAGGGTGTATCCTGAAACCTTCATGAATCCCTTAATAATTGGCCAGTCACCTTCACCTCTACATTAAGGTTACTCTGTACTGAAATAGACCCATTTTGAAACCATACTTCTTATCAGATCAGAATGTGATTTGAATCTAGTGGTAAAAATGAGACAGAGTAATAGAGTGTTTAGTCCTTGTTATTTGGCACTTGAGTAAAGACTATATTAGTCCCTCTCAAGAGAAGAAATTTTTTAGCTATTAGAACTAGAGAATTGATAAGGGTAAACGAATTGATACTGTATTTCACCTCTTCTGTGTGAAAACAATGTCTGTCCATTTCCTTGTACTACCTGATATTGGGGAAATAAGGGGTTTACTTCAAGCTTTAGATTATTAAAAAAAAGTTAATTTTCATCTCTTATTTCCTCCTAATCTTTCTCTTTATGATCTTAGACAAATTTCTTTTTTAGAAGAGGAACATGAGATTAGATACTTAAATAGTTTTAAGTAATAGCTGCATTGGGCTTCCCTTGTAGCTCACTCGGTAAAGAATCTGCGTGCAGTGCAGGAGACCTAGGTTTGATCCCTCGGTTGGGGAGATCCCCTGGAGAAGGAAATGGCAACCCACTCCAGTATCACTGTCTGGAAAATCCCATGGACAGAGGAGCCTGGTGAGCTGCAGTCCATGGGGTTGCAAAGAGTTGGGCACAACCGAGCGACTAACACTTAAGAACACTTAATGCTTCTGAAGACCAAATGTGTTTTTGGTAATTGTTCAGTTAATTGACCTTACCACCATATTATTCTGAAGAAGACAGGGAACTATCTTTTACTCCTGATATTTAACACAAAGATGAAAGCTGAGTTCAACATTACATATCAGAACTTTTGCCAAGCTACTTTGACCAAATCCTCAATTTTTATACCATGTAAAATCTTGTCAGTTCGAATCACCAGAAGTAACCAGGTCTGATGCCTTCTAAACAGTTATTCATAAATACTTCCTTCAAATAAATGTTTAAAAATCCTAAGGTTTTAAAAAATTGATGATAAAGCAAATAGAATTCCTGAAGCTTCCTTCATAGCAGTGCATGTAGCTTGGCCTGCCTGACGCAGCAACAGAGCAGCAGGGAGAGGGAAAGCCGTGCCTGTCATATTCACAGTTTTCAGTTAACCTTTTTCTCATCAGTCAACCGTAATGGCTTTGGTTGGGTAACACTGTGACACCCGATGGCTATTCAGAATGGAGTTGTTGTGATATGATCAATGGAAAGTGGAGCATGCTATTGGTTTTTTTTCTACCAGAAATGCAGGGTGAGAGTTAAGTAAGCAGGACTATACAGAGCTCAGAATTATTATCAGTCAGTCAACCAGAAGTCATCTGGTAGTTACCTGTTTCTTATTTTATCTCACAAGAAAACGATATAGTAACGGTACCTATAAACTTACTTGAACAAGTGATTTTTGGCTCTGGAATGCTGCATCTAGTTAAATCAAGGAGTCCTGACCCAAGTTGTGCAGATAATTGTGTAAAAGCTCAGAACATGGTTGCCAGGTCACCACGACAACAAGGAATTAAAATATGGGTAGTGAGAGAAGCAGAAGTCTGTCAAACCTCCCCTGAATTGTCTTAGTGTGGTGTGTTACTTATGTTCAAGTCTCCACAATACAACCCAGGGCCCAGGGTTTCATATCATGAGATTACCTGGAAACCACCCGAATTAGTCTGGTGGTGGCAGGAAGCAAGGCTAGAGACTGGGATGCACTGAGAGAGGGCAGGAGCCCCGCCTCCCTCCCGTCACCTGAGGCGTGAGGAGAAGCATAGAGCTGCTGCAAACTCTCCCCTCTGGAAAGTGCCAGCCCCTGTCATCGGTCTTCTCTGGTGACACTCTAATGAGTCCGAGTGATGCAACAGCAGCAACTTTTAAGCGGTTCATACGCTGTACTTGACAATAAGGTATTTGAATAATGGGTTGAGTACAATGTTGAAGGACTTTATGGCATATGGAGCCAGATAACTGGGAAACTTACATTTTCTGAAATACAGATAAAACTTTATTAAATAACAAAGGAGCAAAATACCCATTTGAAAGGACGGGCTAGGAAATGCAGCTTCCAGGCTCTAGTTCTGGGTTATCTCCAGCTTACCCATTTGCAGCACATTTCATGTAATTGTGTCTAGATTCCTTCCATTGAACGCGGGCAGAGGAAAGCTCAGTTTACTTCCCAGTTCTCTCTTCTTCCTACTCCCAGGGCTTTCCAGTCCCTTTTCCTTACCACATGCTATCATGCTAGGACAGACTGTAGCAGTCACACTCTGCAGAGGGGAGCCCTGGAAGGTGTCCACTTGACCACCCCTCTTTAAGCCACCATCATCTCTTCCCTGGACTATTGCAGTCCTTAGCTCAGTGACCTCCATTTCTACCTTGTTCTAATCTGGGTTTCATCTAGCGGCCAGAGTGATGCTTTAGATAACATTTAAAACTTTCTGGCCTACCACATGAAAGATGCAGAAAGACTTGCTGTAGATCTCTGTGCTCAGTGAGACTTCAAGAAAACGCATGCAGTGCAGCCTTTGCAGGTGTTTTAATGCATCGTGCTGCAAAACTCGAGGTGGAGATGGTTGTCCAGCACACGCCTATTAACGTGCTGCCCACGTGCCAGGCGCTGTGCCTCGGAGCCGGAAAGAAGGCAGATTTGGTTTGATATTGACATTTACTTTTGAAGATTTGTGTGAAGAGACAGCCCAAACAGTAGACATACACAGTTAACTAGGGCACTAATAGACTTTATAGGTGAATAGTTATGTTTACAGAATTGTAGTTTACCAAGCTAACAGAAGATATGCTTAGCTGTCCCTCTTCTCACAGTTTAGTTCCATGTACTGTTGGATATATAAAGAGAAAAGAAATGTTTTCTTCCGTGTTTCTCTTAGCTCTTTAGTCATTATCTGTAGTGGAAGACTAATGCTCAGCCCCTGCATAGAAAATCTTTATACACAGCAAGAGCTGGTGAGAGAAATTGACTAGAATTTTGTAATTCTAGTTCCTTTCAATTAGCAACAGATGCTGCAGGGAAAGACTGTTTGTGTAGAAACACAGGACTAATGTTTCCATGCTCTAGCTGACATGGAATGCTCATTGCAGAAGAAAGATAATCTTTTCCTTGGTTCACATATATCACTAATGATGGATCACATTAAAATAAAAATTTATAAGGCCATTAATGAAGTCTGACTCTTTTGGAAGAAAGTTAACAAACTATTTGTTTTAAATTTTACTGAACTCTTACAGAATTTATGGAAAATTCAAATACCACAGCTTTTTTTTTTTTTTGATACTGTAAAAGTGTATGTGGTGCTTAATTTTAAGGTTCGTAAGAATGTGGCTTAATTTTTATATTGTTCTATTCACAAAAGATCTCTCTTTTATTCTAAAAGCTTATATATTTTTCTTACCTTTTTTTCCCCCAAAAGAGAGACTTGGAATCCTTGAGTCATATAATTAACTTCAAAATTTAAAGAATTGTTTTGGGAAGAAAATCCTGTGACATTAGAGAACTGCATTTACCCTCCCCCCCACCTCCCCTCAAAGTATACTTACTATTGATTATCATTTTAATGTATTCTATAGGTGTATACTTTTAAAATTGTTCCATCATTTTGATATTTGGATCAAGTGCTCCATCATTTATGTGACTAATTCTTTTAGCATCTAAATATTGGTTTAATTTGACTATTTATTTGCAATAATAGTTGCTTTTTTATTGAGTTTTATATGACCTCTTAGTAACAGTTCCACAATTACTGTAACTTCGAGAGTGAAGAGAAATGAAGCGTCTAAGATTCTATTTATTAAAAAGAAGTGTGGTTAAGGGAAAGAGTTTGGGAGAGATATTTAAATACTCTAATTTAAATAGAATTTCTCTATATGTGAACTTACTGTATTTCCTATCATATCCTGGATGGAAGAGAGCAGCAACAGAATATACTGCCAGAGGGAGGTCAAGGAATTGTCTCTTAGTATTTTTGGAATGTGGGTGAGTAGCTATTTGTTGTTATCAGTAGAGGTAAGGAGAAGGATGCAATGACATGTGTGGGTCTCCCTTAGTGGAAAAACCAGGGAACAGAATCAGGTGACGTCACCAGTCTGAAAATGTACCTTAACAAATACATCAAAGCCTAAATGCAGAGTATCAGATTCCCTTCTTTATCAAGCACCATAGCAATGTCTCTTAAAGAAAAGTAAATTCTAACTCTGGGAATTCACAGTTTAAATGCAAGGTAGTTCCTTCTTCATAAAGCTTTATAGGAAGGTTGGTGTTCATTTTTAAAGCTTGGGCTTGAGACACATTTTCTAGCTTTTAAAATTTTCTGTATAGTTTCTTGCTTAGTTTTAGTATTATCTACAGTTATTTCTGAGTCATGTCTTTGACAGATCCACGTGGCTTCAATTGCGTAGCCCTAAAAGGCAGGGCCTGGGTCAGTAGACAGTACGTGTTGTGATTTCAGTAATGTTGGGATCACCTGGCCTCTCCAGTGTCTCAGACTTCATGTAGCCTGAGAGTGTATACTTTGCGTCTTTCCTTTCTCTTCTCATACACATAGAGATTTTTTTTTTGTCTCCTGAGTCCAGGGTTTCTGCTTTTTTTACTTTTCTGGAGTGAGGCTGCTAATAATACAGTTTTGGGGTCAGGTTAACATTATTATTTTTGATTGTACGAAGGAGACAGTAAACTCTGACTGTCATGAGGACTATAAAACTCTTATTCTGTGTTTTAGCAAGCCTTTTGACAATATGGGTTACTAAAGCAGCGTTATTTTTCTGAAAAATATCCTAGCTTGTTGAAGTGTTCTGTGAGTTAAACATGAGTGAAACAGAGGTAAACAATTTTTATGTTGTGATATCTTTATTGTTTTATTTAAACTTCTTTTACTTGTGAATTTTGGTAGTTTGAATCATTAGTGTGAATCAGTGAGATTGTATTTTGTTAGGATATGAGGATTGATAGGGCTAAAGTGGGAGTTCTAGAATTTTACTAAGGAGTTTTGCTGTCCTTCAAAAATTTGGATGAGTTGAAATCTAATCTGGAGCTGAGTTTGTGTCTGCATTATGTTAAATAATGATAGCAGTTAGATTTAGTGACACTGATTGATTTTGCTCACCATCAGGTCTCAGGGGAAGGGAAGAGTTACTGTGGAGAAAAAGGAGAAGAAAGGCTGTGGAATGCTGGCTCTTTTTAGCATAATCCCACTCTTTGGGCGTCTTAGGTTAATGGAGAGAGAAGTTATAAGAAAGGCTCATGAGTGCTTTTGAAAACACTTTCAGCATCATAAAATTACAGGTAGAAAGAGTGTTAGAAGTCTGGCTGTCCTCATTTTCAGAGAAGCCGAAATACCCAGCCGGGCTCAAACAGTAGCAGAACTAGAGCCCCATCCATACATTTCTTTGACTGGAAGACAAAAATACAGCATCCTTTGATATCACTATCTCTTTTTGAGTTTTCGTGGGAATAACCTGAGAATTTGTTTGTTTCCGTAGGAAATAGTTTACTTCCTCCCCCCCGACCCCGACTCCCATCACTTTGGTAATTGCCTGTAGTTACGGAGACTGGGGAGACTGCTCAACCACCCTGGAAACTGCAAATACAGAATGTAGTGTCGGGGGAGGGGTCCACGTGGAAACTCAGCACACTGGGTTTTATAGGGAAGATATTTTAAAATTGACAAAGCAGTGGTAGAGTTTATCCTTTAAATTTTTTGTTTTCTGCTCCGCCCCCCCCCCCCCCCAGAGATTTAAAAAATTCAAGGTGGGAGTTTAAAGGAATTTCTCAGCTTTAACTACATTATACTTTAAAAGAGTGTAAGAGTATAAGAGCTTTTAAAAGAAGCCTCACAGATTTATTTGATATTTCTTTATATTCTCTGTGTTTGACTTTAGATATACATACCTATTTACCTTGTGTTTGTAGTAGCTATCACATAGCTTTACATATGAATTGGCACTCTTGTTTAATGCTTGAAATTTTGTATAGACTTTACAAATAAGCAGTCTTAGAATATTAGTTTTGACAGTTGCACAACCTCAGTCTTCTTTTTGGCAATGAGATTTCAGAGTGTATCTTTAAAATTTTAATATTAAGAATTATTGAATGTTAAAGAATTTTAAAAAGACAACCAAAATATTTTATTCTGATTATTAAAAGAAAGTGAGATTCTATTTTAAAACCCTAAAGGAGAAATTTTATAACTCTTAACATTTACATTTTCTTAGCCGTTGGGAAGTTCTTTGTATCTTGTTGTAGTTTAGAGTTATCTATTAAAATCAAGGACAGTTGGTTATGATGTCAATTTCACATTAATTAATGAATCCCTGCTTAATATAAACTTATTTTGAAGTAGTTCAAGCTGCATTGTTAAAGGGATGGATTTAAAATTGTTTAGTGTCTTTTTCCAGGTTTCCATGAGAAAAAAAATTAACTTTCCAAAGTTGCTGTCTTTATTTATTAGTCCAGTCAGATTCAAGATGATATTCAGCCTAGCTGCCTCCAGATTTTCAGGTGCACTTTTTCTTAGATTGGGGGTTCAGTAGTTTCTTTAGGCTCAAGTGCTTAGAAATTCTGCTTAACCAGTGGTGGCCAAGGGGTGAGGGGAGGAAAGTGAGAATTAGGGGAGGGGAAAAGAAGCAGGCTGTTTGTGGAAGAAGGAAGAGGGGAAGGTCAAGGAAAGATGGAAGAAGAAACAGGGAGTAGATGAAGTAGACTAAGGTTGATGGCGATAGAGTGTCGCCAGCGGCCCCACGAGGTGCCTCGTAGCGCGTCCTGGACTGTACAGTGAGCCCACTGAAAATGGGAAGTGCGTTGGCTTTAGGGCCTGTCTGGGTCTCTGGCTACTGGCTGTGTTGTCTCACATTCAGACTGAGGCTCATTTTGAAGCGCTATGTTGGTTGTTACCTACCTGTTAAGGACTCGGGCAGAAAATTGTGAGAGATTTCAAAGCAGCATAAAAACCAGTGAACCTTGTTCTTAGACGCCTTAGTTGAGCGAGGTTGCAGAAAACCAATAGAGACATAGCACCTTGAGACTCAGTCTCCGGAAGTGCCTCTCAAACTTTTCTGTCCAAGTATTTCTGACTGTAGAGGAGGTATGAAATGGGGACCTCTGAGACTAGTCATATGATCCTGATGTTGCTTTGAAGTCTTTTTATCTTGCAGATCCATGCAAGGATTACATTCTGTTCCATGATGGGTCTGTGTTTCTTTTAATAATAAAACAACATCCTGCCCCCTCCCACACATAAAAATCTTCGATGCTCAGGAAGATGCACTGTGCTTATGGTAGCATCAAGGAGCGCCCCCTACCCCCCATGTGGTAACACGTTTCACCCCCAGTGGCCTTCCTAGCAGTGATCTGGGAAGCAGGCAAGCGCATCGTGTTTGGTTGTCTAGGCTGCCCTGGTGATGGCACTCTGGACCTTAGGTGAATTTGAAAGGTCCCTTTATAAGTTGTATTAGCCATTGATTACCTTGTGAAGACTTACCCCAGTGACCCTTCGCTCAGTTGTGACAGGAAACCTTTGTGAGCGAGGCTTGGGGTGTGATTCTAGTCTAGAGCTCCTCAGGGCATGTTGTTAGACCCTACAACACATGTCTGATTTTCACAACTTAATCTGAGCTGATGGGATCAGGTGTTCCCCCTTTCCCTGAACACACAAATATTGTATTTTTTCTCCTCCAAAGTCTTTCTACCCAAAGAACTTCTCCATAAGGATGCTTGGAAATGTTAAATAATTCGTGTAAAATGTTAAACACGGTTGCTTACATATAGTGAGCAGTCAGCAGATGTCAGCTACTGTTTTATTGTTGCAGCTGTCATTATTGCAGTACATGCCCACTAGCAGCATTCATACACGGAAAGTTAGACTTGGAGGTGCCACATTCAAAACAGATGGCTGGCCATTAACTTGGGGTCTTGAGTTGTGAACGTATAACACCTTTATAAAAGTAAGAAGTATATAGTACTTGCTATATGATTAAAGAAAATGACATAACATATTCTTGAGCAAGATATTTAAAAAGAAATCCATTAACCCTGCCAGGGGGGAAACTGACTTTAGCTTCACATCATTTAGCAACATAGTACGTACATAGAGTTCTGCAGAGCAATAGTGCCTAGCAGGGGACCTAGTTTGTACTGCTTGTAAGTGTTGGTTTGAATGAATCAAATACATTGAGACCTCATTATGGAGACCTGAATGTATACATGCCTGGTTAAGCAAGACATTTGAATCTTACTGAATGTTTAGTGAGAAAGAGAAGCCATTTCAGAATTTTGAATAGGTAAGTGATACAATCCATTGCCTGCCTTGGGCTAGAGGGAAATGTGAAAAGGTTACATACGATGACAGGGCTGTGGTAAATTTCTTCTACTTCCCAAACGTTTCTAAGAACACACATGCTTTCCAGAGTTTCTAGAGCACTCTTCTGAAGGTGGTGGCGGCTCTCTGTGTGGGTGTTGGGAATGGCGGTGGGGTAGTGTATTTGAATCTGGGAGGGGTAGTGTAAGTTCTTTGAATGAGAGCCCCCAAGGAATGGTCCCTCAAGAAAATCTCCTTCAGGAAATCCGTGTCAGAATTGTAGATTATACAGCTAAATTTAACCTAGGGGCCCTCAGATCTAATCCTCATGTTAGGATGAGATCAAGTGAATTCCTCAAGGTTCTTAGGCCAGGACTCTTGATTCCTAGTCCTCTACTGTCTCAAATATATAACACGTGAAAGTAGAGGATAGCCTCTCAGTCTTTTGGCTAAGTTCCAGTGTAACGTAGTAGAGCAAACTGTAGGCAGACAGATTCTTAGGGAGGACTGACCTATAATAGCTTCATCTTTCCCGCTCCAACAAGCCTGAATGAAGTTTTCATGTCATTTCACTATATGTTTAAGAGTATACCACTTAGATACTCGTGTAGGTTAGTAAGTATAGAATGAAAATAAAGATCTCACCATCCCAGAGGCAAAAACTAAAACATTTTGTTGTATTTTCTCTCCAGTCTCTTAGGAAAAAAAATACATATTTTTAAAATTAGATTCTATTGTTTTATAGCTTGTTTTTTAAAATTTAATATATCCAGACATTTACTTACATACTTCAACCTTGTGTGAATACATCATTTAAAATGCTTATGTAGTAATGTTTCATTGATGTGCCAATATATGTGTAACTGACCCTTTGCTGTCAGGTAGTAAGGTAGTTCTAAGTTTTTCAAACAAATTGGCTATTTTATGAATGCAAATGGCTCTCAGGGGATTAGGAGACTTTTGGTCATTCACACAGTGATTTGTTGGTTAAATATCTGTGTTTTCTTCTTACCACCTAGCTGAGAGCAGCTGAGTTAGGGAATAGAGGTGGTCATTTGGTGGGTAGCACCACCGGGGGAGGAAAGACTGCGTGGGAGCTAGTGCGGAGGGCGTAGTTGAACGTGGGCCTTTAGCAACCCAGAATGGGGTAGGGATACGGAAGAAGGTTGCTGCAGTGCAGTAATTTCAGTATTCGGCATAGAAATGGCTCTTTTTCTGATGCCTGTGAGCTTTAAGACTTAAAACTCAAGCTGTATTACAAGTCTTTTTGATTTTCCAACATAGTAGATCCGCTAAGTATCCGTTAAAAGACCGGGCACCTGAGCACCTCTTCCACTTATTATTATTGTCCAAGTTCCAACCTAACTACTTACAAAGCCTTTTCAACATGATTATTGTGAGTTGTGGGCTACCTGAAGACAAATATCAAGCATGTTTTATCTGTCTAATGGAAATGAAAGGGCAGATATATTCAGACTTAGTGACTAGTTGGATCTTATTAGGAAAGGACAAGAAGACATCAAAACATGAGTTAGCTAAAAACCTCAAAAATGGTGAAATGAGGAGTTATTGCTGATTTACTGAGAAACCTGAAAGATTACACCTGAAAACGATTACATTTCAGGAACTTGTGCTGGTGAGAGATAGGGATAACACAGATAAAATTGTAATTTGGAGATATTCTAAAAGCCCTTATCTTAGCCAGTAGTTTCAGTTGTGGCTTAAAACACCGTATCTGTCTGTATTTCTGAATAACAAATTTGCATTTCACATGCTCCTTTAGTTGAAAACAATTGATTATAAAGGAGAGGGGTGATACTATAAACTGGGTCTTAGTTCTGCTGCTGATTTACTGTATGACATTGGACAAGACATGTCACCTTTCTGGTTTCTGTAACTCAAAGGATAATTAATACTGGTTTAGATAATTTTCGAAGTTCCTTCTGAAACCTAGAGTCTTTATTTCTAAAACAAAAAATGACCTCTGAGATAGAGTTGACTGTATATTCTCAAATTTGAAAAATTAAGCAAAATGCTGATCTAGTAGATTCATGTAACTTTTAAGTATAGCATCTTGAAGGTGTCCCTCTATCAACTAAAGAACAAATGTCTCAGTTTAATATATGACTGCATAGGAAAAAAAAAAGGCAACCACAGTAGGTGACCAAAGGGATAAGTAACTTTCAGGAATTTTGAAAGCCCAGTAGTATTTAGTATGTGCTCTCTCAGCATTAAAAAGGTCACCTTGCTAATACATGTTAATTTTGAGAGTTTAATTGACCTTTGGAATTTTAATATCAACCTTTTTTGGTGTGTTTAGAGGTTGGAGCAATCACGGAAGAAACTGAAGCCTGTGATTGGTGGAGTTTGGGTGCTGTCCTCTTTGAACTTCTCACTGGCAAGGTAAGCAGTGACCTGGAGGTTTAATAAGTTTATCCAGATGCTACCTTGATTTCAAATTGAGAATATTTAGCCTTTGCCTTTAGTTTTTAGTTTGGGGACTAAGTAAGAAAACCTTGATATCAAAAGGGATGGGACACCAGAAAAATGCAAATTTATCAAGATTCCAGATGTCTTAAAAAGTAGAATTGTGTTACATTGAATAAATTGATAGTAAAGTTCTGTTACGTCACAGTGTCAGTACATGGTGAGATAGAAGACTAGACATTCTTTCTCTTCCTTTTCTGCGATTCAGTTTTAACAGAGTTAAACCTGTAAGGGTTGTGTAAGGATTTGTTAGAATTCTCTGTTTTAAACACCTGTCTGAAATCAGGAGGAAATTATCACTTTAGAAAATTAATGTAGATATTAAAGGTAGCATGATTTTTTTTCTCAACACTTAATTTTTCCATTCTGTTCTGTCTTAAGTACAGAATTCATGCTCTTTCTGATCAATAATGTTTAAGTAAGATATTTGAGGTTAATAGATTCTAATAGAGCATTGTGCAAATTGCCTCCTGGGACTAAAATAGAAGAAATGAACAGTCATACCTTTGTAAGCAGCCATCTACCTTAAATATGTTGTTAATACTGAGCTCCTAACATTGTTGTGAAATATACAAATCACCTATAGATGTTAACACATTTGAGCCATAAGGTGCTATACATATATAAAACATTATTATTAACAAATTCTCGACTTTGGACGTTTTTAAGAACATTAAAAAATTTCCAAGATACCGAATCCTGTTTTAAGTTTTGGCTGTAATGGAATCTTTCTATTATGGACCATTTTCTTTATATCTAAGGGAAAAGGGCAAGTGGCATAAGCTTATGATGTGATTATGATGACTGCCTTTTTTCCAGTTAGAAGTTCTTTAGGCTCATAGCCTTTGTCCTAGACTGCTTAGAGGGCACTGCGGCTAGGGTGATTGTTGAGCTGTCTGTATTTGCTGTCTGTAAACCCTGTGATGGAACAGAATATGATGTTATTTCGGATAAGAAGTGTATGTGATTGATTGTTTCAGACTCTGGTTGAGTGCCATCCAGCAGGAATAAATACTCACACCACTTTGAACATGCCAGAATGTGTCTCTGAAGAGGCTCGCTCACTCATTCAACAGGTAATTTAATTGACCTATTGGCCAAGTATATCAACCATGCAAATTGGCAGAGCCCACAGCTCTAAAACCTTAAAGAAATTAGTTTTGGGCAAGAAGGACCCATTGTAATTACACGTTCAGAACTAGTACTGTGTATCTTTAGGCTTCTGTTATAATCTTAAGTATTGGTGATGTCAGAACAGTTAAAAGTTGTATTTTATTTATTTTTTTATTTCTGAAATCCAGGCTAATGTTTAGTCAGTTCCATATATCTGTATGGGGGCTTCCCTGGTGGCTCAGAGGTTAAAGCATCTGCCCGCAATGTGGGAGACCCAGGTTCAATCCCTGGGTTGGGAAGATCCCCTGGAGAAGGAAATGGCAACCCACTCCAGTACTTTTGCCTGGAGAATCCCATGGAGGGAAGAGCCTGGTAAGCTATAGTCTACAGGGTTGCAAAGAGTCTGACACGGCTGAGCTACTTCACTTCACTTCACTTCACATGTATCTGTGTAGGCGTGAGATTTAAGTATTGCTTTTAAGCCTGTCTGTAGCTGCTTTATATTTTGTAACCATATATGAATGGCTCCTTTTTTCCTTTTTTTTTTAAAGTTATTGAAGCGTTTATTCCTTAGAGCTAGTCTCGACATTTCATAAATGGCTATTTTAAATCTTTAATTCATATTGATAAGCTTAAGAATTGGCTGGTTGGGAGAGAAATGGTAGAAAATCTTGCCAAGTTAAATCACTTTAGATCCAGTCATGGAACTTGAATGTTGCTGTCAGTTAGTGTATTTCTGGTGGCTTTGAAAAAAGAGACTATTGATAATTAAAGTTTGGTATACCAGAGGTAGGCTCACTCTAGTGAGCTCCTTAAATTGATTCCCTACATTTAAAATGCTTGTCTAGCTTTATGGCAGACTCACCACAGATCAGCAAGAATTGTCAGAACTGTGATCCCTTACACTTTTGGGAAAATATCAATGGAAAACTTATTTGAAAAAGATGAAGAACCAAAATTTTTGTTTAATGAAACACAAATTATTTTTAAATCAGGGAAAGCAAAATTTGTAAAAAGAAAAAAAAAAAGAGAGGAAAAAAAAAAAGAGGAGGGGATAATATATTAAGAAAAGATTTACCTAGTATTTTCTTAGGCAGTGATTTTGGTTCCATTCAGCAAATATATATAAAGGCATGGTGTCATAAGCTGCAAACCTGAGACTCACAAATAGCTATATCACAGATGGATTTGATAAAGGCTATCAGAGCGGTTTAAAAAATACTTTGGCAAGTCAGGATAAAGAGGTGTTATAACTGATGCAGTGGTGGTGTTGGGGAAGGTTTTGTGTAGTGAGTGTTACTTTTGTGGCGCCTTAGCCAGAATTTTGGCATTGGAAGGTTACATGTGGGGGAATAGCTGGGAGGGATGAAAAGTTTGAATGAAGGCGAGGAGTGAGTCAGAAAGACTCATTTGGGAAATCAAAAGTTTGGTTTATCTAGAGTACAGGGAGAATATAGGGATGAGTAACAGTAGTAAATGAGTGTGGAAAGAGAAGCTGGGATTCTCTTATCATAAATACCAAAAGAGAATGATAGTATTTAATTCAGTAAAAAATTGAGATTTGAAGTTTTTGTGCACAAAGAGTGAAAGGATCCGAGTTGTGCTTCAGGAAGATTCATTTGTCCAGAGTATGTAAAATACAAAGAAACATAATTAGGTTGAAAATAGTGAGATGAGAGTACCCTGAGCACTTTGTACAAGGATTAAGAGGTAATGTAAAGATTCATAAAGCATTTCATTCTAATGGAGAGAAAGGACAGCTCCTCCTCTATTTTCCTCTTATTTGTTGTGGAACAGCAACGTAAATTCAAAGTATTTTTTTTGTCTATTAATTTAAGGAGGGCTAGCGGCAACCCACTCCAGTGTTCTTGCCTGGAGAATCCCCGGGATTGGGGAGCCTGATGGGCTACCATCTATGGGGTCGCACAGAGTCGGACACTACTGAAGCGACTTAGCAGCAGCAGCAGCAGCAGCAGCAACTGCTTTTGTTTGTTTCTCTTTCTTAAAGAGGTAGTCATCATGACAAATACTGAGAATAGAATTCCCCACATTAATTAATAAACGTCTGCTGCTCCTGTCTATCAGAATTTATATTGTAAGGAGTCTGAGCTTAAGATATGTTAAGTTCCCCTATACAGATGTGTACATATCTTATATAGTATATAAGTATATATATATATATATCTTATAGTATATAAGTATATAAAAATACTTATATAGTATATAAGTATACTTATATAGTAAAGCAGCATTCTGTCCCTGGCCTGCCTAAGGAAACTACCACTCACGTTAAGGAAACATCGTCAGGAAAGGGAAAAGAGGTCTCTTGGCATGATTAGCAATCTGTCATTTTGACTTTCCTCTTCCACTACCTCACAGTTCATAGAGGTTATTTTAAAAAATCATCAAACAATTTATATGGAAAGAATTATTCCACTTTGAGGAGATTTTCCTCTCTTTGGTCTTTTTAGCTGCTTGCTTTCTTCTAGAGTTCATAATTCCCTGTACCCATGGTTTAGTCATCCCAGTCCAAGTGAATGGTGCTAAAGTAAACGAAGTTACATTTTGAATGCAATTTACAAAATATATATTTACAATTTACAGATCCTCAGAGCATGTATGTTTGTACTTCACAGTATACATTCAGTTCTTTATGACACAATTGCTTTGTCAGTTGAAATATCGATATTATATGAGAAACAAATTTCTGTGCTTCCATTGCTCAGCTTTATTGTCTCTTCTTTAAGAGAAAGGAAGTTGGCAGTGACTGTCTTGGTTTTGCCACTGGTCAACACATTCTCTTAGCAGAACAATCTTTGTGAAATCTCTCAGAAGATCTGGGATAGTATTAATATTTTAAATGGCAGAATAAGCAAGACAGTCATGGGTGAAACAGTTATATTTTTGCCTATGGATTTATACTTACAAGTTTATGAAGAGTTCACGAACTAAGGTAAATTGACTTTCATAAAAGTCAAAATATGAACTTTCATTGGAATTTCATAATGAGGTCATGGTTTGGAGAGAATGGGGGTGGAAAAACCAATTGTAACAAGAAAGAGAGAACTTACATGTTTACATATTTGCCGAAATATTAAAAAGCATGCTATAGTTAATTCTTACCAATGTGTGGTATTTTAGTTTTATATTCAAATGTTTGATGCCTTCCACATCTCAATCAGTAGATATGAATTGTCTGATTCTGAAAATGGATTTGCTATGTTAGAATATTCTTAGATGTTTGTTTTATAATAGCAGCTTTTCTCTTAACACACCTTAGCAACTTCTAATATAAAAATTCTTTGTACTCAATACACTTTAATAAAAAGTCATTTTGAATGCTGGATACAGTAATTTCAAGTGAAAAGACTGAGAGTAGAGTCTTTTGAAGTGTATACTTCACTGCCCTTGTGGATTTGGTAATACCAAAGTAAAGTAATAGATTCTTGGCATTTGCAGATCACACACTCATAAGGCAGTGTGATGCTGTGGTTAACAGCATGGCTTCTGGAGACTTAGTACCTGAATTCAGATCGTATCCTTGCTGTCTACTGCCTAATATGACCTTAAACAAGTTTCTATCTTCTCATCTATAAAACAGAGATAATTATAGTAACTATCATAGAGTTGTTGTAAGTTCAATGAACTAATTTATACAAGGCAATTAGAATAATGCCTAGTACACAGTAAGTGTCACATAAATATTTTGTATTATTATTATTGATAGAGCAGCACTGAGAGCTCATGACATGTAGTAATTTATAATTTGATGAAGTATGCATTTGAATTATAGTAGAGGGTTGCCAGTGTAAGAGTGAGGCTACTGCTGGTGATATATGTTGAAAAGGTCTAGAAAGGTACTGGACTGGCACCCAATAGGAAATCAACTGATATTTTTATATAAATAATTAAGTTAATGATTAGTGAATGGAAGAAAAAAATAGAAATAAAGGAAAAAAGAAGAAACAAATGTGTAGGTTTAATTTGAGTATTGGGGTTTCCGACAGTTGTGGAACCATTAATGTAATCATCCAGATACTTTATTCCAGTTGACTAAATTCTGAAGAAAAAAGTTATATGCTTTAGGGATATTCTCAGATGCGAATGACTAGCCATATATGAGAAGTTTGGAAAGTTCTCTTCTCAAAAAAGGAAATTATAAAGTTGGACAGACTTGGCAGCCCTTTTCAATCACTGGTTGGCCCCTAAACTATGCAGGCACAGGGATGACCCTTAGGAAACCAAGCTTAAAAATGAAAATATAAAACATTTTTTATTAAGAAAGAAAAAAAAAATGAGCAAGTCTGTCAACCTCTGCTTATTATAGTTGGAGGTGAGGGTGGGGGAAAGCAGATTTACAAATCTAGCTGAAAAAAAGTTACCAAACAAAGAATAAACAGCAATGATAACCATCTTCATGGAAAAAATGACTCTGGAGTCACTAAAATATATTGTCTAAGATGTCTCATTTTCAGCAAAATGTTGTAAGATATTCACAGAAACAAAATAGGCAGAGAAAAAAAGCAGTCAATAGAAGTTGCTCTTGGGTGTCCTGAGATTTTGGATATAGTGAAGACTTCAAAGCAGTTATTATAGTTATATTCAAAGAACTAAAGGAATCTGTGTATAAATAACTTAAAGGAGGACTTCCCTGGTGTTACAGTGGATAGGAATCTGCCTACCAATGCGGGGGACACAGATTTGATTCCTGGTCCAGAAAGATTCCACATGCCATGCAGCAGCTAAGCTTGTGCACCACAGCTACCGAGCCTGCAGTCTAGAGCCTGCGTGCTGCAGCTACTGAAGCCCATGCACCTAGAACCTGTGCTCCACAAGAGAAGTCACCGCAGTGAGAAGCTCGTGTACCATGACAAAGGGAGTAGCCCCTGCTTGCTGCAGCTCGAGAGCCTGCACGCAGCAACAAAGACCCAGAACAACCAAAAATAATTAATTGAAAAAGA
Organism: Bubalus kerabau; assembly: GCF_029407905.1. NCBI lineage: Eukaryota > Metazoa > Chordata > Mammalia > Artiodactyla > Bovidae > Bubalus > Bubalus kerabau. The sequence goes on along the minus strand of NC_073628.1, from coordinate 125,372,495 downwards.
ATTAAAGGAAATTAAGACAATAATGAATCAATAAATAAAGATTCTCAATGATACTTAAATCATATTTTTTCTAAAAAAGAGCCAAATAGAAATTCTCAAGTTGAAAAGTACAATAATTGAAATGAAGAATTAAATAGGTGAAAAAAATTCCCTGGAGCATCTCAACAGCAAATTTGAGATAGATGAAGGAAAAGTCAAAGAACTTGAAGACCACGATGATAGTAATTATTCAATTTGAAAACAGATTAAAAATGTTTGAAGAAAAATGAACAGGGATATGGAGACCTGTAAGATGATATTAAATACACCAAAATACATATAATGGGAGTTCCAGAAAGAGAGAATATAGAGAAAAGGGCAGCAAAAAATGTTTAAGACATAATAGCTAAAAGCGTCACAAATTTGATGAAGAACATTAAAATGCATTCAAGAAGCTTAGTGGACATTAAGTTGGAAAATACAGAGAGATCCACATAGGGATATTTCATCTTTCAATTGTTGAAAGACAAAAACAATTTGAAAATTTTGAAAGCAGCCAAGAACAACTTGTATTCAAAGGAACATTGATGTCTAACTTCTTATCAGAAACAATGGAAGAGAAGTTAGTGGAAAGGCATATTTGAAGTGTTAAAAGGAAGTAACTTTCAGCCAAGAATTCTTTATCCAGCAAAATTATCCTTCAAAAAATAAAAATGAAATAAATAAATTTCCAAGTATAGACAGAGCATTCATTCCTAGCAAACCTGTCTTATGAGGAATAACACAGGAAGTCCTTAGGCTGAAAGTTACCATATAGTGACTTGAATCCATAGAAATGAAGACTGTTAGAAAGATAAATATGAGTTAATAGAGAAGACTAAATATGTTTTTTTTTTCTCATTTCTCTGCTCAACTTCTTTTAAAAAACATAAGGTTGAACAAAGCAATATTTATAACACTATGCTGGGCAGTTTATAACACATGTAATATATAGTACTTAATGACTATGTAGTATTTAATGACACATGGATATAATATACAGTATATAGTACTTAATGACTATGTAGTATCTAATGACATGTGGGTATAATATACAGTATTCAGGGCTTCTCTGGCAGCTCAGTGGTGAAGAATCGGCTACCAATGCAGGAGACTTGGGTTCAGTCCTAGGGTTGGCAAGATCCCCTGGAAAAGGAAATGGCAACCCATTTTAATATTCTTGCCTGGAAAATCTCATGGACAGGGGAGCCTGGTGGACTGTACTCCTTGGGGTCACTAAAGAGTCACACATGACTTAGCGACTAAACAGCAACAACAATACAATAGTTAAGACAAAGGAAGGCAGAAGGAATAGAACCATCATAGAGCAAAATTTCTTCGTTTCACTGAAAGAAGTAAATTAGTATTAATCTAAAGTGAAGTGAAAGTGAAGTCACTCAGTCATGTCCGACTCTTTGCGACCCCATAGACTGTAGCCTACCAGGCTCCTCTGTCCATGGGATTTTCCAGGCAATAGTACTGGAGTGGATTGCCATTAATCTGAAATAGACTGTGATAAATTAAGAAGCATATTATAATCTTGATAGCAACCACTCAAAAAATAGTAAGTTAATAGAGGAACTGAAACAGTACAGTAGAAAGTATTTGGCACAAAACAAGGCAGTAAAGAGGAATAGAAAAGGCAGTAACTGGAGAAAGCATAGCAAAATGGCAAATGTGAACTCACCGTGTAATTTAGTGTGAACCTCTAAGCATGTGAAGCTAAAGACAAAGATTGTTCACTGGATAAAAAAGATCCAATTATCAGTGTATGAGAGGCATGCTTGAATTAATAAACACAAATAGGTTGAAAGAAAAAGGGTGGGAAAAGATAAATGATGCAAACAGTGACCACAAGAGAGATGAAGTGGTTTTATTAAATATCAGATAAAATAGATGTGAAGATGAGACTTATCAGAGACTAAGATTTTTTTATAATGATGAGAGGGTCAATACAAAGAAAGATATAACAATTATAAATGTATATGCTCTAATAACAGCTTCAAAACATATGAAGCAAAGTCCTACTGAATTGAAGGAAAAATAGATATTCCAATAAGAAATGGAGGCTTCGATACCCTATTCATGATAATTGATAGAAAATCAGCAAGGATATAGAGAGGACTTGAACAATACTATCAATCAACTCTGACATGTATAGAACAATGATTGTAGAATACATTCTTATCACATGCACACGGAATATTGTCTGTGATAGATCATTTGCTATGCCATAAAACAAGTTTCAGTATTTGAAAGACTTGAAATCCCATAGCATACACTGACCGTAACAATTTTTTGTTAGAAATCATCAACAGAAAGAGATCTGGTGAGTCCATAACAGATGTTTGGAAATTAAACAACAAATTTCTAAATAGCCTGAGTCAAAGAAGAAATCCCAAGAAAAGCCATAACATGTTTTTAATGGAATGAAAACAGATCCACAGTATATCAAAATTTACAGGATGCAGGTACATCAGTTCTTGAGAAAAATGTATGGCTTTGGAAATCTCTATAGGAAAAGAATGGTCTCAAATGAAAATCTCACCTTGTAATTGAGGAAACTAGAAAGAGAAAAAGCATTTTGTAAAAAGCAAAATAAATCCAAAACAAGCAGAAGAAAGCAAGCAGAAATCAGTGAAGAGAAAATCTTCATTGGCTAGAAGATAAAAATAAGAGACAAATTAAATCTCAAGTTGGTTCTTTGAAAAGATTAGCAAAATTGGGAAATCTTTAGCTGACTTCAGAAATGAGTATTTTAAAAAGGTAAGGGAAGGGCTGCCATATGACCCAGCAGTCCCACTGCTGGGCATACACACCGAGGAAAGCAAAACTGAAAGAGACACGTGTACCCCGGTGTTCATTGCAGCACTGTTTATAATAGCCAGGACATGGAAGCAACCTAGATGTCCATCCACAGACGAATGGATAAGAAAGTTGTGGTACATATACACAATGGAATATTACTCAGCTATTAAAAAGAATGCATTTGAATCAGTTCTAATGAGGTGGATGAACTGGAGCCTATTATACAGAGTGAAATAAGCCAGAAAGAAAAACACCAATACAGTATATTAACACATGTGTATGGAATTTAGAAAGATGGTCACAATACACCTATATGCGAGATAGCAAAAGAGACACAGAGATAAAGAACAGACTTTTGGACTCTGTGGGAGAAGGCGAGGGTGAGATGATTTGAGAGAATAGCATTGAAACATGTATATTACTATATGTGAAATAGATCGCCAGTCCACATTTGATGCATGAGACAGGGTGCTCAGGGCTGGTGCACTGCGATGAGCCTGAGGGATGGGATGGGGAGGGAGGTGGGAGAGGGGTTCAGGATGGGGGACACCTGTACACCTGTGGCTGATTTGTGTTGATGTATGGGGAAAGCCACTACAATATTGTAAAGTAATTAGCTCCCAATTAAAATAAATAAGTTAATTTTTAAAAAAGGCAAGGGACCTAGAGTATCCAAAACAATTTTTTTTTTCAATTGGAATTGAGTATTTATTTAGTACAGAGTATGTGCAGACTAGAGACTATAGAAATAACCTAACAGCTGATAGCAGATGATAAATTGTATACTATACTGTCAATTAAAAGTTAGCTCTTAAAATGCTTAATAAAACTTTAGAATGATAATTTTTTACTGAAATACTCATACTTCAAAAATTTGTTCTGTTATGATGATACATGGCTTTGGCTGGAACTGAGTAGTGTACTGTTTTGTTTTGTTTTTTTGATCTGTAAATGTGTTTATTTCAGTCCTGGGAAGTTTTTAAAGTATTATTTGTTTGACAGTTTCTTCTCCTCCATGTATTTCTTTTTCCTGGAACACCTACTAGTTGGATGTTAGGCTTCCTGCATTAACTGTACTCATTTTTTAATATTCTTTTTTAAAAATTTTGTTTATTTATTTTAACTGGAGGATAATTACTTTACAATATTGTGGTGGTTTTTGCCATACATCGACATGAATCAGCCATGGGTGCACATGTGTACCCTCATCCTGAACCCCCCTCTCATGTCCCTCTGCATCCTATGATTTTTCAATAAAAATGCCAAGATAATTTTGTGAGAAATAGTCTTTTCAACTGGAGAAGGCGATGGCACCCCACTCCAGTACTCCTGCCTGGAAAGTCCCATGGTGGAGGAGCCTGGTAGGCTGCAGTCCATGGGGTCACTGAGGGTCGGACACGACTGAGCGACTTCACTTTTACTTTTCTGCATTGGAGAAGGAAATGGCAACCCACTCCAGTGTTCTTGCTTGGAGAATCCCAGGGATGGGGGAGCCTGGTGGGCTGCTGTCTATGGGGTCACACAGAGTCGGACACGACTGAAGTGACTTAGCAGCAGCAGCAGTCTTTTCAACAAATGGTGTTGGGAAAATAAAATATTCACATGCTAAAACCAAAATGAACTAAGACTCTTAATTCATATCATATGCAAAAATTAACTCAAAAGTAGCTTATAGATCTATATGTGGAGTTGAAACTATAAAATCATAGGGAAAAAATAGGAGAAAATCTTCATGACCTTGGGTTAGGAAAAGAATTATTATATGTAACACCAAAATATGATCCATAAAAGAAAAAAATGATAAAGTGGGCTTCATCAAAATTAAAAACATTTGTACTTCAAAAGATAACAGTGAAAAATTGAAAAGACAGGCCACATACTGGGAGAAAATACATTCACATCAAGTAACTGATATGTTTTCAGAATGTGTAAAGAAACCCTTTAACTCAGTAAGCAGACAGCTCAGTATAAAAATGGGCAAAGATTCACCAAGAGGCTATATAAATGGCTAATAAGTATATGAAAAGATGCTCAGCATTATTAGTCATTAGGGAATATAAATTAAAACCAAAATAAGACATAATTAATACCCACTAGAGGGACTATAGTAAAGAAGATAGTATCAAGTGTTGATGCGGATATAGAGAAACTGAAACTCTCATACATTGCTGGCAGGAATGTAAAATGGTACATACTTTAGAAAAGTTTGGTAGTTTCTTAAAAAGCTTAACATAAACTTAACACACAACCGACTGTTCCCACTCTTAAGAATGTCCTTAAAAGAAATGAAAAGACATGTCTGCAGGAAGTCACATATGTAAATGTTAAAAGCAATACAATTAATTGTAGCCACAACCTGGGAAGTCCATGTGTCCATTAACTGGTGGACAGATTCACAAAATACGTTATATCCAAACAGTAGTAGTACTGTTAGTTGCTCAGTCGTGTTCAACTCTTTGCAACCCCATGGACTGTAGCCCACCAGGCTGTTCTGTCCATGGGATTCTCCAGGCAAGAATACTGGAGTGGCTTGCCATTCCCTTACTCCAGGGGACCTTCCTGACCCGGGGATCAAACCTGGGTCTCCTGCATTGCAGGCAGATTCTTTACCGTTTGAGCTACAGGGAACCCCAAGTAGTTATATTCAAATAGTGGAATGCTATGCAGAAACCAAAAGGAACAGACTGTTGACACCTTCTACAACACCTTCTACAACACAGATGGACCTTAGAAACATTATGCTTAGTGAAAGAAGGCAGCTGTTTTATGATTTCATTTATATGAAATATCCAGAAGGGGCAAGTTTATAGAGATAGAAAGCAAATCAGTGGTTGCCTGGGGGTGGGGATGGAAATGTAGATTGACTGCAAACAACATGAAGAAACTTTTTAGGGAGCTCTTCAAATTTGCTAAGAGTCATTAGGTTGTACGCTTGCAATAGATAAATTTTGTGCTATATAAATTATCTCTCAGTAAAGTTGTTAAAACAAAAATTTGAGGATACATGAATGTCTTAAGTAACACATTCTTTCAGTATGACCAGCGTCATCTGTCACTGTGTATGACTGCTTTTATTTTCCCACACAAATCATGTTGCAAATAACATTATTAACTTATTTTAGCCTTATTGCTATTAGTGAAGAAGTTGAAACACATTTCACTCATTGGATCAAATTGTTCCATGTGAGTCGGCTGTTTCAAAGAAAGCAGTTTTAGAATATGAATTTGCTTATTCAGACCTTGGGCTTCCCAGGTGGCACTAGTGATAAAGACTCACCTACCAAGGCAGGAGACATAACAGACGCAGATTCCATCCCTGGGCTGGGGAGATCCCCTGGAAGAGGGCATTCTTGCCTGGGAAATTCCATGGACAGAGAAGCCTGATGGGCCCCAGCCCATAGGGTCACAAAGAGCTGGACATGACTGAAGTGGCTAGCACACACATTCAGACCTTAGGTAAAGTTTAGTCCCGGGGCATATATAATTCACTAGAGGTTGAAAGACTTAGTGTGCCTCTCAGACTTTCTGACCATGAAAGGAGTAGCTGGATCTCTCAGAATTTGGTGCAATATCTAATTAATGTCATGATCATACTTTTGGAGTAGGAAATTGATAGGTGGAACTATCCTATGGATATACAGTATAGATATACTAGATATATACTAGATATACTATAGCTATATAGTATATCAGAGAAGGCAATGGCACCCCACTCCAGTACTCTTGCCTGAAAAATCCCATGGACGGAGGGGCCTGGTAGGCTGCAGTCCATGGGGTCGCTAAGAGTCTGGCACGACTGAGCGACTTCACTTTCACTTTTCACTTTCATGCATTGGAGAAGGAAATGGCAACCCACTCCAGTGTTCTTGCCTGGAGAATCCCAGGGACGGGGAGCCTGGTGGGCTGCTGTCTATGGGGTCACACAGAGTTGGATACGACTGAAGCGACTTAGCAGCAGCAGCATATAGTATATAGTAACAAAGTGAGTTACTCAAGGTGGTATCATTTGAAAAGCCATAAACTCAGATATATTCCCCAGCACCCGTAGCTAGAGTGGTGTTACAGACGCAGTCCTCTTTCAAGGAAATATAAGTTGGCTGTCATCAAGTCCGTTTGTTACTGAGGTTGAATTTAGAAGTAGTTTCTTTCATTATGTTTTTATTTTCCTTTGATTCTTTAGTTAGATTCCCACTACTCACTTAAATCCTTCCTTTTTAGCTCTTACAGTTCAACCCTGTGGAGCGGCTTGGTGCTGGAGTTGCTGGTGTTGAAGATATAAAATCTCATCCGTTTTTTACCCCTGTGGATTGGGCAGAACTGATGAGATGAACAGAACGCAGGGTTCTCTGCACACATTCTGGCCTTCTCTGCGACAGGCATCTCTAGCAGGGAGGCAGCTCAGCCTCACACTCACTCACGGGACACCAAGCATTGGGATGAAGAGCTTTAGAGGAAGTGGAGAGAAAAGGCCCGAGAGAGAACAATTCCTTTACAGTTACTGTCTGGACAAGATACTGGCTACCTTTGCAAGGGGCTGTTAACGTACAAACCAAGGTGTGATCTTTATTTTATCTGCATTTAGTGGTGCAGGTGAGTTGTAAACCCAACTAAAAGAGGAATGACCTTCAAGAATTTCCTCTGAGATGAAGCTCCGAGTGTAGAAGGAAGTGTTACTTGAAAGGATGACCTTGACATGGCAGCTGACTGTGCTTTTCGCTAACCAAGATACATATACTAAAAGTGCTTCACAAGTCATGTCATCTATGAAGCTTAAAAAATGAGAAAAAAAAGAAGATACACATCATGTCTGATAGGAAACCTCAACCACAATGCTATATAATTAATGTATATCAAATGTGGTCCCATAGTCATTCTTTCTGAAGTCCACTTAAAAAAACACTTCCTGTTGTCAACTCTGTACTTTCTTGATTGGTATTGCTAGCAGTAGGGTTCATATGAGCTCTCTCTCTCTCTCTCTCTCTCTCTCTCTTTATCTTTATCTTTCCACTTTGTACACCCTTTGCCTATTGTCATATTCTGTTCTTCCTACCGCTACTAATACATAGGCAGCAAAAAAGGAAAGGGAGTATTTATTTCCCCAAATTGTATCAACTTAATAAGAATTAAAGAATCATGATGTAAAATAAATGAGCTAAAGATTGAAGTCTCTCTTTTAATTGCTTACAATTTTTTTTCTATTCAAAGACCTCTCTTCCTTTTATTTTGAAACGTAAGCAGTTTCTGCTTCTTACTGTGTTTGACTTTGTTTTAGTTTTTTGGCTGAGTATCCTAAGAACCAAAGGATCTGATCTCAGTGGGATTGAACGGCAATCCTATTTTATTATGTATTGACAGGATTTTGAGATTTGACCTCCTCATCCACTTGACATTGTGTCGAAAGAACATGAGTATTTATACATTTGTGTTTGTTATTTCTTTCTGTTGCTGAGATCGCTCCTGTAGTCATACTGTGTTTACAACAGAATACAAACTTTTTAAGTTAATGCATGTTTTTTTTAAACTTTATCCAAAGATGAAAGAATAAATCACCATTTCCAAATGGTGCCACAAACATAATGAAAATTTTCTGTATGTTTTAATTCTTTGTATTTTCAAGATCTGTGACAGAGCCTATCCCCACCCCAAGAGCCTCTGTGCAGCTTCCAGCTGCCATTGGCCAGGCCCGCCCATCACATTAAATGGAAGCAGAAAAAGCTTCAATGGAACGAAGGAAATGTGCAAGCATTTTCCTCGTTCTGTTATCCTACTCCCCCACTTTCCTTTTTGGTCCCCTATAACCTGAACCCCAGCTGAAGGGCTGCAACAACACCAGGATGGGGAGCAGGTCACCAGGATCATAGCTCAGTTGAGATGACATCACTCTCTGGAACTGGATTTCAACTCGCCATCCCCCAGGTCTCAAAACAGGAACTCATGCAGGTGAGACACAAGAATGACTTCCTGTGTAGGACTAGTGGGAAATCTGTAAGTAGTTAGAGTTGGTCATTCCAGAGCTTCCTTCCAGAAGTGCCCTATGACATAAAGTAGGACTTCACAGCTAAGGTGACCCTCCCAGCCCTACCACATGACTTTAATCCCTGGGTTCAAAGGACAGTGTTAACAGATGGAATTGTGTTGACATAAATCCGTTGCTTCAGTTTCTCTCTTTCTGTGTTTGGAACTTGTACTTAATGTAAATACATCATTCATAATCATGGTGGACATGAATTATAGAGTAATAAACACGCAGGGTAAATGGCTTTGAGGTGGTGGACCCAAGTCTGTTTTTACTTGATGATATGTATTAGAAAAATCAAAATCAGAGAACTTACCACTTATATTTCTCATTTTATTTTTTAAATTTTTCTCTCAATTAGTTTTTTATTGTATCAAAATTTACATAATAAAATTTACCATTTTAACTACTTTTAAGTATACAATTCAATGCCATTAAGTATATTCACATTTTTTCCCAGCCATTACCACTGCGTTTCAGAATTTTTAAATCTCTAAAACTGAAACTCTTTACCCATTAAACAAGAACTTTCCATTCCTCCTCCCTCCACCCCCTAGTAACCACTGTTTACTTTCTGTATGAATCTTATTTTCTAAGTCTCTCACAGAAGTGGAATCATATAATATCTGTTCTTTTTTGTCTGACTTATTTTGCTTGATATAGTGTTTTCAAGGTTCATCCATGCTGTATCACATACCAGAGTTCCATTCCTTTTTAAGGCTGAATAATACTCCATTATATGTATATACCACATTTTGTTATCCATCATCAGTGGATCTCTGTTATCCATATCAGTGGACATTTGGATATTTCTACCTTCTGGCTGTTGTAAGCAGTGTCTTTAAGAACATTGATGTACAGATATCTGTTTGAGTCCTTACTCTCATTTGATTTTATATTTTTGTATGAAATTACCAATGCCATTGACTGTTACTTTACTACATTCTTTAAAAAGAGCTTTTCCAGCAGGTTGCCAATAATTTGGCATAATGCCACCTATCTTCAGACATGCTATGAATATCTACCATTTCTGTTTCACAGAAGGGGTAAGTTAAGGTCCCTAAGAGTAACAAAGAATGCTGCGATTTTAACAGTTTGTTTTAACAATGGTATGAGTTAAGACTTTTGGGAGACATGTATGTCTTCAATTTACTTGTTATAATTACTGACCTCTTGTTAACATGTTTAAACCTGTATTTTAAGCCTTTCTAAACAGCTATAATTCCTATTGTGTTTTGACCCTCAGGCTTTTCCTACCCTGTCTTATTTCAGAATCATTGTGAACCAAGATTAAGTTTAGCTTTCGTATACTGTGTGTAATGAAAAAGGTAAAATCTATAAATAATATTCATGCTATGACCAGTAACACTATATTAGGACCCTGCACATAATGTATGCCTTAGTTGAATTCCACTTGCCCATAATTTATGACTCTAAATAGAAAAATAACCTAATTGTAGCACTGAGAATTTCTTCGCCTCACAGGGAGCCTTTTCTAGCATCTTTATTGGACTCACTTAGGGATTACTTCCCAGGTGGCAGTAGTGGAAAAGAACCCGCCTACCAAAGGGGAAGATGTAGGAGACTTGGTTTCAATCCCTGGGTCAGGAAGATCCCCTGGAGGAGGGTATGGCAACCCACTCCAGTATTCTTGCTTGGAGAAGCCCATAGACAGAGGAGCTTGGTGGGCTACCGTCCACAGGGTCGTAAAGAGTCAGACATTAACTGAAGCAACTTAGCACACACAGGGATTACTTTATAGCAGAGGCCAAGGCATAAAGGGATCATCTTTTTTCTTAGAGTCGTGGATTTAACCTCTGGTATATCTAAATACTCTGGATAATGAAACCTGGTATTTCAAGTTCTTTTTCTAAGGATTGTGAAATATAGAAAGTCTTAGGGTGGTATCTGGTCTCACCTGTGACTAGCCTTTTAGCTTTAATAACAATATTCTAGATCTGTTCCCTTACCTATGGAATGAAAAGGCAGTTGAGTTCTAAGCGTCACAAGTATGTGGTGGACTTTTTCAGAATAAACCAACATTGTAAAAATGCAAAGTTAATGAAAATCTTTTAAATTGGTACTTAACTGTTTTCTTGTAATGCTTTTTTAGTAATCCCAGATACTTGGGTTACTGCCATGTATTCGCTCAGTAGCACAATGCTTGGTGGTTATGTGGCTATAAAAATTAAAAATAGATTGAAATATTACAGGGCTGTTTCTCTGTCAGCTCTACGCTGGAAAAGGAGAGTTGAAGGTCTAGATAGAAGTGCATGGAGGTGAAAGGAGCAGGACACACCTACATTTGCTTACTTCTCAGACCTCTCTCCACAACTCCGGTGGTTTTCCTACCCCTGTTGCCCTCATCTATCATGTTTCACATGCTTATTTGACTCACTTCTTGGGCAGGCACAATCAGAGTACAAAATTGATACCTTCTGTTCCTATTTAATGCAGAAGAACATTAACCTCTACCAGTCTAGGTAATTTGGACTTTTGAGTCTACTCAGCTCATTTTAAGGATTTCATATTAAGTCCATGTTGAAGGGTTACTAAATGGCAAAAGCTATGAAGTCAGTCATTTCTCAGTAAGATTGTAAACACAGCAGGGAGACGGGAAGCAAAGTACTACAGGTTTTTATGATTCAGCAGCACTTACACTCAGTAAATAGGAAACCAGAGGACAGGCTTCCTTTTTTAGGAAGATTTATAATAGTGGTGATATGTAGTCAGATGGCAGAGCCCTGCCTTTTTTGTCCCTGCCATGTGACTTCTTCCCTCGATCCAGGGGTCTGGCACAGGGAGAAATAGCGACAGAGAAAACGTGAGGAGGTGCAGGAGAGAAAGTGACTTGAGTGTTACTCTATGAGAGTGAGAGCAGGGCTGGTGAGGTGTGTGGGCCCAGGTTTCTGGAACAATGAGTGTACTTTTTTGAGCTGAAGTACTATTCTTTGTTCTTCCCCCAGCGAGAGTTAAGCAGAAACAGAAACTGTTCCTCTTCTTCCAGGAAAAGAGATGCTAAACTACCTTTTGGAAAGAATTAAGTGACTCACTTACCCAGAGTTGGTTCTAGCTCTGCTTTCTTGCAGAGGACAGCTGGTATGTCTGCAGTAAAGGAAGAGGCCAGAAGTGTCTCCAAAGAGCTGCTTTGACTTCTTCGGGCAAGAAAACCTCTCAATGAATAAGAAAGAATGGCCAGCAAACCAGCTTCTGGTCACACTTAGAGATGTTGGTGTCCTGCTTTTGTAAATCTCAAAAAACTGTTCATATCAAAAAGGTAACTCTTCTGGGCATGTTGATCAAATTCCTCCTAAAGCTAAACCACAAGGTATGAGTTTGACCAGCCCCACCTAAAGAGGCAAATGTCAAAGGGGATTTGACACATGTAAAAAGACTTTAACCTGTTTCATTATTCGAACCAAAATAACAATTGGAATGTGATGTTGCCCTTATCTCATGGGAGACAGACATAAAATAGTAACATCGAATAGACAGACTTAATAGTGACATCAGATCAGATCAGATCAGTTCAATCGCTCAGTCGTGTCCGACTCTTTGCGACCCCATGAATCATAGCACGCCAGGCCTCCCCGTCCATCACCAACTCCTGGAGTTCACTGAGACCCACGTCCATCGAGTCAGTGATGCCATCCAGCCATCTCATCCTCTGTCGTCCCCTTCTCCTGCCCTCAATCCCTCCCAGCATCACAGTCTTTTCCAATGAGTCAACTCTTCGCATCAGGTGGCCAAAGTACTGGAGTTTCAGCTTTAGCATCATTCCTTCCAAAGAACACCCAGGACTGACCTCCTTCAGAATGGACTGATTGGATCTCCTTGCAGTCCAAGGGACTCTCAAGAGTCTTCTCCAACACCACAGTTCAAAAGCATCAAGTCTTTGGCTTCTTCACAGTCCAACTCTCACATCCATACATGACCACAGGAAAAACCATAGCCTTGACTAGCCAGACCTTTTTTGGCAAAGTAATGTCTGCTTTTGAATATGCTATCTAGGTTGGTCATAACTTTCCTTCCAAGGAGTAAGCATATTTTAATTTCATGGCTACAGTCACCATCTGCAGTGATTTTGGAGCCCCAAAAAATAAAGTCTGACACTTGTTTCCACTGTTTCCCCATCTATTTGCCATGAAGTGGTGGGACCGGATGCCATGATCTTCGTTTTCTGAATGTTGAGCTTTAAGCCAACTTTTTCACTCTCCACTTTCACTTTCATCAAGAGGCTTTTGAGTTCCTCTTCACTTTCTGCCATAAGGGTGGTGTCATCTGCATATCTGAGGTTATTGATATTTCTCCTGGCAATCTTGATTCCAGCTTGTGCTTCTTCCAGCCCAGCGTTTCTCATGATGTACTCTGCATAGAAGTTAAATAAACAGGGTAACAATATACAGCCTTGACATACTTCTTTTCCTATTTGGAACCAGTCTGTTGTTCCATGTCCAGTTCTAACTGTTGCTTCCTGACCTGCATACAGATTTCTCAAGAGGCAGATCAGGTGGTCTGGTATTCCCATCTCTTTCAGGATTTTCCACAGTTTATTGTGATCCACACAGTCAAAGGCTTTGGCATAGTCAATAAAGCAGAAATAGATGTTTTTCTGGAACTCTCTTGCTTTTTCCATGATCCAGCGGCATAGAAAGTAAAAAAAAAAAGACGTGAAGTGTTGGCAAAACAAAAATCTGTACAACTTTATAGTCTTGGTTGTTCTGGAAGGAAAATGTATTAGATATTTGAAGGATCTGTCTTCAGCAAAACATTCTAAAAGCCTAAGAAAACTAAAACTGAACACGTCCCCTCCCTGTGCTCGCCTTTTCTCATTCTTCTCCGTCTTCCTCCCTTCATCTTTTCTTCATCTGCCCACCATGCCTCCTGTGGGCTTCTCTGGTCATTGAACAAAAGACACAGTACTTGTCTTCAAGGACCTTATGAAACTCGGGGAAGAAAGCATAAATAATAAGTAGGGCAGGACGTGTTAGTGTTAGAAGGTACAAATAGAGTATGGTGAGCCTACAAAGGCAAGATCAGAGCAACGGCAGGAAGGCTGCCTATATTGGAATGGAACCTTGACCTTTGAATAGTATTTTTAAACATAAGGACTTCTCTTTTTCAAGATTTTGTTTGGGAAGAAGGAAAATCTCCAGGGGAGCAAAAAACAGTTGTGTACAAAGGCCTGGAGCTAGGTAAAGGTGAAACTGTGCCTATTCTATTGGGGCTGGTGTGTAGATGTATGCTTTTGAAAGGTAGGTTGGGGCCAGGTTAAATGCCACCTAGAGACATTTGGACTTCCTTCTCTAAATGGTAGGGGGCTTCAGAGAGATGACATTATTGCAGCCTGCTCTTAAAAAGGTAACTTCAGGGTTTGAATGGAGGATAAATTGGAGAGAGGGTGATAAGACGTTAAGAGATCAGTTAGGAGTTAACTGCAGACATCCAGGCAAGAGATAAAGTCCTGAGTTCAGGCAGTAGAATAGAGGGGTACATGACTGTCCACTTATCTGTGTCTCTCAGGTGCAGAGTTTCCCTAGCAAATAATTGCTTTTCTTTTTTTTTCAAAGACAGTTTATCCTAGGAGATATGGATTTGTAGTTTCAACATTCAGAAAACTAAGATCATGGCATCTGGTCCCATCACTTCATGGGAAATAGATGGGGAAACACTGGAAACAGTGATTGACTTTATTTTGGGGGCCTCAAAAATCACTGCAGATGGTGATTGCAGTCATGAAATTAAAAGACGCTTACTCCTTGGAAGGAAGTTATGACCAACCTAGATAGCATATTCAAAAGCGGAGACATTACTTTGCCAACAAAGGTCCGTCTAGTCAAGGCTGTGGTTTTTCCAGTAGTCATGTATGGATGTGAGAGTTGGACTGTGAAGAAAGCTGAGTGCCGAAGAATTGATGCTTTTGAACTGTGGTGTTGGAGAAGACTCTTTGGAGTCCCTTGGACTGCAAGGAGATCCAACCAGTCCATTCTGAAGGAGATCAGTCCTGGGTGTTCTTTGGAAGGACTGATGCTAAAGCTGAAACTCCAGTCCTTTGGCCACCTCATGCAAAGAGTTGACTCATTGGAAAAGACTCTGATGCTGGGAGGGATTGGGGGCAGGAGGAGAAGGGGACGACAGAGGATGAGATGGCTGGATGACATCACCAACTCGATGGATGTGAGTTTGAGTGAACTCCGGGAGTTGGTGATGGACAGGGAGGCCTGGCGTGCTGCGATTCATGGGGTCGCAAAGAGTTGGACACGACTGAGCGACTGAACTGAACTGAACTGAACTGAACTGAAAATCACCCCTAAGCAATCACCAGAGAAACAAACCAGGAATTTCTATACTTCCGCCTATTGGTTGTCAATGCTGTTCACTGTTCTGAGCTTAAAACCCCCGGGACCTCCTCTCAGTTTCACTCATCATTTTGGGACACTTCGTCTCACCTTCTAAAGAGTTGGTCTGCTTTCTATGTGGATAGCGCTCCACTCCTGTTCTTAGAAGGTGGTGTGTCCTGCCAGGGGATTGTTTGCTCCTCAGACATAGCTTAGCTTCAGTTCAGTTCAGTTCAGTCGCTCAGTCGTGTCCGACTCTTTGCGACCCCATGAATCACAGCACGCCAGGCCTCCCTGTCCATCACCATCTCCCGGAGTTCACTCAGAATCACGTCCATCGAGTCAGTGATGCCATCCAGCCATCTCATCCTCTGTCGTCCCCTTCTCCTCCTGCCCCCAATCCCTCCCAGCATCAGGGTCTTTTCTAATGAGTCAACTCTTCGCATGAGGTGGCCAAAGTACTGGAGTTTCAGCTTTAGCATCAGTCCTTCCAAAGAAATCCCAGGGCTGGTCTCCTTCAGAATGGACTGGTTGGATCTCCTTGCAGTCCAAGGGACTCTCAAGAGTCTTAGGGGTCCTCAAAAAGGGATCCCAATCTGAGTCAAGGGAACAGTGAGATTTTTACTCTTTTTGAGAGTTTAAATTTGAAATTACTCCCAAATAAGAAAGTTTTAGGGAAATGGGGGGTGGGGGAAGAGGTCCCCAGCCCATCAATGTTAGCATCACCTGGGAACTTGTTAGAAATGCATAGTCTCGAACCCTATCACAAGTCTCAGCAATCGATTTTATTTAACAAACCCTTCAAGATGATTCTCATGCACAGTGAAGTTTGAGAACCACTGGCTTAGTTCCTTGTCAGCTTATCACCTATGCTTTGCATCAACACCAACATCCTTCCGTGTGGTGTGTGTTTTTTAGTTTGAAGACATTTCCCAGCACTTAGCTTATTTCCCAGGAGGCTGGCCCAAGGAGTTTTTGCATCAGTGGGAACAGGTGACAGCAGAAGATAGATAAGGAAGACAAAAGGGGGAAGGGAAAAGTCAAGGGGAAGAGCCAACTGGATGAAGAAGACATCAGAGGCGGGGGCAGAAGGAGGCGTACATGGTGGGTTGTGATCTGGTCCCTCATAGAGACTCATCCCCTTCTGTCGCAGTTCTCTGGATTCACATAACTCATCCACTTAACAGAATAAACATTATCATTGCAATTCTTTTGATTACTTGGTGTATGTTGTTGGACTATTTGCTTATTCTTGAGCAGAGCCACAGTGGAAATTTAGTATTTAGACCCTGTGTTGTTCAAAATCTCAGTGTAAAGAATCTAAACCAAGATTGAGGAAGACACCAGAAAGTTCCAGGCAAATTTGGGAGGCTTGCAGAGCTGCTGCTCAGTGTTCTCCAGAACTGAGGGACTCAGCTGAGCACATTCTCTCTGTAGACTTGGTTTTGCCTTTTGAAAAGGGGCACCAAGCTTCACAGGAGTAAAGAGAAATACATTAGCTGTTCCCTGAAGGCTCTGTGTGTGTGTGTTTGTGTGTGTGTGTGTGTGTGTAGGTGGAGGGGGCGTGAAGGGGATGGGGGTGACCCACTATTTTCCTGGTTTTCACTTGAAGGCTCCTTTTGTTTATAAGGTATCAAGGTTAGTAAAGTATATATAATAAAGTATATCTTGACCAAATATATATTGACCATGTGTATGCATCTGCCAGATGTTTAGATAATTTCGTGTTTCCAGGCGGTGGGATTTCAGTGTTGGCAGTTGCTTCATGTGTCTCTACACTCTTGCTATGGCCGGACTCAGTCTCAGTAGTAATGTGCTAGCCTTTTTCAAAAGCGACACTGTTGCTTAAGCCACCATTGATAGAACATGCTTTGAAGAATTTTTTTCACTGGTAGATAGAAAAGCGTTAGTCACTCAGTCACACCCGACTCTTTGCAACCCCACGGACTGTAGCCCACCAGGCTCCTCTGTCCACAGGCTTCTCCAGGCAAGAACACTGGAGTGGGTTGCCATTTCCTACTTCAGGGGATCTTCTGATCCAGGGATCGAACCTAAATTGCAGGGAGATTCTTTACCATCTGAGCCACTAGGGAAGCCCTGACAGACAGGTTCCCCATCTGGGGCTGTCTCCCCAGTCTTCTGACAGTAGAAGCTGGGCTCTTTCCACCACGTTGACTCTGATTCTCTTGCTCCTCCCACTTGCATTTCAAGCCTAAGGCCCTGAACACCTCTTGACGGACATGATGGGGGAAAAAGGGGTGCTAGGTACAACTGGGGATTTTTAAGAAAGAAGAACCGCTGCCTCCTTTTTCTTCTCACCTCTCGCTTCGGACCCTAACCTTTCCTCATGCAGCCCAGCCCTCCTGGGCCATGCCTCCACCTCATAGGATTCCGGCAGGATCCGAAGCTTCACTTGGGCTGGTGTCACCGTAGCATCAAAAAAAGTCAGTTGAAGGCAAAGGGCTTCTTTTTGCCTGCACCCCGTTCCTCTGCTCAAACCGGCACCCCCTCCACCCCGATCACACCTTTCTGGATCGAAAGGATCCCCTGAAGACAGCCGGTCTGAATCTCGCTCTGGCCATTTCTTTGGCCTTGCCGGCGCGGGTCGGTCTTGGCACCCAGAAAGCGGAAAGCGATAGCTGTCCTGGTGTTGCTCCCAGTCCCCCAGCTGCAGATCGAAGCCCCATCCGGTTGCTGGTCTCCACTGTGGGCTCTCTCAGCGCCCGGAGCCCGGAGAACGTGGCTGCCTGCTGCAGCTGTCTCCTTTCGAATCAGCCACCCCCACTCCCCAGGTGCCAAAGCAGCTCGCTGGGTTTAGAATGCTCCCCATCTCTACCTCTCCCGCCCATGGCAGTGCTGGTAGCAGCTTTCCAAGGAGTCTTTTGTTGTGGAGGCTCTAAATCCATGGTAGGGAAATTACCAAGAGACTCTTCCACAGCCTGCCCGCCCTCCCCGCGCTCCATCTCTTTCTTTCCTTCCTTTGTCTCCTTCCGTAGCTGGGGTCAGAATCCCTAGCCAGACTGAGTACGTGGTTGCGGTTCCAGGACCCAGATGCCAATATGTGGCAGCATCTGGCTTGTTGGCAAGCGTCGCGGGCAGTTGTGCTGGCTGCTCCGAGGCCTGTCATGTGGCTGAGCTTGCTAATGGGGCCCCGTCACAAAACGGAGTTTCTTTGAGAATATGGTGTCGACCAAGGAGCCCACCAGAAAACAATGAGCTGCGCGGCGAGGGCATGAATTATTGGGCAGGGCGGCTGCAGACGAGAGCTTTGATGCCGATCCTAGACCTGTTTTGCAAAAATCCCTGTTTCATGTTGTTGGAGTCTGCTCCTCCCGTAACCTTACCTTCTTGCGCTGTTAGTGTTTCGGGTGCCTTAAGGCATGGAGCTCCTTGAAAGGGAAACACAAATCACTAAAAATGTTGAGATAAAATCCTGCTCCTCAGAGGCGCCTGTTTGGCACGGTGAGTGCATGATAACAGCTTGCTTTAGAAAGGTGACATTTCTGCTGAAGGCTGAATAATAAAGCATGCATTTTAAAAACTCAGCTCTTCCCTGTCTTCTGACGCTTGGCTTTTGGAGTGAAGGCCATTTCTTCCATGTGAAGGGTCCTTCTGGAGGTTACCCTCTCGAGTCCCAAACATGGGCTGATTAACTTTAGTTATCGCTGATGCGGCCAAGGAACTCTTTAAATTAATAATCCCATAATAGGGCTGTTAGTACTGTTTTTCAAGATGCAAGCACTGAGTACTCAGAATGTGTCAAGCACTCTGTGAGGCCCTGAAGGGCAGAGACAAGGATGAAGAACAGCACAGTCGCTGCCCCCCACCCCCCAGGATGCAGGCCGTGGATGACCAGATCATATATGCTTCTGTTATTTCATTTCTTCCCCCACAACCTACACACCTGAACAGGGTGGTGAGATGTGCTGTGTTTTACAAAGGGAGGAACTGAAGTCCCTAAGAGTTGCCTTCCCCCATTTGGCGTGGCAAGCTAATAAGAGCTGTGATTGAAAACCAGGTAGCTATACTTCTGCTTCACTAAGCAAGTGTGTGTTGCATTCTTAGGTTATAAACACCTAAGGGCAGGGACAGGTCTAGGATCGGCATCAAAAACTAAAAAAACTAATAAAGTCT